>NW_012154408.1:209011-388329 GCF_000956105.1 Propithecus coquereli
CCATGCCCGGCTAATTTTTTCTATTTTTAGTTGTTTGTCCAATATTTTTAGTAGAGACGGGGTCTCGCTCTTGCTCAGGCTGGTTTCGAACTCCTGAGCTCAAACAATCTGCCCATCTCGGCCTCCCAGAGTGCTAGGATTACAGGCGTGAGCCACCGCGCCCGGCCTGCAGATGGTTTTTAAAAGAAAATTTGGTTCATATATTAAGATAAGATAAATGAGACAGCAAGGATGCATTTTTAAAAGGCAGAAGTTAAGATGACAGATATTACATCAAATATGTTGGTTGTAATGATACACATTAAATGGATGCACACGCTCGCTAAAGCAAGGGCTCTGATTAGACACAAAAATGAAACCCAACTCTGTGTATTTCTGAATGGCAACCCAGTAAAGTGACGGAAATGCTAAGTAAGGCACAAGTGGGGACAAACTGGGTAAGTGCAAGAAAAATATCAAAGCAGAATTCTAGGCGAAAACTCAAACAACACCCAGCATAACTGGGGTAATTTGATATTAATTAAGTACAGAGGAAATGTCAGAAACGCCCACGCACTGAATAACAGACGACCTGCAGCCACCGCGGCCTCACTCACCCTTAGCAGAGGGACTTGCCACTCCCTTCCTGTTTCCCGCTGGCAATGCACCTCATCAGACAGCCCCTTCTCATGGGTCCTGCCTGCGGGGGCAGCCCGGGCACAGCACACTGGGCCTGAAATGCTGGAATGTTGTCTTCATCCTGGGTCAAGGTGCAAACTGGCTTCCAAGGAGCCGAGTCTCCAGCCCTGGCATCCGAGCAGCACACCAGCTGGCCTGGGGCTGACTTCTGGCGCGCCTGCCTGTCTCCCACCCTGGCCACTGGCCAAGGCCAGAAAACAACCCCGCGTGAATGTGGTGAAAGGTAAAGTTGCTTTCCCTGACTGTTCTTGCTGGTGCAGACAGTCCCCACCCCTGCCGAGTGCTGGGCGCTGGCCTGGCCCCCCCAGCCAGCCATGCAGAGAGCCCCCCAGCAAGCCCTCAGGGAGGGAGTCACTGAGGCTCGGGAGGTGTTGGCGGGTGGGCTCTGCAGCCTGGCCTAGCCACCCTGCCCACTGCCATCCTCAAGGGCCCTAGGCTTGGTGAAGCTGACCGGGCGCTTGGAGGGGCCGGTCTTGACTCTGGATCAGCCCCAGCCCCTCCTCGTGCCCTGGGACTGCCCGTCTTCAAGAGGCTGACGCTGCCTCCTGCGTCCGGGGCCCCATGTCCAGTGCACATCCCTCACAGCCTTCGAGGCTTCTTTTGGTTTTCTACCCTCTCTGAAGTGCCAAAACACCCTTCTCTCCTTGTCAGCTCCGTTCGTGGTTTTGCAAACCTTTATTATCTCGCCTGGGGTCAGATGCTCTGCACCCACTGGGCCACTCTGGGGAAGGCCCGGGGACAGGGAATGTGGCCGCAGGCACTGCTGTCCCGGCCTGCGGAGCTGGGTGCCAGGCAGAGAGTGTCTGATCTTGGCTTTCGGGAAAGGACAAACAGAGACAGAGGCGAGATGAAAACGCCAATTAGTGAACCCAAACAGAGCCAAGCTCGGTGACAGATGGCACGGCTGCCAGCCTCGAGGAGGCCATAGCCTCGCCCTCCATTCAGCCTGCCTGACGCTCAGTGCGCCCGCTTGCCACACAAATGGTGTGGACTGGGCGCCGGGCACCCGGTGGCAACTGCTGCCCTGGGCAACTCGTTTGGTGATGGGGATGAGGCCGGGGTGCTGTGGGACCAGAGGAGGGGCCTGCAAGAGCCTTCATGCAGCCCGGGGGCTGGCCCAGCACTTGAGGGTCTGACATTTCCACCGGGAGAAGCTGCCGGTTCCCTCGGAAATGTTAAGGCACAGACCAAGGCCCAGGAGTGGCCAGCAGTGTTAAGAGGACCCGTCACCTTGGACCAAGGAGCACCAATGTGGCCGTGGGGTCCTAGAGCCTCAGAACCGGGCTGCTCTGGCCGGGGCCGCGTGACCCAGTCCTCAGCCTCTTGGGCCTCAGTCTGCGCGAGGCGCAGGAGCCAAGGAGACCTGACAGGGTGGGATGGGTTGTGCCCACCCTGCCAGACTGCCCTCCCTACAAGAAGGAGGCCAGAGGCCCTGGCCCACGAGGGTCCTGAGAGATGAGAAGAGTGTAGCTTGGAGACATCCCCAGATGTCCCCAAGGCCACCAACTGCTGAGCAAGGACAATGCTGGCAACAGTAAACCGTGCAGAGTCTGCGGCACAGATGGGCCAGATGAGGGTCTGGAGAGACTTTGGGCCACGTGAGGGCTTCCCTGCCACAGCCAGAGTCCGTCCTCCGCTGTCCTCCCAGCAGAAGCGAGGTCCTTTCTCATCGCCAACAGCAGAAAATCTCAGAAGGACCCTGCGCGCCTGCCCTTCGCCCACCTAGAGCAGGAGCCCCTGCCACCCCAGGATGGCGGAGGACGGGCCACCGCAGGCACCGTATTCCCCTTGTCTGACCCTCACTAAGACTTGGGTTTTAGTTTTACATGGCCAAGTTCTCTGGACTTGATGTGCACAGTGAAGTTTTTATTAATCCTTCGTTCCATTCGACGCCCAGCATTAAATGCATGATGTCCCCAGAGCCAGCACAGCGGTGTCTGGCATCAGTGAAGGGCAACAGAGAGAGCCCATCACACGAAAGCTACTGTAACAAATGCTTTAGTCCTGACCAGAACTTCTCGCCAACCAATAAGCCAAAAAAATAAATGGCTTTATCAGTTGAAGTACATTATATCCATTTTATTCCCAAGTTGGGGCTAAAGCATTTATAATTGAGTCGAAGCTTAATCAACCATGAGTGTCCTCTCCTGAGGAAAGGACTGCCCTTCAGGGTTTCGGGAGGAAAGGCAGTTTCTCTGAAGTGTCCTTCCAGCCTCCAAAAGGCTGGGGTAAGAGGTGTCTCTGCAGAGCCCAGTGAAGTGACTTAGCCTTTTCTCAAACAAGCGTGGCGTTTGTGAAGTTCGTCCTGAGCAAGTGTTGGTACTTTATCATCAAGTGTTTGTGGCTGCCTGTCGAGGACAAGTCCTGTTCTAAGAGGTGAGGCAGGGACAGAGGACACTCCTCTGGGGGCTCATTGTCTAGGGCTTCTGCATCCCAAAATTTCCCAAGTTGGGTGTGAGTCGGGCACAGCAAGCTGCCCAGGCAATACCCTATCACTTTGCTTGGAGGGTGACATGCCCACCTTGGCCCTCACCTCCCACTTCTAGCCCATGGCACCTAAACGGAAACCCTCCGTGAGATTCTACAAAGGTATGTGCTAAACAGATGAAGGAGTTGTCCCTTAGCTCCTCCCCTTCTCCCTTCCCTGACTGTGGATGTGATGCTGGAGCAGCAGCAACTATTTTGAGACTGTAAGGAGCAGGCTGAGTACAAAAGCCCCACTGAAGATGAGGGTGGCACCTGATGGCACGCCAGGTTCCCAGTGGTACTGCTGAGAAGCTTGGCTACCTCCTGTCACTGTGTCACCCCAAATCAAGCTACTCTCCCTCTAGTTCTGTAACTTGCAGCCAAAAGCATTTTCTCCATGTGAAATTCGAGAGCTTCCCCTTTGATCTGCTACTTCCCCTGCAGCCCAGCTCAGCCTGCAGCTTCATCATCCTCCCAGATGCCAGAAAACTTGGCCTTGCCAGTGTCCCAATGGGGCAGGAAATGGCAGGACCCCAAACTGCCTAGACCCACAACAGCACATGAGAGGCCCCTGATAAATAGAGCTGCCGAGCCCCAAACTGGGCAAGAGCAGAGAGGGCTGGGGAGCCCGTGGGACCAGTCCTGCCCTCAGGACCTTGGCCTGGGATAGGACAGGACACGGCCTCACCCTTGGTGTACAGCCAGTGGGTGGACATTGGGAGTCAGGACAGAACCACTCAGGTCCCAGGCTCCCTCCATGGCCCTGACCTGAGGTACTGGGAGGTGAGGTGAGGGAGGGTCCCAGATGGGGAGGGATGAGCCCCAATTTGGTGCCAGCACGAAGGAAGGAGGTACCCCCACCCCTTGTGCCCCTGGAGGGTTGGGGAGATGCTGGTACCAGCCGCAGTGTGGCTGGGGGAAGGGCTTCCCTGCTGGGCTCCTGGCTCTGGTGGCCTTTGCTCACAGAGATCCTGCCCCACATCTCGAGCGGACGGATTGCTGTCGCTGCCACACCTTTGGGGATGGATCCTTTACAAGCCCCTTGGGGTGTCCTGGCAGAGCTCACAGACCCCACCCACAGGGGAGTGGAGGGGTTCCCTGACCACAGGCAGCCCCCCCAGGCTCTGCCGCAGGAGGGACCCTGCCCTTCCCGCCTGACGTGTCCGTGAGACACTTCTCCACTGTCCACCCCGGCCTGGGCGGCCGTGACCTTCCTCTCATTCTCAACCCACAAGCATGTCCGCACAGAGCTTTCTCCCTGCTCACTCGTTTCCTCCCTCCCCCGAGGTGGGCCGCAGGACCCGGTACCCAGCCTCTCGGTGGGTGCAGACCAGCTGGCCAGCCAGGCCCAGGTGGATTCACTGCAGGACCCTGTCCACACTGGCCAAGCCACTGAGGTTGCTAGAGGCCTGCAGGGCGTGCATGATGAGGCTGGGCTGGGGTGTGGGCCCTGCCGGGAGGCTGCCAGCCTCCACCGCCCTGCACAGCTTGTTCCTGCCTGACCTGCAGCCCTGCAAGCTCCCTCCTCTTTGGAGCCCTCCCGCCCCTGAGCCGTCATCCCTGAGGCCCTGAGCGTGTTCCAGACAGGGAGCGTCACCCCAAGGTGGAGAGATGGGGAGCGAGAGCTGACCGGGTCATTCAGGCCACAGTTTCCACCTCCGCCCAATTTAGGGTTTAGCCTGATCACATCATGCCTCAACTGCGCACACTCCCTCCAGGGTGTAAATACAGCTCAAGGCCATTTGTCGCTGCCTGGCCCTGCAGAAACAGTTTATTTAAATTGCACTCTAAGGACTCTGCATCCCAAATCCCTGCAGACGCACAGGTTCGAGGCCACGTAGTGCAGACGGGCCTCAGGCCTCCCACTCCCCGCGGGCTACTGAAACTCAGCCTTCCACTTCCTTCCTCTGGGGGCTGACACTGGCGAAGGCCAACTGAAATCTGGAGGCCGTGCAGGACCTGACAAGCCCTCGAGGGCATTCTCAGGAGAAGAATGAGTTGCTGCAGGTGGACACCTTCCTCCACAGTTTGGCCCCAGGAGTATTCTCCCCTCCTCCATGTCCCCCTCCCAGGGGTCCCTGGCCTTGGTGGGCGCTCAACACATACCTGCAGAGTCAAAGGGGAGAACACCCAGCCTGGCTTGTGCCTGGCAGGTCCTGAAAAGGTGCCTGCTTGTGGGTGGGGGCTGCTGTCGCGGCAGTGGCTGAGGGTGGACGGGTGTTCACCCAGCAAGGCAGCTTCGAGCGTTGAGGGATGAGAGGATGCCTGGGCAGGAGCCTGGTGGTAAGGGACCAGCACTGTGGACAGGGCGGCCGGGTGAGCGCACCCTCCCAGGGCCCTGCAATGCCGAAGCTGCCAGCATGGGGAGGGGGTGAGGAGAGGGGACACAGATGCCAGGAGGCCACCCATCCTTCCCTGTCCTGCCCCAGCAAGGCCCACGGCACTGGCTGGCCACCTTGCTCAGATTCCTGGACCCTGCAGCCGGGAGCCCAGACGTTACGTGAGTAACCCCTGAGACAGCTGTGTGGGCGCAGATGAGACAGGGACCAGGTGTGGGGCCACAGGACGTGAGGAGGTGGGGGACCTTGGCTGGGCTCCGAAAGCTGGTGGGAAAGGGGTGGGGAGTCGAGACCAGTGCCTGCAGGCCAAGGCTGGAGCAGGAAGGAGCTGCGTGCCCTGCGGCATGGGGGTGCCGGTGGGGAAGTCAGAGGTGGAGACAGATAAGGAAATGGGCCCAGAGCCTCTGCACAAGCCTGGACACTCTCCCGTCCACCAGCCACTCCCCTGCCCTGGAACAGGTCTGGCTGCACCTGCACCCAGAGCCTCGGGGGAAGGCCATAGGGCCTGGGCGCCCCCGGCTGCTACCTCCCTCCACCTTCTCTTCCTGGGTGCAGCAGGTGACCCCAGGTCCTTGCCCCGCTCCTGGGTTACCCATGGCGAGGGCCTCAGCAGGCAGCAGAGCCGCAACACCCTCAGGGGGCTGCAGAGACTGGGGAGGGTCCAGGCGTCCATGCTGAACTGCTGGAAAGGCCTGGGGTCACCTAGAGCTCCAGGGCATTACTTGCCCACTGCAGCAGATGCAGAGCCCTGCTGTCCTGCTCCTCCTGGGGTCTCATCCAAGGCCCTGCTGCGTGGGAGGTCCCAGGAACTTGCCGACTTGGCAGGGGTGTGGGGGGGTGACTGCAAGGCAAGGGCTGCCCCTCACCAGTCAGCGCAGACAGGCCCAAGGCCAGATGCAGCCCAGGCTCCTCCCCCTGTCCCCTGAACCAGGCTGCGAGCCTCAGAGTGGCCACACACCTGGGGAGCCAGAAACACCTGTCTGCCTGACATGGGGTTCCTGAGTCCAGCAGCCTGTTTTCTCCAGCACAGGCTGAGCAGAGGCTCAGGACACGTGAGAAGGACCCCTCCTCTTCACTCTCTGTCTCCCTCCATCTCCCTCTCTCTCCCCTCTCTTCCACAGCCTCTCTGATTCCATCTCTGTCTGTTCCTTGCTATGCTGAGTGCATTTCTGTCTCCGTCTCTCTTGGTCTCTGTTTCTGGGCTGTCATTTTCTTTCTCCAACTCGCTCCCATCCCTGGTCCCTGTTTCTTGGTTCACCTCTCTCAGACCCCCTTCCTGGGCCCCTGCTGCTCCCCTGCCTGCCGGTTTCTTCGCATCTGGGGCTCGGTCTGCCTCTCAGAATGCTTTTGCTGGGGCCTCGTCTCTGTCTCCCTGTCACTCACACTCATCCTGAGACACCAATAGTGTCCACCCCAACCAGTGGAGAGCAGAGCTGGGGGCAGAAGCAAGGTCTCCGGGGAGTTGCCCCGGCACAGCCACAGCAGCCTGGGCCACGTGCACCAGGAGCTGCTCAGAGAATCCTGGGTGGTTTGGGCCGTGCTGGGCCAGGGAGTCCCCGAGGCCCACTGGCTGCCCCCCAGCCTCCACGGTGCTCCCTGGTGCCCGCCCCACCGCGGATGCAGGGGAAACTTCTGGTTGACGGGAAACAAAGAGGGAACACAGGCTGGCAATTACCCCGCTAATTTCAGCCATGCAGACAGACAAATCAGATATTTCAGTTTTCTTAAAAACCCACCTCAGGGCCTGAATTAGCCACCTAATTAATTGTCTGTAACAGCCGGGAGGAACCTGGTCCCTCCTGGTGCAGGATGCTGGCTTGTCCCGGAAACATGTCTTGGTGACGTAATCATTATAATTAGCCCCAACCTCCAGCCCAACCTTGACCATGAAGTCTCAGGGATGTGGCCCCAGGCCAGGCTCAAACAGCTTTCCATTTAATTTGTGCTGAGTAAAAGCACAGGCGTCCTTCAGGACACAGCCCATGCGTGTGCGCCTGTCCTGGGGGCAGTGGCACCCGCCCCTCTGTCTGCCCAGGTCCCCGGCACCACGGCCCCAGCCAGCTCCCCTCTCTGCAGAAACACTCCCAGGTGCCACCAGATCACACCAAGCTGTGAATGGCACCAGGTCAGAATGCTCCCCACAGAGGCCAAAGGATTGAAGGGTGATGCTGCCACCGCCGTGGTGGGGTCAGGCACTGGCTGCAGGCTCCCCTCATGGGAGCTCTGGGGGCTGGTGCTGCATAGGGGAGCTGGGGCACACAGGATGGCTGGCTCTGGGCAGGCCTGTGACTTGCCCAGGACAGCCCCAGGGCCTGCAGGCCTGAGCAGACGGACAGCTCTGCGGGAAAAGTCTGTGCCAACACAGACCAGCCCCTCAGCCCACTGTCCCACCAACCTCAAGCCCGGGGACCCAGCAGTATCCTCGAATGCACTGTAGTTCTGGGCGTGGTCTCTGGCCACAAAGATGACCATGGGCCAGGTGGAGACAGGATTCCCTTCAAATAGCAGGTTGGAAGGGGGCCTGCCCTCCCCGCTGCACACCCAAGAGACTGCACTGCCTCCTTGGGGGGCAGTCAGTCACATAAGCTGTTCTGGGCCCCTTCTTTTGTTCCTGTATGCAACCAGCCCTGCCTCCCTGTGGAGGGTGCTGCCCCAGCCCAGGTGAAGCCCACAGGGTCCTCACCAAACTGCCAGCCCTGCCCCCACCT
This sequence comes from Propithecus coquereli, assembly GCF_000956105.1. Classification (NCBI taxonomy): domain Eukaryota; kingdom Metazoa; phylum Chordata; class Mammalia; order Primates; family Indriidae; genus Propithecus; species Propithecus coquereli. The sequence goes on from NW_012154408.1 coordinate 217,203, forward strand.
AGCTTCCTGCTGCAGTCACCTGCATCTCCTGCCTGCATGCCGGGCACCCCTCCCCACCTGCCTAGTCCTGCTTGCACCCTCACCACCCGAATGCTGGTCCAGGGGTGCTGCAGGACACAGCGTTCGCGTCCTGATCCCCTTGGGCTCATTCAGAGGGGGTGCAGGTTTGTTTACATAGGCCGTGTGTGGGGTCTGCAGGCGGTCATGCTTGTGCTGCTGGGAGTTTGGGCTGAGCAGCAGTTGGACCTGCCCATCCGGAGGTCCAGCCCCATGGCCCCCTCCCGTCCCCTTGCCCACTCCCTACCTCCCAGGGCCTGTTTCATCACGAACTCCATGACGATGGCTCGGACTCCTCAGCGACTTCGCCAAGGGTCAGAATTCACATTCAAGTGTAGCCAGGAGTCCTCTTCCTGGGGGAGAGCAAAGTAGTCACTGGTCACCCTGACCTGTCCTGGGCTTCTTCCCTTGGCCCAACCTTCCCCTGAGCCAAGGTCTGGCCCACAGGGACCATCATTTGTCCCCTGCCCCAACACCTTGCAGGCTGGACACCTCCACTGGGAGGGGGTGGCTAGGAAACTCCCTATATGAGGAAGGGGTTGTCCCCATACCCAGACCAGAATGTGCAGGCTCCAGGGCCCCAGCTGAACCTGCAAAGTGGTCTCCCCCAGCCCCTGGGGGGTCTGCAAGGGGAGTAGGGGAGTGAGCACCTCGTGAGGGGCACAGCTCAGAGGAGTCTGGCGCCAGCCTGCATGAAGCGGGGGCAGGGCCTATGGGGCGTTTGAAGGTGACTGCTCCTGCTTTGCAGCCCAGGACCTGGCCTGCGGCCTCCATGGTGGCCCTGAGGCCAATGCCATGGAGAAGGCTTAGGGTGGGAGGGTCTTTGAGTGGGTGCCCTCCAGGGAAGACTCCTGTGGCTTCTGACCAAGGAGTACTGGGGGCTAGCCTCTACTCTTGAGGAGATTCCAGTGCCCCCAGCCCACAGCAGAAGAGATTGGGGTGGAGGCAAGGAACTCCAGGGGGCTAAGCCTGCAGGGAACAAATGAGGGGCAGACCACCGTCCACCTGCCTCTGCTCGGGGTGGGCGCTCCAGGTCCCGAGCCCTCCTCCCAGGCAGGTGGGCCTCCCGAGTGTTGGGGGGACTTTGTGTAAAATCACAGCAGCTGCAGCGGCCCCCCTGGTGGGGTCTCTCCTGTCAGGGAAACCTGGGTCCCTGGAGATCCGCTGTTCCACAGTTTTCCCTCCGCAGAGGAAGGAGACCCGCGCGGGGAGGGGTGGTGGGGCGGGAAGGGCCCCTTAGAGCGCTGGTGCACAGGGGAGCATTTGCCGCAAAGCAGATTCTCTTCCAAACTTCTCCCCTGGCTCCTAGGGCGGGAGAGAAGGAGGGCAAGGCAGGGACAGGCGCGGAGAGGCTCCGGGTGCTGCGGGAGCTCCCGCAAGGACCGAGACACCCCCGGCGCTCCCACCCCCGCCCTGGCTGGCTGGGGCTCCTGCGGCCGCCGCACCCCTTGGCTTTGCTGGCCAGCGACCGGCTCTGCCGAGCGGCCCTCAGCGGGAGCGAGCCGGAAGAAAGGAAAAAGAAGACAGAGAACGAGGGAGGAGACCGGGAGACTGGGGAGAAGGAGCGAGAAAGAGCAGGTGCGGCAGGGGACCGCGGGGGCCGCTTCAGCACCACGCCGGCGGACAGCGCCCGCCCGGACCCAGCGCGCGGAGCGGGGAAGGGGAGCAGGGAGGGAGCCGGGGCAGAGGGGCCGGGGAAGACGGGGCCCGGGGCCGGAGCCGGGGAAGGGGCGGACCGGGGAGCGGGCTGCGCGCGGGGGCACCGGTTACCTTCCCAAGGCCGGGCGCGCGGTCAGCGGCGGGGCGCGCTCGGGCCGGCAGGGTCCATGTGGCACCGCGCGAACTGCGGCGGCGGCTGAAGGGCACGGCGGGGAGGGCGCGTCACATGGAGGAGCTCCCCGCCCCCCGCCCGCGCCGAGCATGACGAGGAGGGCGGGGGAGGGGACGCCGAGGGGCGGGGCCCGAGCCGCGGGGCCGCGCGCGTCTCCCCTTAGAACCCTGCCCCCGGCGCGATTCCGGGGACCGCCGGGGCTCCAGCTCTCTAAGCCACCGCGCGACCCAGGCCTGCCCTTCAACTCGAAATCCTAGACACTGCCCCCCACCGCCATCGGATCCCCCGGTGTAGACCTGCCCTCCCCCCGCCTCACTGCCACCCCCTCACAGGGTCCTCACTGCCACCCCCTCCCGCCATGCAAGGAGCCTCGTGGGCGCTGGGCTCCCGCACGTGCGAACCTGCGAGTCGGAACAGTCCTTGCCTGCCCGGGGAGGGGGAAAGGGCGGGGGGTCTCCGCGCCCCCCTTTCCGCTGGGCCCCGGCGTGTTTGGTAACTGCGCCCCGGTCGCCTCCCGCCTCCCGAACCCCGCTGCCCCTCGCACCGCAGGGCGGGAGAAGGGCGTCCCCAGACCCCTGAACCCCCCCCCAACCAGCCCCTCGAGGGATGAGACCGGCAGACTGGCTCGGGGCTATTTTTCAGTGCAATAAAGTGTCGCCAAGAAAGGAGAAACGCTGAGTTTCATTTTAGTGGGACAAAGGCCCCTGGGGCAGTCGGGGCCTGGGAGGCTGCGGCTGCGGTGGGGACCGCAGGAGGCGGCAGAGCAGTCGGTGCCTCGAGTGCGCAGGGTGGGCCCCAGGCCCGGACGCCGAGAGGTCACTGCGGGCCTGGGGATCCGGGGGCCGTCGCCGCAGCCCCGCCCCGCGTGGCTGCCCCCTCCCCGGGCCTCCAGGATTTCCTCTGCGGAAGCTGCGCTGCGGGAGGGTGGGGACGCTGCAAGGTCGGCTCGCAGTCCGCCCGCAGCCGCTGCACCGCTTCGGGCTTCGGGGAGGGGTGGTAGCTCGGCAGGGGTCGGGGGCGTACCTAGGACTCCCAGAGCTGCTCGGGTTTAAAATCCTGCTTGGGCTGCCCGCCCAGGAGCGGACAATCCCGGCGGCCACTGCATTACCTGGCCACTGTCCCTCCCGGCTGAGTCATGAGATTGCGCTGGGCCTGGGTGGATCCTGCCCCTCACCCAGCCGGGAAGACCACTCCTCCTCCTCAGCCTCAGACTCCAGGTGCTCCTGGGAGTTCAGCCTGAACTCAGGAGGCGGAATCCCAGCGCCATGGGCCCAACTCGGGGGGGCACCTCGCCCGGGTTCCCACTGCTCCAGTGACCTGGCTGGGGACCCTCAACAGGGAAGGAGGAAGACAGAGACGGGTAGAGAGGGGCACCAAGGCCTCCACTTAAGCCAGGGGGCCCCCCCATGGGACTGGAGGTCAGAGGCAACCTCCCAGCAGGGGACCCATGTCCCAGGAGTGTGAGGTGTCCCCACAGCCTCCAAGACCAACAGCTGGGGATCCCCTCAGCACTGCCTATCCCTCTTGCACCCTGTTCTGGGCCAAGTGGGCTCAGAAGGGTGGGCCCAGGTTCAAGAGGCGGGACTCACCCCCTAGCTGTTGGGTCAGCATCTCCCAAGGTCCCTTCTTGCCAATGCCCTGGCCCCCAGGAACCTGAAAGGCACATTTCCCTCTTACCTGACACCCCAGGCCTCGTGCAGGTCCAGGACAGGTGCTCTGTGGACTGGAATCACCTGTTTCCAGACATCCAGGGGTCCAGCGGCTCTCGCCTGAGCCCCAGCTCGGATCTGCTGAGCCCAGGCCTTGCAGTGTCTTCGGATGCCATGCGTGGATGCAGAAGGGGATGGGTGCAGGGCCCAGGAAAGAGATGGGTCGCTTCTCACCACTGGGGCCTCTTCCCTCCACTGCTGCCACCAGATGGACCTGGTGGACGGCCCACAGCTGACCTCCTCACAGTGACCCCACAGAGGACCCCAGAGGGAACCCCTGAGCCCAGAGCAGACCCCACGGGCCTAGCAACCATCACAAGCAGGGAGATGCCACAGTGCTCTTAGGGCAATGCCACGCTAAACGGCAGGGCCACATCTGAGGTCTGGGCTTCAGCACCGGACTCCAGGACCATCCTGGCTGTTCCATAGCCCAGGCCCCTGGCAGAGCTCCACACACTCCGGACTGGGGTGAGTTAGGGTCAGGCTTGGGCACATAAGACAGAGATCCTCTGCCAGCCCCCCAATCTGCCCATCTCGCTCAGGGACTGAGCATGGGCTCCCTGCCTCCCTGTGTCTCTCTCCTTCTGTCTCTCTGTGCCTATCCCTGTCTCTCTGTCTCTGTCGCTGTCTTTCTCCATCTGTCACTCTGTCTCTGTCTCTCCCTCTCTCTCTGTCTCTCTCTGTCTCTCTGTGTCTCTATCTCTGTGTCCCTCTGTCTCTCTCCCTCCCTGTCGTTACCTCTCTTACAATCAGACACTCATGTGGGGACCCTTGTCAGTTCTCACACGTTCCCAGGCCCTGGGTGAGGGGCCCAGCCACAACTCAGATCCTCCGGGGGAAATAGACAAGGTCGATGACAGCCCCAGGTCAGCGTGATCAGTGCCTGGGAGAGGAAAGGTGGGCAGCTGCTGGAGCCTGAGAAGGACTTGGCGGCAGCTCACTGTGTGTGAGCTGGCCTGGAACTGCCCGCCCAGCCGGGGAGAGGGTCACCGGCCACGGCCACAAGCCATCCAGAGGTCTGCTCCTGTGGCAGGGAGCGGTGCAGAGGCAAATGGCTTCTACCTGACCAACAAGCACTGGCCGGGGGCAGGCACCCTTGGCCTGTGAGTGCCCAGAGGAGGCGCCAAGTCCTGGTGAATCGTCCCCAATCCTCCAGGCGGCCAGCAGGAGGCAAGAGCTTAGAAAGAAAAGCTATCGGCAGGTTGAAGATCAGGCCAAAGACCCAGGAAGTAAAAGTGTTCCATGGGACCTGGAGCCCTTGAACATGCCCATCCAGGTTGATGCAGAGACTTGGAGGAGGTGGACAGGGGTCCCCCAAGGAGGGGATGGGCCGGGAGGCCAGACAGGCACAGGGAGGGCAGCTGGGCTGGGCTCCATTGGTGCTCCCACCCAAGGGCAGTATGTGTGTTCCCCAGCCCTGGCTGTGGGCCCACCACTGGCAGGTCGGGGGTGCAGCCCCCAGGTCAGCGTCCCTCTGTGGGCTCCTCAGTCACTCAGCCCTCCAGAGAGTGGCCCCAGCAAGGCCAGGGACCCCAGGAACACAAGACAGAGGGCTGTGCGAGGGTCTCCCCAGATGGCCCTGCTCAGCCCCCAGCCTCTCAGGAAGCCCCCCTGCTCCCTCCAGGAAGGCCAGGTCCCACCTGCCCACAGCATCTTCTGGTACCAGGGCACCCTGCTCCCTTTGGGCCAGGGAGGGGCCCTGGAAGCACACCTGTGATTTCTTAGAGTTGGCCTTTAGTCCTGCTGTGGGGCCTGGCACTGGCCTCGTCCCTCCACAGGCCAAGCAGGAGGACAGGGATCTGTCACACGACTGAGCCCGTCTGAGACGCTTGCCCAGAAACTTCAAATGCAAACTTAGTAATTTAACGTGCTGAATAATCCAGTCTCCAGTGCTGGCACCATCCACATTGCCGAGTTCCTGCCGGGTGTCATAGTATTTGAAAGGAAATAGCGCGTGACAAGCACAAGCAAAGCGAGATGAGAAATCTGGTTGCTCAGCAGAGCTGGGGTGGGAACGCAGCCCTGAATGGAGGAGATGTCTCCTCACCCACCAGGAACCACCAGGCACCTCCGCATGCCACTGGGCCCCTGCCACCACCAGGCGAGAAAAGTCCAGTATCTAGGGCCCAGCTGGCCAGAGGTCAGCGCCTGTGAGCGTGTCCGTGGGGGCTTCTAGGAGCAGAGCCAGAGGTGCTGCTCCAGCCTGGGGTGGACTGCTGGTGCCTCGGACGCTGTCCTGTGGCCCTGGGATCTACAGTGCCCAGGTCACATGGTGTCCAGGTCACACGGTGCCTGGGCAATATGCTTCTTTTTTCTTTTTTTTTTTTTTTTTTGAGACAGAGTCTCACTGTGTTGCCCGGGCTAGTGTGCCGTGGCGTCATCTTAGCTCACAGCAACCTCAAACTCCTAGGCTCAAGCCATCCTCCTGCCTCAGCCTCCCAAGTAGCTGGGACTACAGGCATGCGCCACCATGCCCGGCTAGTTTTTTCTATACATTTTTAGTTGTCCAATTAATTTCTTTCGATTTTTAGTAGAGATGGGGTCTCGCTCTTGCTCAGGCTGGTTTCGAACTCCTGAGCTCCAACAATCCGCCCGCCTCGGCCTCCCAGAGAGCTAGGATTATAGGCGTGAGCCACCGCGCCCGGCCCGGCAATATGCTTCTGAAGGCACCATCCAGCAGGAAGTGTATGGCTACTGGCCAGGGCCATACCCCACCTCACTGCAGACCCAGACCTGGCAGGCCGGCCCCAGGTGCTCTTAGCCCGGCCCTGGGGTCAGCAGGCCTGACACCTTCATACCAGAAGGTCTCTTCTCCACTGCTGCACTGAGACAGGACCTGTCCCAAGGGAATGAGAGGGGTGTCCTGCTGAGCGAATACCTTGGGGCATCTCCAAGCCAGTCTGCTGGTGTTTAGTCTTGGGCCGGAGTAGGGGGCTCAGGGCTCTGCTCCCAGCTGAGCTCTCGCCTCAAGTTGGTCTCAGTCTTGCAATCAACAGGGCAGCTTTGGGCAACCCTGTGACTGTGGGCGACGCAGCCCTGAGGGACCGTGCACCTTATCTTCCCTGAAGCTCAGGGCCGGGTGGCTCAGCCAGGTGGCCATTGACCATGGCTGGAGAGTACCTCCCAGGCTGAGCAGGGACCCAGTCCTGGGGCACCCACTTCCCAGGACAGGGCCCTTCAGCTGCAGGGGGAGGGGCCCCAGGCTTCTGACCATATACTTAGTGTGGGGTGAGGGATGAGGGGCAAGGGCTGTGGGGTGAAGGGCAAGGGGTGAAGGGTGAGGGGTGTGGGGTGAAGTGGGGGTGGGGGGTGGGGTGTGAGTGAGGGGTGTGAGGTGTTGGGTGTGGGTGAGGGGTGAGGAGTGGGGTGAGGAGTGTGGGGGATGGGTGAGGGGTGGGGTGAGGGGTGAGGGGCGTGGGGTGTGGGAGTGGAGAGACCATGGGACACATGGCTGGGGCCCAGGGGTCACATCTGGCTGGGTGGTGAGCACAGTCTGTGTTGCTGGGATTTGGGGGGGCCAAGCCGAGTGTCCCAGGCTGAGTGGAGACCCCTGAGCTACCAGCCATGGGGAGGAGGGAGTCCCCAGAGGACTCTGGCCAGACATCTGCAGGCCTGGGGCCCAGGAGGACCTCAAGTGCTGTGGCGGGCTCGTCCCCTCCTCTGATTCCAGGCTCAGGTCTGTGGGGGCAGGGAGAGGGCAGAGCGGGAGAGCTGGTCAAAGCCGTGCTCGATGACCAGTGGCCTTCCTTCTTCCTCCCTCTCCTCTGGTGACACTAGAGTGGGCCTCGCCACGCGTGGGTGTTGTGGGGAGTGTTCTGCGCCCAGGTGGCAGGAGAAGAAGCTATCCTGGCCCCTCCAGGACACTTGGGACCCCTCAGGAAGCCTGCTGTGCTCACCTAGGGGAGGGTGCCCCAGCTCAGCTGGGTCCTCCTTGGTGTCCTGGGCTCATCGCAGTGGCTAAATTGAGTCCCTGCAAGCTGTCCCTGGAGGGCCAAGCTGGGGGTCCCGAGGCAGTGTGGGGTGGGCAAAGGATGGCAGTGAACAGTCGGTGCAGGGGCACTGCACAGGACAGAGGTCGCTGTAGCTGTGCAAACAGCGAGAGGCCGCCCCACTGAGCAGAGGGCGTCTGGTGTTCAGTGAGGGCACCTTGGCATCTGGAAATCAGCCAAGTGGGAGTATTTACACCCCAGGACTCAGCAAACACTACAAACCAGAGCTTGCTTTCTTTAACATCTTTTCTGATGGCTCCGCCTGGGCTGGGGGGCCCACACGCGAGTGCACAGCCGCGGCCTGCGCTCACGAGAGAGCAGGGGCCCTGTCCGTTCTGCCTGCAGGAGCCTTTGGAGAAGCTGCAGTTGACGTGGGCCCAGCAGCCTCTGTCCCTCCCACCGCCCACCATCCGCCTTTGGGCAGGAGTGACCCAGCCCTGCCCATCCCCTATTCATTCATTCACCCATTCATTAATTCATCCATTCACACATGCAGTTGTGTCCAGACACCGTGGGAAAGGTGGGCAAGGCCACATCTTCACAAAGCTCGTGCTGGAAGAAGGCAGGAAGGACCCTGGAGGATGGCAATAAGCGCCCGCAGGGACTGAAGCCTAGTGAAGAGAGAGCAGCCAGGCGGTGACCAAGCCAGGCCCTAGAAGACGTTTGCACCTCAGTCTGAGTGACTGAATGTCACCCAGACAAGTCCCAGGAAACCAGCAGGAACCGCATTCCACGCAGTGGGAGGATGTTCCAGGCATGCGAGTGCGGTGGAGGTGTGCCTGCCCCAGGTCCTCACATGGCGTGACAGGGTGCCTGTGAGCCCACACTGCCTCCGCCATGCTGCAGAAACTTCTAGAGGTGTAATTCCTACCCCTGTGCCAACGGTGACGCTGGTGTGTCCCAGAGAGGTGAGACCTTAGCCCAGCCTTACACGACTGGCCCTAAACGAAGGATGTCTCAGTACAGTGGGCCCCAGAAAGGAAACGGTAATTATTGAATTAAGTTGACATAACCAGCTCCAGGAACAAATGCTCCTTTTTGTAGCATGTCCCAAGTTCCCAGCAGTAAGATGTGCTGACTGAAACTTTGTGCTGTAACTTTCTGTTGCACTGATGCATTCCCCAGGCACGGCGGAGCGTCCTTGCAGCCACGAGATAACTACAGAGCTTCATACCACCTGTTTGCTCAGAGAAGACAAGATAAGTGACACCCCACCACAGGTTGTGCCCAAGGACCCACCAAGCAGCCTTGTCCCCACATCCCATTGGCACACAAGGCTGAAAGAATGACCACTATTAACCCCTAGCTCAGTATACTACTGAAATGCCTGCCCTGGGAGGGACTTAGCCACCATTCTTTGATCAGGGGATGCACGTACTGGCATGATCTCTCACTGCACTTGCGTGCCCTGCGCTCCTTCCCAAACATGCCATGGTGCTCACGCCCCTCATGCATTATTCATTTCGCCTGCAGAAAAACCCCCTGAGCCTGTTGGTCGGGGAGGCAGGCTTGAGGCAGTCCCTTCCTCCCACCTCCCAATTGATGCGTCATCTGCACAAACTCTTTTCTTCCTTGACATCCTCGTTGTCTCTGTAGTTTGCTTTCTGTGGGTCAGGCAACAGAGCACCCCCCACGTGGGGTCGTTAACACCATGGGTCAGACCCGTGTTGGGAGTCCATCCAGGAGAAGGCGCATCTTGGGGGCTTCCAGCAGGTTCTGGCTTCAGGCCTGAGAAGGGATCTGCCCAGCCCTGGGGACCATGCCCACCCTCAGCTCCGAGGTCTGCCGGCCAGAGCCCAGCAGGCCCAGGAGGACAGGCTCAGAGCACCCCCAGCCCCTCTGCTGATGCGTGGCTGCCTGTCCACTCAGCCACCAGGCAGCCTGACAGGGCACACGACCCCTTGTGAAGAGACGCCGCTCTGAACGCCGGAGAGTGGTGTCCCTGGGCCAGGGGACCCAGCCATGGGATCGGTCTGCTTTGGGGAGTCCAATTTGTCTGCCCAGGACCAACTGATGCCAGGACAGAGCCTGGCCCAGGAGCTGGACTGGGGCAGAGAGACAAGGCTGCCAGGCCCTGCCTGGGACCGCCCAGCCAGGGGGGACACGACGCCCAGGCCTGCACTGCCTGAGGCTCCCAGATAGCATCCACTGCCCTCCCGTGGCTGCCTTTCTGGCCCATCAGTGATGCGTGGAGATGCGGGGCCAAACCTTGCCTGCCACTACACCGGACACCTCTCTGCGACACGGCTGGCCCGCTCCAGCCCCAGTGGAAAGGAGGTTTTGAAAACTGAGATCCCTGTTTGTCCTCAGTCCCCTGGGGATGGCGGGTGCCTGCAGCTTTGCTGGGGCCAGCTGTCAGTCGGACTCTGCTACTTCAGGGAACAGGTGACAAAGGCTACAAAAACCCGTAGTTCAGATTTTCCACCTAAAATTGAGGTGTCAAATGAACCAATACTGTGATGTCTGTGTCAGGCCGCAGGGCTGAGGTTCCCTTGACTCATTTTCCACCGACAAGTCACCCCACAGTGGGGCTGCCCCTCCACTCACCAACACATCCACCGTGCAGGGACGCTGGGCCCGACGGTCAGCTCCTGGGCAGCCTGGCCACGCACCCTCCCCAGCCTTGGCTCTCGGGTGGGGCTGCTCTCTCTGCACTGGCAGGTGAGCCCCAGGCACCTGTCTCTGGTGGGAGGTCACCACCCAAGGCCCTTCTCAGGCCTTACTTGCCCTCCTCTGGGCATGTCCTGCCTGTCTCCCTTGCCTCCCGGTGCTTAGCCCCACACACGGCCATGCTGGCCACGCGGGAGGCTGCGGTGCCAAGCAGGGGATGCGGGTGGAGGTTGGGCTCTGGTGGGGAGGGACCCACAGAGAGAGGCAGGGAGCAGAGGAGTGGCCACCAGGGCCAGACCACCTAGACTCGGGTGTGGACACTGCTGTGCAGGGCCTGGGTGGGTCTCCCCTCCCCCCCTCGAGTTCCCCAGAACAGGGGATGATAACAGAAGCCCCTCCCTAGGTGTGTGACTGCAGGGCCTGAGGGGTCTGTGTCCCAGGCAGGTCAGAGGGTCCCCTGGGGGCCAGAGACGGTGGAGCTGAGGGACCCTCCTGTGGAGTCCCCCATGTGTGGAGGGACAAGATGGATGAGGACACACACAGAAGACTATCGCAAGAATCTCTAGTGGAAAGCTCCGAGTTGAGGCTGAGAAGCCTCCAGAACGGCTCTGAAGAGCGGAGGGTGCAGAGCCAGGGTGGGTGCTCCAATGCGCGCTGGGCAGTGGCAGGGAGAGGGCAGGCAGGGTGCCACTGTCCAGGGCAGTCCGGCCAACCCCACCCTTCTCCCTACCCAACTCCTGCCCAGGGCAGCTCAGGGCTGTCCTGTCCCGCAGCCTGGGAGTCCCAAGACAGCCCCCAGACCCTCAGGCACCCACCGTGGCTCCCTGGGAGAAAGCTGAGACCTCAGCTGCTGCTGGTGGTGGGCACAGGCTGCCGGGGGCGGGGCAGGCGTGGAGGGGGCCCCAGGACCGCCAGGAGCCGCTGGCGGGATTATGGGCGGTGCCCGGCCTGCAGGTTCATGATGAGAAAACCCCAAACCTACACCAGAAGGCAGCAGCCTTTCTGCCTTTCATGGTCCTTTCCTGACAGCGAATGACTCACCAGCCGAGGCTGGGAAGGCGCTGCTGAGAGGCTGCGGTGGGTGGACAGAGGCCGCTGGGCGCCTCTCAGAGCCTCAGAGCCACGGGCGGGCGTTGAGGCTGGCTGTGGGCTCTGCAGAGGGAATGTCCCCAGCTCACAACACCCAGGCCACCCCGCCCACGGGCCCCTTGGGACAACCCAGAGCCCAGGACAGCTTTGGCAGCTCCTGATCTTCCCCAGATCTTTCCCTCCTTCCTCGCTGTGTTCTGCGCTGAGACTGTGCCACCTCAAGCCAGCCAGCGCCTGTGGGAAGAAGAGTGGACGGTGACAAATGCCCCTCAGGTCCGTGTGGAGGCCTGGCGCTGGGAGGCTCCGGTGCACACCGCGTTCACAGCGGCCAGAAGCGAAGCAGCCCAAGTGCCCACCGGCAGAGGAGTGGACACACGAATCGTGGTCCCTCCACGCAAGGGGCATCACTCAGCCTTAGAAAGGAATGAAGCTCGGACGCTGGCTACGATGTGGATGAACCTCAAAAACACAATGCTCAGCAAAAGAGCCAGACACCAAAGGCCACATCTGGTGTGATTCTGTTTAGCTGAAATGTCCGGAACAGGCACATCCACAGACGGAGGCCAGGCCGGTGGGGCGGGGCTGGGGAGGGGTGGCAGTGGGACGGGTCTCCTTCTGAGGTGACCAAATGTTCTGGAACTAGAGAAAGGCGGTTGTACAACGCCAGGAATGCACTTGATGCCCCTGAAAGGCACACTTGAAAATGGTCCATTTTGTGCCACGTGAATCTCATTTCAATACTAAGAAAATACAATCCTCTTAGGGCCTCCGCTAGGAAAGAAATCTGAATGGATTTGTTAACCACGTTCTGAGCCGCCCCGACTGCAATGAATACCAGCGTGCTCTTCAACAATTAACAGAAACAATGGAGTGGACCTGATGTCCCCGCAGGGAAGGCCCTGCGCAGGCGGCACCTTCCCCGAATGTGTGTCCAGGAACAGGTGCCGCGACAGGAAGGCCAGGCCGCCCTGGCATGTGGTGTGGCCGTGGGAGGCCGTGCCACTCTTGGGCCTGACCTCCCTCGCCAGCAGGGGCCTCCCTGGGCAGGGCCACCCCCGCATCCTCTGCCCACACCAGTGTCTCCTGCGAAGTCCATCAGCCACAGCCATCCACCGCAGCAGGAGGCCGAATGTCCCCATCCCATCAGTGAGCCTCAGGCCCAACTGTCCTCCCTCCACTCAGTCCCAGTCAGGGCCCATCCCCTCTGCTCCTGGTGCCCACAAGCCTGGCCCCGAATGTCCCCAGCTCCACCCCAGCTGGGCAGGGGACCAGGACGGTCCAGCACCTGAAGGGGCACGCGGAGGCCGAGGACGCAGCAGGCAACTGCTGCAGTGAAAATCCCCCAGCACAGGGTGGCCTGGGCCCCCACAGCCATTTCATTGTGAGTGAGCTATAGTTTAGCCACCAGCTGTTTGGGCCACACTCCCAGCTCACCATTGTCCACAGACTGACCAGTGCCATCTCTGTCCTCCTGGCAGGAGGGGGCTTAGGAGCAGAGCCCTGTGGCCCACCATTTTAGACTCCCCTTCCTGCCCGCTGCTGCTCCCTGTGGACCTGGGAAGGACTGGCCGGGCTGGGCTCTGGGAGTGACCTCTTCCCTGAATCTGTCTTCTGTGCCTTGTCCTTAGCACGCAGCTCCCTCCTTCTCAGCCAAGCGCTGCCCGTCCTCCTGCAGGAAGCCTCCCCTGATGGCCTCCTGCCGCGGGGCTGGGAGAAGGGTGAACCTGGGCAGTGGGCAGGATGACAAGATGGCCACGTGGGGCCCGGAGGATGGTCAGACGTGGGTGGAGGAGGCCAAGCCCAGACGGGGCTGCATGGACAACGTCTGAGGTGGGGGGACGGCAGCACATGTGTGTGTTCCTGTGAGCCAGAACTCATGTCCTTGCTGTGTCCCCTGGTGTTTATCACATTCACCACAGCACTGCAACCCTGCCAGGTAGCACTGGACTGGACAGCTGGGCCCTGGGTGAGGGCTGCAAAGCAGAGACCTCTGGGGTCCACCCACACCCACTTGTGGGTCTGAGACAGCTTCACTGAGGGGTGGACAGTCCCTCCTGGGCTCTAGGATGTCCTGACCCCGTGCAGGTCCTGTCAGGTGCTGTTGGGTGTAGAGAGTGCCCCTGAGCAGCAGCACAGAGCGAGGGCGGAGGTGGCAGCACCCAGCCAGGGCTGAGTCGGGACTGTCCATCCTGGGCTGGAGCCTTGCATGGGGCCCAGCACGCATGGGTACCCAGTGGGTATTTAGTGAGCAAAGGAGTATTTGTTAGTTCCCACAGATGGGCATTTGATAGGAATCAGGCAGGGACCGAATCCAAAGCTGTTTTCTGTGTTGGAGCCACAGACGTGGGTCTCAGGCCTGCCACCACCGAAGGCCCCACCCTGAAGCCACGTGCAGGGGTGCAGCGGGTCTCTGAGGCAGCGGGAGGAAGGCGACCACACCCCAAAGAGCTGCCAGAATCACCCAACAGGTGCCAGCAGAAATGGGAGGAGCACCTGCGGAGGAGCATCTGAGGGAGATCCTGGTACGGCCGGCAGATGCTCCCTCAAGGTCTAAGCTTGTGGGGCTGGATGAACAGGCTTTCACTACTTTGGGGACACTTGGGGACACTTTCTCAAGGCGCTAGATTTAATACCAGCCAGGGATCCCAGGGAAGGCAACTCCTGGCTGTCTGGGAAGAAGGCAGGATGGTGGACATATTGTGTGGGCCCAGCTCCCCCATGCAGGGGACACTGGCGGCTGAGGCTGTGGGGAGTGGGCTGGGAGGGGCCCTGAATTGCAGGAAGGGGTGGGGCATCCTCTCCAAGCCAGGGGATTGGTGGGGGGGCTCAAAGGCTGGGCTCCAACAGGGGGACAATGGGGCTCCTGGGGAAAAGAGGCAGGAACCTCAGTCACCATGACAACGGCAAGGCCAGGCAACAGTCAGGGGCAGTGGAGACGGGCCGTGGATGGGCTGCCCAGGGCTGCCTCGCATCTGCGGCCAGGGGCTCGGGCTGCCCACGAGACACACCCTGGGCCAGTTCCCAAGCCTGAGCTGATGTCCAGCCTGGAGCCCCGGCCTGAGGAAGGCCCTACGGTGCCGGGCATGGTCCACTGTGATGCACCTAGCCCCTTAGGGCCCCTGAGGGTCTTAGCTCGGTGATTGTGCACAGGGACAGCTAGGCACGGGTCTGGGTTGTCAATGACCCCAGAGACACTGAGAGCCATCCAGCCCCACCCGCCAGAGTCGAGAGTCTGAGGATCTGGGTCATCCCCCACCCCCGAGGGAGTTGTGGGCACAGATGAGCTTGGTCATTAGTGGGAACCACATGGCAGGAGGCCAGTGAAACTGCTGGGCCACGCCTACCCCATGTTAGTAAATCAAAACCAACATCCTCTCCTGGTGGGGTGTGGAGACGGCTCCATGTTCAAGACCTAAAGGAGGCTGCACCGGCCTGGACCCGCAGAACCTGGTGGGTCTGAGGTCTCCACAAAGGGGAAGCTCCGTGTAGGGCTCTGACACTCCTGCCCCGAGGCCTTGGCCCCAGAGGAGAGTGGGGGTTTAGGCACACACAAGTGACCTCCAGACCCACGGGGGATTGGGTGGGTGGTGGAGGGGGCCGAGCCACAGCCCTGAGCTCACCTGCAGTGGGGAGCGTAGCTCACTAGCCCCCTCTCCTGAGGCCCCCAGGAACCTTGTGGGGGCTGCTCCTGGGGGCTGCACGGTGCCAGGGTGGGCTGTGGTGGCTGTGAGAATGCTCCCACCAGGGCCACACCTCCCCCAATGGACACAGACTGCACTGCAGCGATGCACATGCCCACCCACGTCCCTCCCTCTCCTTCTGGGGTCAGGCCCACACGTCCAGTCGCCTCCCCACCTTTCCTCACAGACGTGTCCCCAGAAAATCTCTTGCACATAGAATCCTGCCTGGGCATTTGTTTCCTGGAGGACCTAGATGGACACAGCAGGGAGAGGCCTGAGAGGGAAGGTTTGGGCCGGAGTGAGATGCCCGCCCACCAGCAGCCAGGGCCCTGACAGGTGGGGGGAAGTGGGCCAGTGGCCGACAGAGCTCTGGACCTCCCAGGCATTTGGCATCAAGCCCAGCTCCCCCCTGCTCCAGAAACCCACTGACCTCGGCATGCCCACAGAGGCCCATGAGCCATGGCTGGGCCCCAGAGCAGTAAGTGCTGGCCCCAGGAGCTCTCAACAAACTGCATTTGGACTTAGTCCACGGCACGGGGGGAAAAGGAGGGAGAGAGAGGAGGTCTTTGCCATGACTGGCGGCCACGGAGCCAGGTCCCAGAGGCTGAGTCACTACCAGTCAGAGCCAGCTTCCCTCATGGGCAGCCACGCCGCAGCCCCAGCCAGCCATTTCTACACTTGTAGAAAGAGCCCTTTCTTAGGCTTCCTCTAATGCAACCAAACGGTGCGTGTCCTCTGTATTCAGCTGCTGTCTTTGAGCTCTGCGCATGTGCATTAGCCGTCCGCCCCTTTTCACTGTGAGTCCTGCCCCACTGGGTGGGTGTGCTGCAGTTTGTTCACATGTTCTCATTGAGGGACATCTGTGCTGTTCCCGGTTCGGTGTGGAGGCTAATGCGACCCCAACTTGGATGCTAATCCACCATGCTGGCTTCCGATGGAGCCCACCTGTGGGATTGCCTCTCAGCTCTCCACTACCTACGTTTCTTGTGCAAGAGCGCATACATACCCTAAATCCTGCCCTTGGTCCAAACAGCCTCGGTGTTATCACACAAATTACTGGCTGTGATGCACATAGCATTCTCGTCTTTTCCCCACAGAGCATGTGCACCCTTTCCCTATGGCACATGAGCCCTGGGCCTGGGGGTAAGAGCGCGGAGATTCATTCATCTGGCAGCCGCCCAAGGCCACGCTTCTGTTGGTAAATTCCCCAATACTGGCAAACTGGATGTGTCTGCCTCATTCTTTGGTTTCTCAACTCCTGCATTTGGGGGTCGCTTTGCATATACAGCCCTTTCATGAAACAGTTGGGTTATTTTGAATAAAGCTCTATGAACACTCATGTACAATTCAAGGACATATGTTTTTATTTCTCTTGAGTAGATATCTAGGAGTGAAATTAAGTCATATCATAAGTATATGTTTAACTTTAATTTTAAAGTTGCCAAACTGTTTTCCAATGGATTGCAGTGTTTTGTATTCTCACCAGAAGCCTGAGGGTTCCGGTTGCTTCATGTCCTCGCCAACACTTGGTATGGCTGGTCTTTTCAAGTGTAGCCATTCTAGTGAGTGTTAGGTGGTGTCTCATTGTGGCTTAAATTTGCATTTCCCTAGGTCTAAAGTTGTTGATCATCTTTTTATGTGTTTATTGGCATTTCTATACCTTCTTTTTTGAAATAAACATGAAATATTTTGCCCATTTTAAAAGTGGGCTGTTTGTGCTCTTACTCAGTTGTGACACTTCTTGACGTATTTCGGATGCAGATCTCTGCCGGGTACACACATTGCACATACAGTCGGCGCCCCGGATTGTCAGAACCAACAGCTGCAGATTCAACCAAGCTTGGATCAGAAACACAGTGTTCCTGCGAAGTGAGACCCGCGGATGTGCAGGATCCGCTTTCCGCGTCGTTGGGTCCTGCAGGGCTGACTGGGGGGCTCCAGCATCTGAGGGTTTGGACATCCATGGGCGTCCTGGAACCAACCTCCGTGGGCACCGAAGAGCAAATGTATTTTCTCTTAGTCTCTCGCTCGCCATTTGTCTTTCCTAATTGTGTCCTTTCAAGAACAGTTCTTGATTTTTATTAAGTACATCTTATTGATTTTTTCTTGAATGTCAAAATCCTATCTAAGAAATCTTTGCTACAATAAACTTGCAAAGATTTTCTCCTGTGTTTTCTTTTAGAAATTTTATAGTTTGGCTTTTACATTTTGGTCTACAATCCAGTTATTGTGTATACTAAGAGGTAAGGGCTTTCTTGCTGTGGGTGCCCAATTCAACTATTTGTTTTTTTTTTTTTTTCAACTATTTGTTGAAACAGATTTTCTTTCCCCATGGACTTCTTTGGGGCCTCTGCCAAAAATCAATACACTATGTATACAGGGGTCTACTCTGGACTCTGTGTTTTTATTTTGTTCCCTGGACCCATGAGCTTGTTCGAGACTACCGCATCTTCGCTCCTGTAGCTCTATAGTAAGTCTCAGAACTTCAACTTTGTCCTTCTTCAAAATGGTTTCACTTTTCTAGGTTTGTTACATTCCATACATTTTAGGATCAGATGGCCAGTTTCTATAGACAAGTCTGCTGGAATTTGATTGGAATTGCACTGAATGTATAGGCTGGTTTGGGGAGAACTGATATCCTCATATTATTGAGTTTTCTAATCCACGAATGTGCTATGCCCCTCCGTTTACTTAGTTATATTTAAATTTCAGCAAAATTTGCAGTTTTTTTAATTTTTATTTTTGCAACAATAATTTTTATGAATAAATAGATTTTACAGATATTTGTGAAAGTTATCTGGAAATTTTTCATGGTTTTGATGCCGCCATAAATGGTATATTTTATTTCAATTTCCAACTGTTCACTACTATTATATAGAGATAAAACTGATTTTTGATATTGACCTTATATCCTGTAGCTTTGCTAAACTGGCTTATTAGTTCTAGGTGCTTTATTTTGTAGTTTCCTCAGGGCTTTCTATATACCTACTTGTTGCATTGCATGTATGTAAAGACAGTTTTACTTCTCCTTTCCAGTTTTTGTGCCTTTCCCCCCATTATTGGCCTGGATTGGCCCTCAGTACAATGCTGAAAAGATGATGAGATGGACGTCCCTGCCTTTTTCTTAGGGAAAGCCTCTGGTCTTTCACCGTTAAGTGTGGTGGTTGCTGTGTTTATTTCAAAGGTGTCCTTTGTTGGGTTGAGGAAGTTCCCTTCTATCCTTAGTTTGCTATGAGCTTTTGTCTTTATTTTGTGTTACTATAACAGAATACCAGAAGCTGCGTAATATATAAAGAAAATAGATTTATTCTGGGGGCTGGGAAGTTCAAGATTGGGAGGCTGTCTCTGATGAGAAAGCAGAAGGGGAACAGGTGTGCGCAGAGACCACACAGCGAGAAGGAAGCCAGGCTTCGTGACAAGACCCTCTCTCAGGATGTACTCTGTCCTCCTCCCTCCCTCCCTTGGGGGTCTTTGATCTATTCAGGATGGACCTGCCCCTAGACACCACCACAATGGGGAATCAAACTCAGCATGAGTTTTGTGGGGTCAAACCATATCCAAACCAGCAGTTTTTATCATGAATAGTTAAATTTTGTAAAATGCTTTGTCTGCATCTATCGAGATGATCTTACGGGTTTTCTCCTTTATTCTATTATTGTGGTGAGTTACATTGACTCATTTTTTCCATGTTTATACATTTTATCTTGTCATTAATCTTATAGTTTCCAGGCAAAACATTATTTTCCATGGACTCATTTTTGAACATTAAGTGAGCATTGCATTCCTGGGATATATATACTCCCTACCTCCTATATATTGTTGGATCAACTTTTATCATATTTTATTAAGAATTTTTGTGTCTATGTTAATTCATGAGGAATATTGGTCTGTAGGTTTCCTTCTAACATGTTTAGTTTTCATATTACTGGAAGTCTGGCTTCATAGCATAAGTTGGGAGATGTGTCCTCCTCCTCCATTTTCTGAGAGAGTTGGTGTAGGACTGGTATTACTTCTTCCTTAAATGTTTGATACATTTCACAAGTAAAACTGTCTGCAGTTTTTTGTCTTTGTTTTTGCTGGGTTTTTTTTTTTTTGAGAAGCTTTTCAATTACTAATTCAATTTCTTTATTTGATATAGGCCTATTCTGAGTTTTCAAAATTCTTTATAAGTTGGTTTTGGTAATTTGTGTCTTTCAAGGAATCGTTCAGTTCATCTAAGTTGTTAAAATGTTTGGCATAAAGTTGTTCACAATATCCCTTACTATCCTTTTAATATCTGCATGTTCCGCTGTGATCGGTCCCCATTCATTCTCAACATCGGTAATTTGCGTCTTCTTTCTTTTTCTCTTGAGGGGTCTACTTAGAAACCTATCCATTTTATTGATCTTTTCAAAAAACAAACTCTGGGTTCATTGATTTTTTCCCCTATTATTTTTTTACTCCATCGATGTATACTCTCACTTATCTTTATTTCCTTCCTCCAACCTACTTTGGGCTTAATTTACTCTTGACTTCTGGCCTTTCTTCTTTTCTAATGTAAGTAATTAAAGCTATGCTTTTTGCTCTAAGCACTGCTTTGTCACAAATTTTGACACGTTGATGTTTATTTTCATTCAGTTCAAAATAGTCCTTTCTATTTTTTTTTTTTTTTTTGAGACAGAGTCTTGCTCTGTCACGCTAGAGTGCAGTGGCGTCAGCCTAGCTCAACAGCTCAACCTCAAACTCCTGGGCTCGAGCAATCCTCCTGCCTCAGCCTCCCGAGGAGCTGGGACTACAAGAGTGTACCACCATGCCCGGCTAATTTTTCTATTTTTAGTAGAGATAGGGTCTCACTCTTGCTCAGGCTGGTCTCCAACTCCTGACCTCAAGTGATCCTCCCACCTCGGCCTCCCAGAGTGCTAGGATTACAGACGTGAGCCACTGCGCTTGGCCCAGTTCAAAATATTTCTAATTTCTTTGTGATTTCTTCTTTGACCCATGGGTTATTTTAGAAGTATGTTATTTAATTTTCAAATGTCTGATGGTGGTGTTTCAGATATATTGTTTTTTCTACAATTGAATTTTAATTTAATTCTCTTCTGGTCAGAG
Source organism: Propithecus coquereli (assembly GCF_000956105.1). Classification (NCBI taxonomy): domain Eukaryota; kingdom Metazoa; phylum Chordata; class Mammalia; order Primates; family Indriidae; genus Propithecus; species Propithecus coquereli. Next base: position 237,256 of record NW_012154408.1, read on the forward strand.
AACATGGTCTGCATTATTTCAATCTTTTTATATTTATTGAGATTTATTTTCTGACTCATAATATGGTCTATTGTTGAGAATGTTCCACATGCACTTAAAAAAGAATGATTGGCCAGGCATTGCGGTTCATACCTATAATCCCAGCACTTTGGGAGGCCCAGGCAGGAAGATTGCTTGAGGCCAGGTGTTTGGGACCAGGCTGGACAACATGGTGAGACCCCATCTCTACAAAAAAATAAAAATGAGATTAGCAAGAGTGATTTCTTTAATACTTTGATGGAGTATTCTATAAACATATATTAGGTCAAGTTTGTTATTCAAGTCTTTTATATATTTACTGATTTTTCTGTCTACTTGTCAATTACTGAATGAGGAGTATTGAGGTGGCCGGTTATAATTGTGGATTTATCTATTTCTCCTTTAAGTTTTGTCAGTTGTTGCTTTATCTATTTCAAAGCTCTGTTATTGTGTACATACATATTTGGGAATATTGTGTTTTCTGGATACATAGAACCCCGTATCATTGTGGAAAGCTCCTCTTTTTCTCTGTCAACCTTCCTTTTTCTGAAATCTGCTCAGTCTGATATTGACATGGCTATGCCAGCTTAACTAATGTCAGTGTCTGTGTGGTACATTATTTCCAGCTGGTCACACCTGCCGATATATGTCTTTATATTTAGGTGGCTTACGTGCACGGTACATAGCCGAATATTGCTCTTATCCATTCCGAAAACCTCTGCCTTTTAGCTGGAGTTTTTACATTTTAATGGAATTTATGTCTACCATCTTGATCACCTTGCTATTTGTTTTGTATTTTTCCATTTATTCTTTGTTCTTTATTCTTTTCTTGACTACTTTTGGAAGTCCTATATTTTAGGATTCCATATTTTTGTCCTCTGTCGTGTTATTAGTTCTGCCAAGTCTCTTTTTGTTTCATTTTTGTTCTTCTACGGTTTGTGATGTGCAGCTTTAATCATCTCCGCCAACCTTTGAACGATGTACCGCCTCTGTGTAAATATGAAGCTTACATAAGATTTCACTTTTATGTATGTCATAAACCCCACCATGCATTGTTACTGTTTTAGCTTTAACAATTATTTTACAAATAAATTCTAAAACTAGCAAAGGGTCTTTCATATTTACCCACGCATTCATATTCCTGGCTCTGATCCTCTCTTGTAGACAGAGTTTCCAGCTGGTATCGTTTTCATTCCCCGTGGACTGTGCAGCTCCCAGTTCCCATCCTCCTGCCTGGCTTTGTAGATTTCACACCATTCGTACACCTCTTGGTACTTAGCCACAAGGGGAGCCCATAGAAGATTTCTGGGGCTCCTTCTCCCAGAGTTCCCTACTCAGCGGGACCACCCTCCAGTGCCCCGGCAGCAAGCCAGGTGTTTGTGGGGGGGCTCCCTTCTCCAGGGACCCCTGCTCTCTACTACCTTTGGCCTGATGTCCGAAAGCAGCTGCTTTGCACATTCTGTCCGCTTGTCCAGCCTGGTCTCTGTCACTCCACCAAGGCTGGAAAAGTCTCGGCTGTGGCTTTTCTACAACATGCCTGGTGAGTGGCTGGACGACCCCCCTGAGGCTGTGATGTGGAGTCCAGCAGGGGCTGCTGCTCTCCTCACGGTTGACCCCAGGCATTGCAGTGCAGAGCAGGTGGCCGGGGGGGCATCCCCAGGTGCATTTTAATGGCAAAATCTAAAGCTTTTGTGAATCGAGGACAGCAGTGAGGTCTGAGCCTGAGGTGCAGTTCTGATCACTCTGTTTGGCTCAGGGAAGAGAAGTCGGGGTGCAGCCAGGGTCTTTGGTGGTGGCAGGCGAGGGGGCTGGCAGGCTGGATTCTGGGTGGGGCATTCCGTGTGGATGGACAAGAGTCCGCTCCCTCTGGCAGAAGCAGCATCTTCAGGCTGTTGCCCGCCAGTCGCTGTGCTTTTGCACAAACTCATCTGTAGCTCAGTCCCCAACCTGGCACCAGAGCTGTCATCCAAGATTGCCTCAGACAATGGGACTTCCGACAACAGGATGCTGGGGAACGCCCCTCCCTAGGAACTTAGACATCTCAGTGGAGCGCCCAGAGAGCTCCTCAAAGCACAACCATCCATGCATGTAACAGATGAACGCGGCCAGTTGCTGAGAATGACACCTCAGGTAAAGCCCAGTGGGAAGCTGGCCCGTGGCAGAATTTGGCTAGCAAACCTGTGGAGTGAGCCCACAGAGGAGCAAGCAGGGCTCAGGGCAGCCGACGGTGCTCTGTGCCCCAGAAATTTGTCCAAACCGACACAACACTGAGAAAATCGGTGTCATGATGGGAGGTCCCCAGCTACGCCTCGCTGTGCCCCAGGAGGTCCCCGGGTTTAGGGTCTGGCCTGGGGTGTTGACCCCAGCCTCTTCCAGGTCTGTAGGGTGGGCTCGGTGGGTAGAGGCGCGGGGGCTGCAGCCACTATGCAGGAGGGAGGACAGGCTCCTGGAGATGCCCGCAGAGGTGGAACTTGGGGCTCCACTGACATTCCTTAGTGCTCTGTCCTGTGGACACAGGCTCAGCCGGTGTATCGAACGTCAGCTCTTCTGCTTAAAGTGGCTTCCGTGCCCTGGACCTTGACTCCCTCATTACAGCCACACTGGTCTCTGGCAGTGACTCAACCCCGGCCCCCCAACTCCTCGGAGCCAAGTCCTCCCACCAATGGGCCCTTGTTCTGCCTCCTCCCTGGGGATGCCCACACCTGCCCAGCCAGCCTCTTCTCGGAGCCCTGGGGCTGCCTGGGGGCACCGGGAGGGGAGGTGACAGTGGCAGTCAGTGGCCTAAGGGTGACAGATGGCAGCTTCACCCACTAGGGTTCATTGTTGAGGGTCTGCAACCCAGCAAGATGACTTAGGATCACACACACGTTTGAGGAGTACAATTTCAGGAGATTTGGCGTGTGTGCTTGCCTGCAGAGCCATCTCCAAGGTCAAGAGAGTGAACACATCCAGCCCCTAAAGTTTCCTGGTGCTCCCTGGGACCCCCGCCCACCGCCCCAGACGGCCACTCATCTGCTTCCTCTCACTATAGCCTACCGCACATGCTCTGGGATGTTACACACATGGGTCACGCCACGTGCCTTCTTAGACCTGGCTCCTTCCTGTGAGCAGGACGCTTCATGTGGAGACAGCTGTGCTGGTGTGTCACCGCCCAGGCCGCTGCTGCCGAGCAGAAGTCCGCTGTCCAGCCACCTGTGCTGGACACGGGGCTGTTTCCGCGCGCAGGTCTGTGTGGACATGCGCTTCCGCTTGTCCTGGGCCACCTAGGAGTGGACTTGCTGGGTTGTGCAGTAAATTTCTATTTCACTCCTAGGAAACTGCCAAACTGTTTTCCAAAGTGGTTGCACCTTTTCAAAGCCCCCCAGCAGTGCACGGGGGGTGGGTTTCTCCACACACCCCACAACGGACGCTTGGTTTTGTTGGCCTTGCTGTAGCCATCCCAGCGGCTGTGAAGGCCTCTCTCTGGGGTTTCCATGCTTTTCTCCACGACCAATGGTTCTGTGCATCTTCTCATGGCCTCCGGCCATTTGTGTGTAGAGGAGGCGCAGAGACAGCACAGCATCCACCCGCAATGCTGTCAGGATGCAGTTCTCCCCAAGGGGAGCAATGCCACGCACAAGCTTTCCTTGGTTTTCATGAGTTAGAACTGCGCATCCGCATGGCAAAGCCAGGACAGAGTTGGTGCCCACGGGTAGGACTCAGCCAACAGCCCTGGGCCTTCGACAGCTGTCTGGGTAGTGACGTGTGCGCCTTCTCTGCACGCAAGCGTAGCTGCGTGTCTGCACGCTGAGCCGAGTGTCAGGGGTGGAATTCTGTGGCAGTGTGGCACGTGGCAGCCTTTGGGCTCACGCAGCTTGGAAGGGGTTTCTTGCGACCAGGGACAGAGACTGCCTTCCTCAGCTCCCCTGCTCCGTCCCCCACGATCTCACCAAGCCTGGACAGACGACCTCTGCCCTCTGCACACCACAGCCAGTGGCTCATGCCCCTGACAGAGCACGGGGTGTGGGGGGGCGTGGTGGGTTTACTTGCATGGGTGTGAGGGGCACAGGTCAGCGGGGAGAAGGGACTCGGCTCTCGGAATGAAGGTTGAGGAGTCCGAGGGATTTGGGGTTCCATATTCGAGCGTGGGGTGAGGGGGGATGCCAGAAGGGAGCAGTCAGAGATGCTCAAGCCAAGGCCTGAGCAGTGTCCTGCCTCCAGTCCGTCCCTGCCCCTCCCTGGCTCCAGGGCCCCCCAGGAGCCCACAGACCCTGAGGTCTCCACCCTAGCCCTGGGGCAGCTCTGCAGGGGTCCCCCACCCTAGGCAGGGGCCTGAGTCTGTAGTGCCGCCTGGGTTCAGCTGGGCCCTGAGCCAGAATCAGAGCGACTTTGATGTGAAAATCTCTGTGCCTATTTAGGTCGCTCATTATTTTTTAAGAGAGCTAAAAACAGCAGCAGATGCATAACAAACATGAAGCTGTTATTCTCTTTAAACGGAGATCCTGTGACAGGGCTGCGTGATTCAAGGCCCACTGTGGAAAGGGGGGGTGTTAAACTGTCACTTTCTCCTTCCAAGGGACTCTCATCTTCCACCAGCCTGGGGCCCGGACGACACCTGGCCCTGCAAGGATGGACAGTGCGGGGGCCTCTCTGTGCCACAGACCCAGGCTGGCACCGGCTCTGAGCAGCTCTGAGAGTGGCCTGAGGGGGGACCAAGGGGCAAGGCCACAGCAGGGATCCTGTGTGGAGGGCAGCAGAAAATGCCCGAGGTCCCGAGAGGCAGCTGTCCCCCTCAGGGGTCCTGGTTCTGGTCTCCTATCCTTGGTGGGGACCTGGGCACTCCACTCCGATTGGGGTGTGCATGGCATCCACCTGGGAGCCCTGCTCCACGTGTCCTTTGGGCCCTTTCAGAGGACACAGGGTTGAGTGGGGCTCACACTATACCCCTCAACATTCTCTGCCTCCAAGGCCACTCCCAAGTCCCAGCCCGCCGACTCCTGGGCCAACCCGAATCCACACCAGGTGACCCAGGTGAATGAGAGCCGTAGGCTGTGTCCTTCCTCGTTCAGGTGGCTTGGAGGCCCCACCCCCTCCCTGTGCAGCAACCTCGGAGGTCAGCAGGCCCAGCAGACATCTGACCATCAGGCACCCCCATAACTCCTGCCCCTCAGGCCACCCCCTGGGCCCTGGCCTCCTCTCCATCTTGGTCAGGCCATGTGAGCGGCCAGGACACCACCTGCAGGACCACGACTCACACCTGGACGCCTGTCCTGGACCTCTCCAGCAGCAGCTGACCACACACCCCACCCACCGAGCTCTCCTGCCCCTCCGGCTGCCCCTCTAGAAGCCCCCCACAGGGCCCAGGTTCGTGTTTCTGGTAATGACCTGCCCCCCGTCCAGCTCCCTGGGAGCAACTGCAGGGGCCATGCACTCTGAGGCCACAGGGACCCCAGCAGCAGAAGGTGGGTCTGCGGTTTCCACTCATGGCTCCCAAGACACTTTGTGGGCAAAACCTTTATTCCATCCAGGACGTTTGGGCTGGGATCCCTGATACAGCGACACATCGTCTGCACCTCGTGTTCCACACGCACTTGTTCACACCTGCCCACAGACCCACCACAGGATGCTTAGAAAGTACTTTCGGGCCGGAATGCTGAGTTCTGTCATCACTGTCTCTTGTCTTCCACTTGGCATCGTCCATGAATGATGGAAGCTTGTCCTTGTCAGTTCTGAAGCCCCAACCGTGACTGAGCAGCCGGGTACCTCCCCAGCAGGTCTTTAGAGGAATCTAGTTTTTGTTTTGCATTCCCTGAATAATAAAATCCAAGGCCCCGCCTGTACCTTGTCTGGACCCAGGGCAGCCCAGTGGGGTAGGGACACATGCAGGTTCCAGATCTAGCGTCTACCCGCAAGTCCCCCAGCGCCATGTTGGCGGCATCGGGCATCTGCTCCAGGGTTGTCTGCCTCAGCCACACAGTGACCACAGGGCATGTCCCTTGGCCCCAGACCCAAATCCTCATCTCTTGCCCATGTGGCAGAAGGTGGGTCTTTTCTGCTGGGACTCCAAGACCAGGCCACTGGCCCGAGGTCACCCTGGAGGCCCAGGTGGCTCAGACAGCCCCAAGGAGACCAGGGGCTTTCCTAGCAGCAGTGGGGGACCCAGCCCCTCCCCAGGAAGGTGTAGTGAGCCCCGGCCCCGAGTCTCCCTTTCCCTCTGTCCCTGGAGCCTTCCTTCGGCAAAGCACCTGGATGCTGTGGCCCAGGGGTGGCCACAGTCCAGCTGGTTGGGACGCAACAGTGCAATGAAGGGGAAACCCTGGGGAAGAAACGGGGCACAAGGTGCCAGGAGAGGGGCCCTGTGCACACTGGAGGCTGCAGTGGTCATCAGAAAACAGTTTAATTATGTACAGACGATCACCAAACTGATTACAAAGTGCGACGTGAACACACACCTTCAGCTTCAGAGACATGGCAGTGGCGTCCATCAAGAGCAGTGCTCTCGAGAAGGGACAGTCACTGAACACCAAAACAAATCACAAATAGTGACAACTGTGGGAGAAGCAGAATCACTGTTTCTTTGGGACAAAAAGAAACAAAGAAAAGAAAACAATAAAAATCAGAGGCTTTGGAATGCTTCTCTTCTTGCACCACGGCAGGACAGTAGGAGGGAGGCAGGAACAGCGACAATCTGGGGGCTCAGAGCCTCTCACGTGCCACATCTGCCTTGGGCCATGGGGCCCCCAGGGTCAGGATCCAACATCCCAGCAACGGGCTCCACAGGTGCACACACAGCCAGGGCCTGTGGGCCTCAGAAGAGGGGCCGGGAGCCCTGGTTCTCAAACTCGGACCAGGCGTCGCTGAGCTCCATGAAGATCATCTTGGCATACTGCTCATATGGCTGCCCCGCGGCCTGCAGTGACAGGTGGCATGAGAGCCTCCCCTCAAGTACCTCCCTCGGCAGGCCGAGAAGCCCCCAGGGACCCATGAGGGGATGGAGCTGGCAGGGCCAAGCTGCGTCACCACCATGGGCCGGGAGCCTTGGATGGGGGCCTGCAACTGCCCCCGAGGAAGGCCTCCCTGCAGGCCCCGGGCCAAGCCCACTCACCTTGTCAGGGTGCACGACCAGAACCGCGCGGCGGTAATGCTTCTTCACCTGCCCTGGTGTCACGAGGTCAGCCATGCCCACGGGCGTCCAGCGGCTCTCCCCGTCCCACAGCACTGTGTGCAGTGTGGACAGCAGGGCGCGGATGTTCCTTTCCTTGCCTTCTATCCAGTCCAGGATCTGCAGGGGACACCGTGCACGCTGAGCCCTGGGTGCCCATGGGAGGCACTGGGGACCATGGGCACATCCTGAGGCACAACTTTCCTCCTTGCTGCACAGAGAAACTGAGGCTCGAAGTAGAGGAAGCACCCAGGGCGGCGCAGTGAGCAGGGGAGGGTGCAGGCTACAGTTTAAGCCTGGCAGCCAAAGCCCAGATCCCAACTCCTGGCCATCCTGCCAGGCTCTGCAAGGGAAGCTGCTGCCTATAACAACTGACGTCTGGCCCACGGAGCAAGTTTCCAAGGAGGGTCTCTAGGGCCGCATGGCCCCGGCACCCCCTGCCCATTCTCACTGAGTGCGGGGCCGCATGGAGGATGCCCGAACCAGCAGCAGGGCCCACAGAGGCCTCAGCTGGCACATACAGTTCCGCCACACTCCCCACCAGCCCAATTCCTGTACAGAGCCCACACCAGGACCAGGCCGGGTGGCTTCATGGTGCAGCACCCAGGGGCCAGAAGGTGCCTCCGCCAGAACTGAGTGACCCTTGTCTTGGCCAGACATTCACAACAGACACAAACCATGTCCCTCCAGTGCAACCCCACCTGGCCCAGGGCCCAGGGGCATGAGAGACAGCTCCTGGGCAGCCTGTGACACGAAGCCAAGGCCATGGCCACATCCTGTGGCCCTGCAGACTGACCATCAACACAGCTACAGAGCAGAACTTGGTTTGAGGCCAAAGCAGTGACACCTTGTCCACTGGGCCTTGTTCCCCCATGGCAAGTGTCCTGGGTCAGGGTGCCCAGCACCTGCAGAGCAATCCCTGAGGGATGTGCCCACGTGATGGTCTTGTTGCAGACACCCCTGGGGGAAAGACAGGCTGCCCCAAGTGAGACCACGCTGGAGGGAGTGCGGAGGAAGGCGGGCAGCGCTGAAGGCCACCAAGTGTCCTGGCCAAGCCCTCTGGGAAACGGGGGCGGCAGGCCACAGAGGCCTAGCTTGGCCCCTTGCCCCCAGCCTCGAGCCACCTCATGTTCTCAAGGGCCTGCAGGGTCCACCTGCAGCGACAGGTCCCCTGCTGGAGATGCAGGCCCCAGCAAGAGCTCGGCAAATGCCCAGAGCCTGAGCAGAGGCCTTTGGCCCAAAAACTGATACCACTGCACCTTCAGCTTGAGCGGGTCTGTGTCTCTGGCGAGGTCCTGTTTCCTCATCTCTGCGATGGTCTTTGGCCCCTTCTTGTCAGGCCTGGCAGAGAAGCCTTGATTGGACAATAGATCCTCAAAATCGTTCTCTGAGACTTTTGGCTTTTGAGCTGGAAAAGAACAAACTTTTTACAGAGACTCTTTCCCCCAACTCCTCCTGCACTCCTGAGGGAAGAGGCTACTATCCTGAGGCTGCAACAGAAAACAAGAGAAGAAAAAACAGGGTCCCGAAGGCCATTTGCTAAAATTGAGAGAAGCGGATGCAGGACCAGAGGAACCTGGCGGCATGACCCGGAGGAGACACCAGCAGACATATCTGAAAACAGACCCACTGGTTTAACCACGCCTTTCCCGGGGTCGGCCTCCGAGCCGAAGACGACAAAACAGGATTTCACCTTTAACCACCTCAGGGTAAGCTGTGCAAAACCCACCACAATGCAAAGGAAGAAGAAGGAAAACTCACCAAAGCTGGGCGCACGGACTCCCCTCTCCTCTCGCCCCCCGATCACACTGAAGCTTGTGGCATAGTTAGGCCTTGGCTGTGCACAGGCTTTGGAGGGCGGCTTGGCATGGGGGGACCAGGAAGTGCCCTGGGTCGGCGGCCGACTTGTCTGCCAGGAGCTGCTGCCCTTGGTGGTGGGGGCCGTTGTGGGAATGAAGCCCCCATTCCCAGGACGGAATCCAGCGGGTGAGCCTGGGGAAACAGACCACACAACACTCGCAGTCGGCACTCAAGACACCACACATGTTGGGAAAAGCATGTTTACAAAATGAACATTTATCCCCGAGTGAGTCCAGAATCTGCTGCTCTGCCCAACCCATGTGAGGGTCTCCAGCAGCCGGGCAGCACAGGCTAAGCGCTGTGGTGGCTGAGAACACTCCAGACTGAGGTCAGACACTAGGATGGGGAGGCTGCTGAGACAGCACCTCCTCTCCCATGGGCCCAGCCTGGCCAAGGCTGACCAGGGGCTTGTCCACAGAGGACCACTGCCGTCTTAATCATGTGGGCACCACCTCCCGAAGCCCCTCAAGTGAGGGCTGATTCTTTAACGTTTTATTTTGAAATAATTAGAATCACAGAAAGCTGCAAACCAGTACCAAGAGAACCCAAGCACCCTTGCCTGGCGCCTCCCATGACCTCAGTGAACCGCTGACGCCATCAGCTCTGCCACAGCCTGCAGAGTCCGTCCAGGCGTGGCCAGCGGGACACTCCTGTGTGCGTGTGTGTGCAGGTCTACCCAATCTCACATGTACAAACTCCTGTGAACACCAGAACAAGACCAACAATCTGTTCCTCTTAAAGTTCTATCATCTTAAGAATGTTCTAGAAATGGAACCAACAGTAGGTGACCTTTTCAACTGGCTCTTTTCACTCAGAACAGTGTCCATCTGAGCCACTGCATGCAGCTGCTGTCCACTCCTTTTTATTGCTGTGGCGACTGCCTGTTTGTTCAACCACCCACCCACTGAAGGACCCCTGGGCTGCCCCAGTGTTTGGCTGTAACAAATCTCCGAATGCTTGCCCTGGATTTTTGTGCAAACGAAGTTTACAATGTCTAGGATAAATGCCCAGGGTCACATGGTAGTTGCACAGAGACCACGTATTGGTTCTCCAGAGTGGCCATACCCATTTTCATCCCCTCCAGCAATGTGTAACAAAGCAGTTTCTCCATGTCCGCACCAGCACTGGGTGTGGCCTCTTTACTTCAGCCATCCTGACGGGTCATGTCCCATCGAGGTCTTCACCTGCATCTTCCTAATGGCCAGTGATGGTGAACATGCTCACGTGCTCATCAGCTGTCCGAATATCATCTTTGCAGGAACATCTCTTCATGTCTCTTGCCCGTTTTGTGATTGGATAGCTTTTAGTTTTGTTTTTACTGTATTTACATGTTCTACATACAAATCCTTTGCCAAATGCGTGGTTTAAAAGTATGTTCTCCTAATCTGTAGCTCAGTCTTTCACAGAGTTTTGAAGAAGTCCAATTCACTCATTTCTCCTTTTATGGATGGTGGTTTAGGAGACCTAAGAACTCTGCTGAGCTCTAAGTCCCAAAGGTATTCTCAGAAAGTCTTTAGAGTTCTATGTGTCAAACTTCAATCTATCAGCAAATCTGAGTAACTGTTAGTCTAAGTTTAAGGTTTAGGTCCAGGTCCCTTTGTCTATGGATGTCAGTTGCTCCAGCTCCATCTGTTGAATGGTTTCTGCACCTCTGTCAAAAATCAGGTGTCTGCCCCTCTGTCAATACCACAGTCTCGATTTCTGTGGCTACAGCCATAAAGCCAGGGAATACGACTTTTATTCTTCCATTACAAAAATATTTTAGCCATTTCTAGCTCATTTGCCTTTCCAAACAAATTTTACAATAAGCTTGTCTGCATCTACAAAAATCCTTGCTGGGATTTTGGTAGGAATTGTATTAAACATATAAATCAACACCTTTACTTGGCTAGAATTTCCAATCCATGAACGTGGCACGTCTGTCCACTTTTTCAGATCTGATTTCTTTCATATGTTTGGTTTTGTAGTTCTATTATACAAGTCCTATATACATTTTGTCAGATTTATGCTGTTTATAAATGTTTATATTAAAAAATGATTATAAATGGTACTGTTTTAAATTTTGGTTTCCTTGTGTAATTGTAAGTAAACAGAAATACAAATATATTTTGGTGTGTTGATCTTGTATCCTGCGACCTTACTGAACTCATAGTTCTAAAAGATTTGTATAGATTCCTTGAGATTTCCTACACAATCACATCATCCGCAAACAGGAACAATTTTATTTTTTCCTTTCCAATACATGTAACTTCTACTTCCTTTCCTTTTCTTGCCTAATGGCAGTAGTTGGGAATTCCAATGAGCAAGAGTGGAGAGAGGCTGTTTCTGCCTTGCTCCTGATTTTAGGGGGAACATTAAGAATGATGTTAGCTATAGGTCTCTGTACATACTTGTTATCAAGTTGATGACATTCTCTTATTACTGGTTTGCTGACAGTGTTATAACAGAAAGGTACTGAATTTTGTATGTAAATTTTTTTTTTTTAGATCTCCCTTTGAGAAAGAAAAAAGGTTCTGAATTTTTTCAAATGCTTTTCCTGCCTTGTTGATATGGCTGGTAGATTTCTTTGGCTAATTAACATGGTACATTCTGTTCACTGATTTTGCAATGTTGAACCAGCCTTGCATTCCTGGAATAAACTCTACTGATCATGGTGTATAATTCTTTTAAAAATATCAATTAATTCTATTTCCCAATATTTTGTTGTAGATTTCTATGTCTATATTCATGAGGGATATTAGCCTGTAGTTTTCCTTTTTTGCACTATTTCTGTCTGATTTTGTATAAGGGTAATAATTCTAGGTTCATAAAATCAACTGGAAACTGCTCCCTGTCTTCGAGTTCGTGGAAGAGATTGTGTAGCATTCTTTAAACATTCGGTAAAATTCTCCGAAAACCACATCTATGTCTGGGGATTTCCTTTTTGAGAGGTTTATAACTACAAATTCACATTTTCTTTATACTTACAGAACAATTCAAATTATCTACTTCATATTGGGTAAGTTTTGGTAGTGTATGTGACTGATTTTGAAAAATTTGTCCATTTCATGTAAATTATCAAATTTATGTGCATAGAAGTGTTTGCATTCCCTGGTATTCTTTTAAAGCCTACAGGGTCTTTAGTGATGCTCCCTATATTATTCCTGATACTGATAACTTGTGTTATTTTTCCTTTTTTTTGGTTAGTCTTAGTACAGGTTTTTGTCAATTTTACTGATCTTTTCAAAGAATCAGCTTTTTCCTTCCCCAATTTTCTCTTTTGTTTTTGTTTTCTATTTCACTATTTTGGCCCTTTATTATTTCCTTCCTTCTGCTTGCTTTGAGCTTACTTTGCATTTCTTGCATTTCTTCTTCAAATTTTTTGAGCTGAGAGCTCATGTTATTAGTGACACATTTTATCTTTTCTAAAGCAAGCATTCAATGCTACGAATTTCCCTCTCAGCACTGCTTTAACTGCGTCCCTCAGGTTTTGCTATGTTTTATTTTCATTTTAATTTAGCTCAATATATAGTTTTATTTCCCTTAAGACTTGCTGTTTGAAAACCTAGGTATCATTTAGAAGTGTTTCCAAGTGTGAAGGTTTTTCAGTCATCTTGCTGTTACTAATTTATAGAGTTTGATTTCATTATGGTCAGAGAACACATTGTATGATTTCAATTCTTTTTTTTTGTTTGTTTTCCCAGATAGGGTATTGCTCTGTTGCCCTGGCTAAAGTGCAGTAGCATCATCATAGCTCACTGCAACCTCAAACTCCTGGGCTCAAGTGATCCTCCTGCCTCAGCCTCCCGAGTAGCTGGGACTTACAGGCATGTACCACCGTGCCCAGCTAATTTTTCAATTTCTTGTAGAGACAGGGTCTTGCTCTTGCTCAGGCTGGTCTCAAACTCCTGAGCTCAAGCAATCCTCCCACCTCGGCCTCCCAGAGTGCTAGGATTATAGGCATGAGCCACCATGCGCAGGCCCCTGATTTCAATTCTTTTACATTTGTTGAGGTTTGTTTCTGGGCCTGGGATAGGCCCATCCTGGGAGGCTCTGCAGGTGCATGGAAAGGGCATGCTGTTGCAGGGACCCTGCTGGCCAGTCGGTGGTCATGAGCTCTTCCATGTCCCTGCTGACTTTCTGTCTATCACATGTGGATAGGAACACTGGCATCTCCAACTATGATTTGGGTTTGCCTGTTTCTCCTTTCAGTTGTTTCGGCTTCTTTTTGTTCAGGATTGCTCTGTTTTCTGAGAGGTTGTGATGGAGGGTCTCAGGCTGCCACCAGGCAAGCTGGATCCTGAGGAGTTCTTTCCTCCTGCCCAAGTGCTGGCAGGCCATTCTCCCCAAGGAAGGCTCTCCCTACAGTCCCTCCCTGCTCTCAGACAGCAAAAGACAGAGACCCACACACGGAAAGAAAAGACGAAAGCAAAAGAGACAAAAACTCTCACGGATCTCCTTAGAAAAACAAAAATACCCAAGAAACTATTAACAAAATAAAAAGTGTATTCAAAGAATGAAAAAAACTCTTAGGACTTAACAACATAACAGAATACACTCTCATTACAACCTCCCAAAAGCAGAGCCAAAATGGGACAGTGGGAGATAACAAAAAGGAGAGAAGAGATGGAGATGGGAGGATTAGATGCTTGCCCAGGAGATCCAAGATTCGCTCACAGGAATTCAAGACAATTAGAGAAAAGAAAGCAAAGAAATTAAAAGAGGCAAGCCAAGGAATTTTCCCAGAGCTGAGGAATGTCAGGTGTCCAGTGTGGGGGCTGCAGGGGGAGCTGACACCATATCTAGTCCACCAGGCTCTAGCGGGAGGCAATGCCACCACCACCCAGATGTTCACCATCTGGGCAGACACAGAAGCGGGACTGGGGACGTGGGGCTTGGTTCTGGGGTCTCACCTACCCAGCGTACTCTCAGTGCAGCATCTGGGAAGCCAAGCAGAGCCCAGCCAGACACAGCCATGCCACACTTCTACACTTCGCCCTGCTGGCCGGATGGTTCCCATTGCTCCTTGGGCAGGAAGATGCACACCCTGCAATGCCAGGGAGGGCCACGCCAGAGCATCAGTTTCAGCAAACGCCCCGGACAGGAGCAGACATGTGGTCTCCTTAGGTCACCATGCTGGGGCTCGGGGGTCTCAGTGAACAGAGGAAAGACTTTACCTTGGGCAGCTCAGAGTCAGATGAAAATAAACCTCCTACAAGTAAACACAACACCCTCCACATACCAGACATACATTTTATGTTACCTTGAAGGCCGGAGCTGAGGTCACCAAGATCAGCAAACGGGTCCAGGCTCTGAGATTTGATCCAGCTGGCCTGAGGGCCGGAAGGGGCTGTCTGACCTCCAGAAGAGAAGAGTGGGCCTGGAGAAGGGGCACAGGGTGTTACAACAAGTGCCACTTGAAGTAAAACGCATCCTCCCGGGAGCCTCTGGTCTTCCTTCCTTACGATCCTACCACCTCACTCTTTGCTCAGCCGGCACCTATGCAGCTTTGAAAAGGCGTGAAAGAGAGTGCACACCAGATGCCAGCCCAGACAGAGTCACACACCAACAGAACAGCTGCCTCCAAGCCCCACACAGTGCACTACGGAAAATAATCTATCAATTGGTATCAAGAACCAAAAAAGGTTCATACAGTTCTGACTTTGTAATACCACTTCCCTGGAATCTAGCTAAAATGTAAATATCCTTCACAATATTCATTATAATAGTATAAACTTTAGAATATTCTGGGAATAAAATCATGGAATAGTTAAAAATGAGAAAAGAACATGAAATGATTCTCAAAAGAAATACAAATAATCAAAAACATAAAAATAAGTCAACCCCATTCATAACATAGAAATGCAAATTAAAAGCACTGATGGCCTATTCAATTGGCAAAATATTTTTAAAGTTATCATCCAATTTTAGTGAGAAACCAAAGACTGGAATTGTTCCTGGGCAAAGAAATTAATGAAACTTAATCAGAGGGGGACACGTGTCAAAGACCCTGTGCAGGCACACCTTGTTTTGTTGCAATTTGCAGATGCTGCGTTTTTTAAAAATTGAAGGTTTGTGGCAACCCTACATTCAGCAAGTCTGTTACTACCATTTTTCTAACAGCATGTGTGTACTTCATGTCTCTGTGTCACATTTTGGTAATTCGTGCAATATTTCAAACTTCTTTACTATTATTGTATCTGTTAGGCTGACTGTGAGCAGTGACCTTTGATGTTACTACTGTAACTGATTGGGGGCACTATGACCTGCACCCACATAAGATGGTGAATTTCACCAATGTTGTGTGTGTTCTGACTGCTCCATTGACTGGCCATTCCCCCATCTCTCTCCCTTTCCTCGGGCCTCTCTATTCCCTGACACATAACAATATTTAAACCAGGCCAATTAATAACCCCATAGTGGCATCCAAGTGTTTAAGTGAGAGAAAGTCACATGTCTTACTTTAAATCAAAAGCTAGAAATGATTAAGCATAGTGAGGAAGGCATGTCCACAGGCCAAGAGCTAGGCCTCTAGCATTAAACAGTTAGCCAACTCGTGAATGCAAAGGAAAAATTCTTGGAGGAAATTAAAAGTGCTACTCCAGTAAACACACTAATGGTAAGAAAGTAAAACAGCCTTATTGCTGATATGAAGAAAGTGTTAGTGGTCTAGAGAGAACATCAAACCAGACACAACATTCCCTTAAGCCAAAGCCTAATCCAGAGCAAGGCCCTGACTCTTCAATTCTATGAAGGCTGAGAGAGGTGAGGAAGCTGCAGAAGAAAAGGTGGAAGGTAAAGAGGTTGGCCCATGAGGTTTATGCAAAGAAGCCATCTCCATAACATAAAAGTGCAAGGTGAAACAGCAAATGCTGATGGAGAAGCTGCAGCAAGTTATCTAGAAGATCTAGCTGAGATTATTGATGAAGGTGGCTACACTGAATGGATTTTCAATGAAGATGAAACAGCCTTTTATTGGGAGAAGATGCCATCTAGGACTTTCAAAGCTAGGGAGAAGTCAATGCCTGGCTTCAAAGCTTCAAAGGATAGGCTGACTCTCTTGTTAGGTGACTGTTAAGTTGAAGCCAATGGTCATTGACCATTTCAAAAATCCTAAGGCCTTTAATAATTATGCTAAATCTACTCTGCCTGTGCTCTAGAAATGGAACAACAAAGCTTGGATAACAGCACGTCTGTTTACGGCATGGTTCACTGAATGTTTTAAGCACATGGTTGAGATTTACTGCTCAGAAAAAAGATTCCTTTCAAAACATTACTGCTTGTTGACAATGCGCCTGGTCACCCCAGAGCTCTGATGGAGATGTACAAGGAGATTCATGTTGTTTTCATGCCCACTAACATAATACCATTTTGTAGCCCACAGATCAAGGAGTAATTTTGACTTTCAAGTCTTATTTAAGAAATAAATTTCATAAAGCTGCATCTGCAATAGATAGTGATTCTGCTGATGGATCTGGGCAAAGAAATCTGAAAACCTTCTGGGAAGGATTCACTATTCTAGATGCCATTAAGAACATGTGTGATTCATGGGAGGAGGTCAAAATATCAACACTGACAGGAGTTTGGAAGAACTGTATTCCAACCCTCAAGGATGACTTTGGGAGGTGCGAAACTTTAGTGGAGGAAGTAACTGAGATGTGGTGGAAACAGCAAGAGAACTAGAATTAGAAGTGGAGACTGAATTGCTGCAATCTCATGATAAAACTTGAATGGATGAGGAGCTGCTTCTTATGGATGAGCAAAGAAAGTGGTTTCTTGAAATGGAATCTACTCCTGGTGAAGATGCTGTGAACACTGTTGAAATGACCACAAAGGATTTAGAATATAACATAAACTTAGTCGATAAAACAGAGGCAGGGTTTGAGAGGCCTGACCCCAATTTTGAAAGTAGTTCTACTGTGAGTAAAATGCTATCAAGCAGCATTGAATGCTACAGAGAAATCTTTCATGAAACGAAGAGTCAATCCACATGGCACACTTCACAGTTGTCTTATTTTAATAAATTGCCACAACCACCCCCACCTTTAGCACCCACCACCTCGATCAGTCAGCAGCCATCAACATCAAGGCAAGACCCTCCACCAGCAAAAAAGATTACGACCCCTGAAGGCTTAGATGATCATTAGCATTTTTAGCAATAAAGTAATTTTAATTAAGGTATATATACATTGTTTTTATAGATACAATGCTATTACACAATTAATAGGCTACAGTATAGCGTAAACATAATTTTATATGCACTGGAAAACCAAAAAATTTGTGTGATTTGCTTTATTGAGATATTCACTTTTGATTGTGGGTGGTCTGGAACTGAACCCACAGTACCTCTGAGGTGCCTGTAAATATGATTGCACTGGACAAGCAATTTGTACTACCAGAAACATCCCAGCAGGATAGAGTCATGGGTGTAGGAAAAGGACAGATATTCATAGACGTGAACTGCTTCATGCAACCCACACCCAACAGGGCCCTGTGATGTTGGCGGTGGCCCTGACACTCAGCAGGGATGTGCCTCCCTCTGTCATAGGCTCCCTCAGAGGTGCAACAGGCATGGGGCACAGAAATGCTACAGCGCCTTATGGGTCAAAGAACCAGGCCGTAAATAGTACACAAAGAGTGAGGTCATATTACAGAACATGTATACCCTGCAGAAGAGAAGACCCTTGTGGAAAATGGGGCACTGCCGACACACACATCTCCGCACTCCCATCAAGAACGCGTGAAGAACCATCACAGAAACCAGCCTTGTGCCGAGCAGGTCCCAGCCCTCCCTTGTGCTTCTGGGCGGAGGGGATCCGTACAGTTACCTTCCACATAAAATGGGAAAAGGCACCAAGGTCACAGCAGGTGCGGGAACCCAGCCCTCAGTGGGGGTCTTGAGGTCCTACCTTCAGTGGCTGGTGCAGGGGCTGGCCCGGGTGCGGCAGCCTCAGCCCAGGTACCCCATCCTCCCAGCAGATCCGGGTGGCTGGATGAGGCTGTCATCTTGCCAGGCTCCACTGGCAGATCCCCTGGAAAGAAGGTGCCAGAAGAGAGTACCATTTGGTGTGTCTGCTGGTCCCTCCAGGTGTGGGGCCCCCTTCTTCCCTCCCATGTGAGCAGTACGCAAACCCTGTTGGGCATACAGCCTTGAGGCACGAGACACGGCTGCCCCTGCTGTGCTCAGGGCCCTAGTGGCGGACTCCCCATGCACTCCAGGCAGGGCCAGTGGCCACAGAGCTGGAGCTGGGCTCAGCTGTCACTGACTTGCCTCCTTCCTCCTGATGAACCCTTAGGATGCACCATGTGATCACTGAACTGACCAGCTGGATGTAAGGGGAAGCTCACAGCCAGGATGAGGAGCATCAGCATGGCCCTATCTGAAAGGCCCTAAAAGCCCCGCCCCCTTCAGCAGCGCTCCCTGGTGCCCCCAGAACCTGCCTCCCCTAAAGCTCTCCAGAGCTCACGGTGGCACAGACACTGACCAGCTGAATAGCCTTGCACGGGGACCGAGCAGCTGTGACGATGCTTGGTACCAGCCCCCGAGCCCCAGCAAATCCTGTCTGCTCTGGCATTGGCCACACTGCCCCACCTCTGGAGTTGCCCACCCCAGTACTGCCTGGATGTGCTCCATGCTGCCCACTCACAAGCCACCCCACAGCGGTCACAGTCATCACCCCAGAGTGTACCAGGGACGATACTGCTGCCTGCTTAGGGGAAAGAGCCTGAGCTCCTTCCCCAGGACCATGCCAGAGGGGCAGCCTTGTCTCCTCCCGTCTCTTGCTGGCCTCTGTCTGTAGAAGCCACTCCTGCCTCTCTCAAGGCATGGCCTTCTCCCCAGGGACACATGCTCATTCAGTGTCCTTCTGCCATGCTCTCACCAGCACTGGCTTCCTGGACCACTCTGTCTCTCTGCCCTCCGACCCCTGGGCCTTACACAAGCTCTGGGCACAGGTGGCCATCCCCGTGCATGGCCATAGTCCCTGTGCATGGCCACATCCTGGAGCCCAGAGAAGGCCTCACCGTGGGAGGGGGTACCTTTGGGACCCAGAACATGTTGCAGGTTTGGGGACAGTTTGGGTGAGACACAAGAGCAGGAGGTGGTGTCTGTCCTTACCTCGTGGGTAGCTGGTCCAGCCCCACCCACTGCCCAAGATGCAGGTCCGACCTCAAGCCGTGTCCCAAGGCAGGAGGCTGCATGAAGCACAAACTCCCATGTCCCACCAAGCTGTGCAAGCCACATACCCAGGTGCAGGAAGTCGGCACTGCAGGATGGGGGTGGAGCGCTGTGGGTGGATGGGAAGACAGGCGGGGTGGCTGCAGAGTCCAAATTGAGGAACTCGCCATTGAGAAACTCGCCAAAGAGATCAGGTTTGGAGCAGGGCTGGGTGTCGGAATCGGAAGGCAGCAGCAAGGGGTCAAATGGGTCGGCTGCAGGGATAGGCAGGGACAGGTGAGACCTTCACCAAAGCATCAGCCCATCCTCCTGGGGTCAGAGCAGCCCAAGGAGGCCACGGCGCTGCACTGGGGACATAGTATGGTGGTCAGCCTGGGGCCTCCTCTCTTTCACAGCCTGGCACCCCAGGGCCCTGGATAAAGTTCCCAGGAGATGGCCCTGCCCATGAGGGGCAGAGCAGGCAGTTCCCACCCATGAGCTCAGGCAGGGGGAGGCCCTTCCCCTCCTCTGGGCACCTCTAAAGTGACAGTCATGGCTCCCATTCCTCCTCACTCATTTACTGCGATGCTGATCCGCATCAGAACAGAAATGTGTACCAGGGGCAGGGGCCGGGCTGGCCAGGAGCAGGTCATCCGGGGACCCTTCTGGAACAGCCTCAGGGGGCCCGAGAAGGCGGCTGAGGAGGTCAGTGTTGCTGGAGGGGGCCCTGCAGGCCTGCATGTGGGGAGCTGGCTCCTGGCCCGCCTCAGAGTGCAGCCCCAGGAGGTCAACGCTGTCTTCCTGCAGCTCGGGTTCTGGAAGCTCAGGCTCTGGTGGTGAGGCCGCTGTCCCCACATCAAAGATCAAGTCCGGCTGGCCCGGCTCATCGCCCTCGACCCTGGGCACCCTGCTCTCACTTGAGCACGGTGACTCCTCCTCTTCTGACACTGCACCCTCATCTCTGTCATCCATCAGGACAGACTGACTCTCCTTGGGAGAGGTGTTTCCTATACCAGTCTCAGACTCCTTCTCCTCTGAAAAGAAAACAAAAGGGCAGGCTGATGGATCCGCACGTTGACGGGGCTAGATGTGACAGGGGCATGGTCAGCAGGGCCCCCACACCCTGGTCAGGCCCACACCTGCAAACCGCCTCAGCGCCTCCCCTGCCCAGGGCACCCAGCAAAGGCGACTGACACTCCTTGAGGTTTTCTGAGGCTCTTCTGGGCCCTCAGGAGCTTTCCCCTCAAGCAGGGTCTGCCTGTTGCTCTCTCGACAATCAAGAGCTCAGTCTTGTGGGGTACACACTGCAGCCCCATGTGGGACAGCACACCCGGGGAAAGAATGCCCAGCCTAGGGAGCGCTGGGAACAGGCATGGTAGGAAGGCTGGCCAAGGGTGCTGTGGCAGAAGATGGCTGGGGCATGCCTTAGGGGTGAGAGGTCAGGGTGACCCGCCAGGTGTTTGGCTGGAGCAACTGGGCTAGGGACCAGGGAGGGTCCTGGGACCCCAGGGTGTGGGCAGTGAGGGGCAAGGAGTTCCCTGTGGGGACTCAGGAGCCTGTGTGACCAGCCTGCCCAGGCCTATACCCTGAGACCACTGGGGAGGGCCTTGGCCAGCACCCTGGGCTGTGAGTCTGCTCTTAATAATTCAAAACCACCAAAGTCTTGTGAGAGCCATCAACAACCAGGCTAGTGTGTAGGGTCTGCAGCCCCAGCTCAGCCTGGGGCCTATCTCCCACCTATGCCTGTGCTCCTACCCTGCCAATCCAGCGTGTGGAGGAAATGGCTGGTGTCTGTGCTGCTGCTCGGTGGTGAGTCTGACTCGGTGGGCTCAGCTTCTGGGGATCCCTCCTCAGCATCATACTGAGCCGTGGAACCAGGCTGCCGGGGGAGCTCTGGCTTCCCTGCCAGGAGAAGACAAATCAGCCAGCAGGCTGGGGTGGGTGAGGCCTGGAGCCAACAAGTATAGCAGGGAAAGCAGGCGCCAGCAGGTGGCCAGGCCTGGGGACACAGCAGCCCCAACACCAAGTGCCAGGAACCTACACCAAGGACAGGAGGACCTCGAGGCTCCCCTCGTGAACAAGTCCCTGCTGTCCACTCCGATGCTGCTCTGGGCCACATGTGTGCACACAGGTGCACAGGACACAGGCACACATGCCCACACAGATGCGCACACACACGCCACACACCACACAGGCATGCAGACACGAATTTACACATACTACGCAAGCATGCACACACCACACTCTCAACACCATGCATATGTGTGCAGTCACCATACACAAGCACATAACGTGACACATACACATGCACACACACCAACATGTTCATGTCACGCATTACACACACCACACACATCCACACATTTACGTGTACACAACACACATCTGCACACACCTGTACACACAAATGACCCCCCCTTCAGGAATACTTAATTGTCCTCAGATAAGAAAACATAAAAAATGCAAACCAAGAACATGAAGAAAAATGTGACGTGCCCAGCAGATGACATTACAAGTCCTACCTGCCAATGTACTATTTGTACTAGTTTTTTGGTACTGCTCTGAAATAAGGAGAAGATACAACCACGCTGCATGGAGCCACAAGCAGGAATGAGAACTTTGCTCCTGCTTGAGCGTGGGTTCAGCAGGTCCTGAGAGAAATCTCTCACCTAGAACAAATGTGTATCCCCAACACAAGACCTGAGAGCCAGTGCCTGACACACACCTGACCTGAGGCAGCCCTTGCCAGTGGGTGCAGACCTGGCCCACGTGACCTCACAAAGCAGACTCAGGGCTGGAACAGGCTCGCAGAGCAAACTGCCGCCATGCTCCAGCAAACCGGGTTTCTATTTCTGCCCCCACCTAAGACAAGAGGACCCAGTGCCTGAGGGTGGCCCAGCAGGGGCACCCCAAGTGTGCGGTAAGGCTGGAGGAAGCCTCCAGTGCCCTGAGATCGCAGCCCTCGGTTCCTCCCTTCTCTGATGCTGTAGCTGGTGGCTTTACTGCACATCCAAAGACAGGGGTTTCCGAAACCTCTGGCAATTGTGAGCAGCTTGGAGCCTGAGCGCAGCCTGCGCACAGGTGCTGCAGACAGGAAGCGGTGGGCTCTGCCCCACGCCCTGAACAGAGCCAGGCCACCTGCAAGTGCATATGAAGAATAGGAATTCCATCATTTTACCTGTGGGACCTTACCAAATTTAGACAGAATGTCTTGTTGCTCCTCTCGGCTGGAAAACAGGATTTTGGGGTTCAGCCCCCTCATATTTGCGTTCTCCCATGGCGGGGCCTCCTGGCTCGGCCTGTCCCTGGGTTCCACCTCTACTTCCAAGTTTACTTGGAACAAGTCCGGGTATTTCTCTTGAATGTCACAAGCATCCAGGTCGTACCTGCAGTGTTACCAAATAGGCAACAGTTAGGAAGACAGAGTAGTCTGCAGGTCACTTAAACATTTGCTAAAGAAACGTGCACAGAAACAAGACTGTGCAGCTGGCAGACTGGGCCTCAAGGCAGCACCGGGACAGATAGCCATCTCTGCCCCCACCAAATCCACAGCCGTGTAAGCCACGGCCCAGAGAACTCGCCGAGTAGCTTGGAGGGCAGGAACGCACGACTCCCAACAGGAAGGGTTGGGGGCACGCGTGGGTCATGGACCAGCAGAGGATCATTTTACTGGCCGCTCTGACATCAGGGTGGGGATTCCCCTGACTGTGTCCAAGTCAGGAAAGTGCTGGGCTGGGCCCCGACACTGCAGCAAATACACAGGAGCAGAGGGGATGGCTCCCACTGGCAAGGTGACTCTGGCACCCAGGTGGGCAAGCTCCACATGGCAGGCCCTCGGGGCCAGGCCTCATCCCCAACTATATATGTGCTGTGGCCGCTCAGTTGGTTCAAATCAGGTACTTTGGTACCTAAATGCATTTTCCATAAAAATGGTGATGTTCACTCTGGTAAAAACCCCCAACTATTAACAGCTACCCATAAAATCAAGACCTCTGGTATGTGGATTCCAGGGACTGAAAACAAGATTGCAGGGGAAAGGAAGCCACGGTTCACTGCGAGGGCCAGGGAGGCAGCGCTGGCTTGAGCCTGACCCTGCTCAGGCCACAGGGAGAGCTGGGGGTTCGAGTGGGAGAACATTTTTGGGGTCTCCAGATGACACTCAGGGCAGCTGTCCCGCAGCACAGGAGGGAGATGCGTAATCAGGACAACCTGAAGGTGGTGACTTCAGCTGCCATTTCACTGAACTGTTCTAATTTCATGTGCTGGCATCTCTCTAAGGAATTCCAGAGCATCTCATATATTTTCTTAGGTTGTTTCTGATAACATTTACAGGCTACACTGATAAACTCTGGCTCTTTAGATGTTCCCCAACGTCTGCCCTATTTGACACCACCTAACGTGTTACACTTAAGCTGTATGTGAGTAAAAAAATAAAAAAAGGAACAAGAGAGCAGCAGCTGGTTCCTGGGAGACCCTACGTGCCCAGGGGTGGTAGCAACAATGCTCCAAAGTAGAGGACCAGCTCTATGCAGAGCGAGAGCAGAGGGGACAGAGGCAGAGCTCCAGCTGACCTTAACTGCTACTGCTCTGGACTTCACGAAATAAAACCAGGGAACACACATGACTCTGACGTATAAAGACCCCTGGCTGACTCCTTCCTGCTTCCCCCAAAACATAATCACCTCTGTGCCAAGGGAGAGAGACAACAAAAGCAGCCATCGGTGTCTGCCCCAAGGGGTGGGCACCCCACTTCCCACCAGGGCTATGGGCAGGTGCGCCACCTCATGCAGAGCGGCCGCCCCCTGCACACCCTTCCCAGGCACTCTGGGCAGAGATGGCAGCGGCACAAGCCCGAAGGCCACCACAAACCTCCTTCCACACCTGAGTCTCTCTTTCTGCATGAGTTGCCCAGTCAGGAGACTACAGGTGACTGCACTCAGCCAGATGCAACTGCTACCTGGAGCCTCGGAGATGGTGATATCCGTAAAGGCGTCACCAGGCACTGGGGAAGATTCTGACAGCCAGGAGATGGCAATCACAGTGAGGAATGGAGTGGACCCCGCCATCAACGAGGACAGAGGGAGCGAGGTAGGCTCAGCTCCAGGGCCCTGGCCCAGCCTCCCCACCCCAGCTGGCCCCCCAGGACTGGCCCTGGGCCCGCAGCTCACCCAGCAGGGTGGTGAGGGAACAATGAGGGCCTATGAGCAGGGCTGGCAGCTCCTGTAGGCCCTGGGCTGTAGGACATAGCCGCAAGCCCCACCGCTCAGGCATCTGTGTGGTCAGGCTCCAACAGGCGGCTTCTGTCATGCTTGGCTGGTAAATGAAAGTGCTGACCTGTGTCACGACTGCAACCCTGTGCACTGAGACCTGTCTGGCACCCTCACTCAGCCCCAGGATGCCTCAGCGCCTCTGTGCATCCTTCTTGGGCTCCTCAGTGTCTGGTCACCAATGCTCCAAATTCTCCTTTCACATTGCCTGTGTCAGCCACGTCTCTGCAAAGCTATCCCACCCACGGCATATTCACACACTCCCTGCATCCATCAGTCAACTCAAAAGCCTTCTCCTCATTTGATTCATTCATTCATTTTTAGAGGTATAACATGCACAAAATGCACAACCCTAAGAGCACAACTCAATCAAGTTATATTTATGCGTAACCAGTATAATTCAGAACACACTGCTAGGGTTGTAATGTGTCCCCCAAAATTCACATGCTGGAAACACAATCCCCAGTGTGGATGGATTGCTGCTGCTATAAAGAGGGCCTCTGGGAGTGGGCTGGTTCACTCTCTCGCCACATGAGGATGCAGCAACAGGCCCTCACCAGACCAAATGCTGGACTTTCCATCTTGGCCTTCCCAGCCTCCGCAACAGTGGGAATTAAGTTTCTGCTCTTCCTACGCCACCCAGTCTCAGATGCTCACCGCCTCTTCATCCTTGAAGGATCCCTGTGTGTCCCCAGGTCAAGCCCCAAAGGGAGCCCTGCCTTGGGCTCTAAGAACATTCTTGGATGAGTTGTGTTATTGGTTCCAAGCTCTCATTTCTCTTGAGGACATAGTCAGGAGTACAAAGCTCAAGTAGATTTTCCACAGAGGTTGTACCATTTTACACTCCCGCGTCCTTGCCAACATTGGGTAGCGTCAGCCGTTCTAGTCAGAGTACACGGTGGCTCTAACTTGCATTTCCCTGATGACTAATGACGGTGAGAAGGCTTTCTGCATATAGTCACGCTTAGCTTAATGATGGGGATATGGTCTGAGAGATGCACTGTCAGGCAATTCCGTCATGCAAACATCACAGAGTACACTTACACAAACCCAGATGGCATCGCCTCCTACACACCTAGGCTGTGTGGTGTGGCCTGTTGCTTCCAGGCTACAAACCTGAACAGCAGGGTACTGTACTGAATGCTGCAGGCAACGGTAACACAATGGTAAGTATTTATGTGCCTAACATATCTAAGCATTGAAAAGCAACAGAAAAACAAGATAAAAAATGGTACGCCTGTATAGGGCACTTACCGAGAATGGGGCTTTCAGTGCTGGAAGTTGCTCTGGGTGAGTCAGGGTGAGTGGGGAGTGAGCATGAAGATCTAGGACGTACCGTGCACCACCACGGGCTTTATACACGCCGTACGCTTAGGCTACACTAAATGTATTTCACAAAATTTCTTTCAATAATAAATGAATGCTATCATTTTACTTTATAAACTTCTATTTTTTTTTAACTTTTTGACTCTTGTAATAACACTTAGATATTTTCCCTTATATACTTACTCTATAAGCTTTTTCCTATTTTAAAAATTTTTTATTATTTTTACTTCTTAAACTTTTTTGTTAAAAATGAAGATAGGCCCAGCAGGCACAGTGGCTAACACCTATAATCCTAGCATTCTGGGAGGCCGAGACAGGCAGATCGTTTGAGCTCAGGAGTTCAAGACCAGCCTGAGCAAGAGCGAGACCCCATCTCGACTAAAAAAAGAAAAATAGAAAGAAATTAGCTGGACAACTAAAACTATATATAGAAAAAATTAGCCAGGCATGGTGGCACAGGCCTGTAGTCCCAGCTACTCGGGAGGCTGAGGCAGAAGGATTGCCTGAGCCCAGGAGTTTGAGGTTGCCGTGAGCTAGGCTGACACCACGGCACTCTAGCCCGGGCAACAAAGTGAGACTCTGTCTCAAAAAAAAAAAAAAAAAAAATGAAGATACAACAAACCTTAGTCTAGGCCTACACAGGGTCTGGATCATCAAGACGTCACTAGGCAATAGGAATCTTTCAGTGCCATCGTAATCTTATAGGACCGCTGTCATGTGTGGTCTGTCTGTCCTTGGTGACCATTCGGATCCCCATATTGGGAAGAGTGTGGCCATGTCGTTTGCCCATTTTAATGGATTATCTTTCTTTGATCTGTAACCCTTCAGATATTCCAGATGTGTGTACTCCAAACATCTCCTTGTGAGCCTCTTAATGGTGTCTGTTGATGACAAATGCTACTAATTTTAATTAAGCAAAAATTACCAAGCTTTTCTTTTAGAATTAGCTCTTTTTCTGCTTAAGAAATTTTTGCCCAACTAAAGGTTATGAAGATACTCTGTATTTTCTTCTAGAAGCTGTAGCATGGAATATTTTCAAGTTTAGGTATATGGCCCATGTCAAAATAAGTTTTGTACATGTTGTGCGAAAGAGGCTTTTTTTTTTTTTCTTCAAACCGGTTTCTTCTTTCCCTCTCCCCACGGAACTGAGCGGTGCCTTTGCTGTAAACCCGGAACGTGTGCGTGTTGGTCTCTATACTGCTCCCCAGCTCAGTGTGTTGACTGGGATGGTCTGAATGTTCACATACTCCCAAATTGACACGCTGAGGCTCCCCCTCACTAGGTGATGGAATCAGGAGGTGGTGCCTTCGAGAGCTCACACACTCAGGAGGGTAGGGCCTCATGAATGGGATTACTGCCCTCATAAAAGAGGCCCAAGGAAGATCCCTTGCCTCTTCCACCATGTGAGCTAGAAGGTGCCATCTATGAACCAGAGAGCCAGCTCTCGGCAGGCACCATTTCTGCTGGTGTCATGTTTGACTTCCCGGGCTCTGGACTGTGGGAAATAAACTCCTGTAGTTTATAAGCCACCTAGTGCACTAAGACCCCTGTCCCTGCACACGGTGCTAAATACTGTGGCTTCGGGGTCCTCTTGACTCCTGGTAGGTCGTTCCTTCAACTCTGCCCTTTCGACGGCCTTGGCCATGCGAATCCTTCCCCATCAGCCTATTGCTCCCACATCCACACCCCTGCTGGGATGGCACAGAAGCCAGAGATCACTGACTTCTTCACCAGTGTCCTGGTCAGGTAACACCACCCAAAACCACAAGAATTCACTCTCTCACAGTCTAGAGCCCAGGAGTATGAGATCCAGGTGTCACAGGGTGGCACTTCCTCCACAGGCTCTGGAGGAGGACCCTTCCTGCCTCCCTTGGTTCGTGGCTGTATCCCCCCAGCCTCTGCTCCTCTCCACCGTGTCTCCTCCTCTGTGTGTCTCCCTCATCTTCCTACAGGGCCATGAATTTCAGGAGGACACTAATCAACTTCATTGGTTATTGTATGGAATTGGTTAGTGTCCTCCCGATATCCTAAAAATATTGCATCTTCCAACCCATGAACACGGTAAATCCCTCACTTTTTACATTTTAGTGCTTAATTTTTTCTCAGCAAGTTTTTGTAGTTTTCAGCCTATAAGTGTTACATGTCTTTTGTTAGATTTATTCTTAGGAATTTGATGCTTTTTGAATTACTATAAATGGCACTGTTTTTTAAATTTCATTTTTTGTTTGTATTTTGCTGTATTTTAACTCCACATTCAGCAATTTTACTAAATTTATTTACTCACTCTAACAGTGTGCAGGTGCTCTTGGATTCCTGCTGTAAGAATTCTGCTACCTGTGAGAAGCAGCAGCTGAAACTTTTTTCTTCCAATTTCTTCTGTCCTTTCTTTTTCTTGCTCCCCTGGCTAGGCCAGCCATAAAATAGTGCACAGTGGGAGCAGAAACCTTATTCTGTCTGTAGACTCAGGAGGGAAAAGCCCAAGCAGTTCACCATCAGCTTGGATGAGGCCTTTAGGGTTGTGGGTTCTCTACTGGAATTAAGAACGTTCCCTCCATTCCTTACTTGTTGGACTTTTGATGAGAAAGGGTACTCATTTTATCAAATGCTTTATCAATGAAAAGATCATATGGGTTTTTGTCTTTATTCTGTTACTGTGGTGAATCAGAGAGACTAATTTTCAAATGTTAAAACAACCTCACATTCCTGAAATGATCAAGACAAGATATATCATCCTTGCTATGTCTATATAACACTAGATTCTGTTGGCTAATATTTTGTTGAGAACTTTTGTATCACATTCCTGAGACACTGGCCTACAATTCTCCTCTCCTACAACATTCCTATCAGGCTTTGCTATAATAATAGGCAGTGCTGGCTTCCCAGCAGCGAGAAGGGCTGTCTCTCTGCATTCTCTGGGAGAGTCTGCCTAGTATAATCTCTTCAAGTGTCGGGGCTCTGCACAGCAATCTGGACATGGAGTTTGTCTTTGTGGGACTGTTTTAAATTACAGAGTACATTTCTTTAACAGATATCCCAGTTTAGTATTTCGTCCTATGTCCATTTTGATACACTGTGTTATCAGAGGATTTGTTCATTTCACCCAAAATGTCAAAAGTATGGGCACGACATTCTCCCTAGCAGCATCTTCTGAGCACCTTTTCAATGTCCATGGGTTCTGCAGAGTCCTGTTCCACTTCTGATACTGGGAACTTGCAGCTTTCTTCCTTCTCCTTGACCAGATTCGTTAAGCACTCATCAATTTATCTTTTCAGAGAATCAAAAAAATTATCTTTTGGCTTTACTGATTTTTCTTATGCTATGCTTGCTTTCTATTTAACTGAATTCTCCTCCCTCTTTTGATTATTTTTCTCCACCTACTTTCTTTGAGTTTAATCTGTTGTTCTTTCTCTAATGTCCTGAGATGTGCACTTAGGTCACTGACTGTCAATTTTTCTTCTTTATAATTTAAAGTTATAAATGTCCTCTAAACACTGCTTTAGATGCATCCCACAAGCTTTGGCAAGTGGTATTGTGATTATCACTCAGTTTAAAATATTTTCTTATTTCAACTGTGATTTCCTTTTTGGCATGCGGGTTACATTTCTGCTGTCTCTGGGTGTTCTCCTATTAATGATTCTACTTTAACCCACTTTCTGAGACTTAATTTACAACCCAACGTGTACTTGTCTACTTTGGCAAATGTTCCACTTGAACAGAGGCAGTTTCTTCAGGTGTTTGTTGAAGTGTGCAAAACTGAGGTCAAGTTGGTTAAACTTATTGTAAAAAAAAAAAAAATCTTCTGCATCCTACCTGACTTTTTTTATAATACTTTTGTTGACCAGAGAGAGAAGTTACTACCAGTGTGGATCTATCAGTGTCACCTTCTATTAAAGTAGTTCTGGCCGTTTCTGCTGTTCATCTTGAAGATGTTACTAGGTGCTCACAGACCTAGGGCAGGGACCTCTTCCTCTTGGACTGGCCGTTCTGGCGCCTCACATGTCGCTCTTATTTCCAGCAGCCCTTCTTGTCTCAGTCTACTCCGATGCCACTATCGGAATATCAGCTCTCTGTTAATGTTCGTGTGGTATGTGATTTTCCACTACTCAATTTTGGCTTTTCTGGGTCTTCATATACACTTTTTTTAACATATGGCTCTTTCAAACAGGATATACTTGAGTTTTTTGGTTTGCCTCGTTGTGCTTCAACCCAGCCCAGCAGTTGCATCTGTTAACTGGAGGGCCTCCTTCCATTTCTGTTCCTGCATGATGGACAAAGCTGGGCTTAAGTCTCGCTCACCATTTGTTTTCTACCCCTCCCATCTGGTTTTATTTCCCTGTTTCTACATTCTTCTTTTGAATTAATCACAATTTTTTACTCTATTTTTCTTCTCCTCTATCAGACCTTTCTTGTTCACCCTGGGGATCACAACTCGCACCCCAGACTCATGAGCGTCCCTATGGAATCGGTGGGAGGACCCCAGCAGATTTGCTCATTGCTCCCCTCTCCTGCCTTTGTTTTCTGCGATGCTGTTGTCACATATTTTACTCCCAAATGGGTCCTCGCACCCATGATACATTACACTGATGTTTTCAGCAGTTGACGCTCACTTAATTCACACTTTCCAGCACTCCTCAGTGTTTCCTGTCCTCACGTCTCAGGCTTGCCCTTCGTTATTCCCTGAGATGTAGCCAATTGGCTGACAATAAACTCTCTCATGCTTGATCTGCCTAAAAACATCTCTAATTGGCTTTTGCCTCTCAAGGATAATTTCACTGGACACAGAATTCCAATGTCTTCCCTTCAGTACTTTGAAGATGGCACTCAACCAACTCACGGCTGCACCTCTTGAGGAAAGTCCCCTTAGTCTCGTCACCCAAAGGTCACGAGCCCCCATCCACTCCTTCCCCTCCCCAGGTGCCCGAAATTGTTGTCTTTGATTTTCAGCAATTCAACTGTGATGTTCTCAGGTAGGGGTTTCTTCTTTGCGTAAAAAAAATTCCTGTTTGGTGTTTGCAGAGTTTTTGATTGGATGGCTTTGGTGTCTTTCATCAGCGTAGGAAAGTTCTGGGCTAGCAAATTTTCATGTGTTATTTCTGCTCCACCCCTCCCAGAACTGACGGCAGATACCGCACCTCCTCATGGTGCCCCAACGTCTGCTTTGGTCCTTTCTGGACCTTCTGTCATTTTTGTGATGCAATCTGAAGATGTTTGCTTCCAAATCACTATTTCTCTGTCCTACTGTGTCTATTCTGTTGTTAAACAAAGCTACTGAGTTCTTCATTTCACTTGTAGAAGGCACATCTGTCTCCTTTTTATACGTTCTAGATCTCTGGCGACATTCCCCACCTTTGCCTCTATTTTCCTGAATATGCTAATCACAGTTACCAAAAGCCCGTCTACCATCTCCAGTATCGAATCACCCGCAGATGTTTCACCCATTTTTTCCTCTGGTCTTCAGTCATTTGGTCTTTAAAAATTATTTTAAACCTACACTGTGGCTGGAAAACTACAGAAGCTCTGGGTGTTATCTTCCTCCAAAGGAGGAAAAAAGAAACGAAATGCTAAAGTTGTAAACATTTGAGTTAAAAAAGAAAAGTATAAGACATAACAAAGACAAAAAATGTAAACACAGAAGAAATGTTAAAAAAAATCGTAAAAAAGAATATCAGAGACACAAAAACACAAGAGGAGCCCTCAGTCTCCTGGCATTGCCAACGTGATGGCAGCAGGTGTGAGCTCTTCCTGAGCCTGCAAGGGGCAGGCCGGGCCAGCGCCTCCCCTGACTGAGAGTATAGAGGCCCTCAAGGGCCCCGAGGGGCTGGTCTCCTTTCCCTTTGTTTACTGGATAGGAAGCAAGAGTGCCTTGCCTGGACAACGACAGGCCCTGGACAGCCACGCAGCTGTCTCTGGAGCCCCCTGGATAGCTCCCCTCTTGCCCCTGAAACAACATGCATTTCATTCTGTCTTGCCTGGTAGGTGTGTGTGTGACTAAGGAGAAGGACGTCCAGTCAGAATCAAAACACCAAAATGTGAAAACCTGTTCCACTGCTTCCTGGCTGAGTGGGGCCAGCTGCCTAGAGCCTGAATTCTGCCACGTAAGCTGTAAAGTGACACCTGCCACCTGCTGAGGGCCAGGTGTGTGCTGCTGGGCCTCTGACATCAGTGTAAGACTGAAGGTTACCCTCGGTGTGCTCACTCATCTGTCTCCAAAACCAGACTGTGGCCTCCAGATAGGAGGGAAGCATCTCACCCATCTCCAACTTCACGCCTAGTAGGGCAGTTTGTAGACATCAGGGACTCAAAACACTTTTGCTAAAACGTAGTGGACACTATTCACCTGGTTATAGCACATCCAGCTGTAAGTGGCTAAATTCCAAAAAGGAACGCACACAGGGTCAGTCCAAAGTCATCAAGGTGTGAAGTGAAAGCAGCCTTAGTCCATCCTGAGGAGTCCTGGAAACTGAATACACTCGGCTCTAGGACAGGCTGAGGACTTGAGTCCAATGTTGCCAAAGGCCCATTCACACTATCTGCCACCATGCTCTTGTGCCTTGATCTCACCCTCTGTGTAACAGTTTTGGCATCTGCCCCTCCCGACCATAGCCCAGCATGACACCAACGTACTTTGCAAATTTCACAGTGGTTGCATTCCGAGGCACGAACCCAGTGTGGAACTGAATCTGGAACATCTTCATGGAGGCCATCTGTCAAGAGAAAGCAAACGTGAGATCCTGCATACTGAGGAGGATAAAAACCAAATCCTCAGGTCACAGAAAATATCTTCCCCCTTAAGAATGACAGGTGTCAAGTCACAGGAAGATAGTTCACGTTTAACAAGCTCTGAGAACCTCTCTGCTCTCGTGCACTGCTCCACGTACTGGGGACACACAGGACTCAGAGCCAGTGCCCTCGTGCCACATGCTGGGGGTTGGGGGTGGGGTCAGTGGGAGGTGAGGGGCCTGAGAAGCTGTCTGTGTGAGTAGAGGGCCTGTGGTGGGGCATCCCCAAGGCCAAAGCCCAGCAAAGGCCCCAAGAAGACTACAGTCCTGTAATGATCTTGCGGGAAGGTCCAGACTTCTCAGGCTAAAATCCCAAGCCTTGTGCTCCACAGAGGGTGCTAGGGACCGCAAAGGCAGTCATTGCATGAAAGCTAATCATGCTCACGAAATACCTAGCTCGACCCAGGATCTACCATGACAATTGACAGGGAGCCAGAGCGGCACAAGTCAGGCACCAAGTAGCCCCTGCAGCCTCCCCAGAGAATCGAGCAAGCCCAGAGTCACTTACCTTGGCCTGCAGCCTTCCTCCCAGGGTGGACCTTGCATGATAAATTATAATGAGCACATCTCCTTGCACTGTTGTGCCCAGGGGAATGACCGCTCTGCCATCCTCAATTTTAAATTCCCTAAAGGACAGAATAATGAGAAATTGTTCACTTAATAGAAAGTATAACATTCTAACGAAAGAGTGAACTTCAAAAAACCGTGAGCTACAGCAAGAATTCTGAGATCTTCTCAACTATAATATCAAGCACTTAAACCCACAAGTTCTCTGGATGACCACGGCACCAAACTACCTGCCACTGCCACCGCGTTTCCAAATGCATCTGCCTCAGCAAGCATCTGTCCATGTCTTGAGTGAGCTCTTCTTCACAAGTTTTCCAGAGGAGTCAGAGGACAAGAGGTTTGACATTCTTGTGTGAGGAGGCCCCACACGCAGACTCACCTCATCTTGTCGTACTCCTGGGACGTGCTGGCCACGCGCTCGCCTCCCACATAGACCTCACAGAAGGGCCTGCAGCCACTCCTCTGCTTGCTGAACAGCGGCACCGGCGTCATGGTGACAGCCTTCAGCAGGATGGGCTTGCTGTGGGGCGTGATGGGCTCCTCCGCCACCATGTCACAGATATACTCAATGTACCTGGGCACAGACAACAATAGAACTTTTCTCCTTTCAAATTTAAGGACTTAATGCGATAAAATTCCCTTAAAGCAACGTTTTAGTTATTCTTCACGAATCTGAAGTTGTAATTTCAGTCAGTTCAAATTTTTTTGCTCTTTCGCCCAGGCTGGAGTGCAGTGGTATGATCATAGCTCACTGCAGCCTCGAATGCCTGGGCTCAAGCGATCCTCCCGCCTCAGCCTCCCGAGTAGCTGGGACTACAGGTGTGAGTCACCAGCCCGGCCTGAAATATTTTAAGTTTCTTGAGACTTCCTCTTTTACTCATAGGCTATTTACAAATAAGTTGTTTAATTTTGAAATATTTAGAGATTTTTCCAGATAGCTTTCTGATATTGATTTCTAGTTTTATTCCATTATGGCCTGAGAATATATTTTACATGATTTCAATTTTTAAAAATTTGTTGAGGTTTAATGGCCCAAAATATGATCTTGTTTGGTTGAATGCTCCATGGGCACTTGAAAGAAATGTTTATTTTTCTGTTGCTGAATAGAATGTTCTATAGATGTCAGGTAAGTTTAGTGGGTTGGTGGGACAGTTCAGTTCTTCTGTGTCCTTGCTGATTTTCTATCTACTTGTTCTACTGAGAGAGGAACGTTGAAGTTTGCATTATAAATACGAATCTATTTCTCCTTTCAATTCTATCAGTTTGTTGCTTTATAACTTATGAATCCATTTTATCTGCTATTGATACAACAACTCTGAATTCCTCATGGCTAGTGTTTTCATGGTGCATCTTTGTGGCACACAACTCCAGGGTGTCTGTCTCCCACCTCATGTGTGGTGTTCATGCCCTTGTATAATGCCGTCTTGGGAGCAGGAACTTGCTTCTGATCAACAAGAGGTGAAAGATGCCACTTCTGTGATGAGGGAGCACTCTGTCCTTGCAGCAGACTTGTTCTTGAGGCTCTCCTTGAAGGCCTGGGCAATAGGAAACTGTGGGCAGCCTTCAGGACTAGAGGATGTGTCTAGCTGATGGTCAGCAAGAAGCCAGGACACTCAGTGCTTCAATCACAAGCAATTGGATTCTGCCAACAACCTGAGTGAGCTTGGAAGCAGATTCAAAAATGCAGGAGGAATAGGCTTTCTCAGAGAGTCAGCTTGGCCAACACCTTGACCAAGAGAAGAGGACCCAATTAAGCATCAAGTGCCCAGATCTCGACTGATGGAAACAGTGTGAGAACAAATGCACGTGGTTTCAAGCCATGAAGTGTGCTGGAGTTTGTCACGTAGTAAATGATAACTAATACAACCTTCCTCCACCATTTTATTTTTAACCTATCTTTACCTTAATGTTTAAAGGGGAGTTCTGGCAAATGGTGTATGGTTGGGCCTTGCTTTTTTATCCAATATGACAATCCCTTTCCTTTAACTAGTTTTCTCAGGCCATTCACGTTCAATCTGAGTAACTGACGCAGCTGGCTTGAAATCCACCACCTTGCTAGTTGTTTTCTACTTGTTCCATCTGTTCTTAGCTTCTCTTTTCTTTTTCTTTTTTTGCCTTCTCTTGGATTAATTAAGCATTTTTTATGCTTTCACTTTATTTCTTCTATTTCCTTATTAATTATAGCACCTAAAAAAAATCTGTACTGGTTGCCCTACAGTTTCTGACAAGAACTTTGTAATTCACACCCTTCTTTTTCTACATGGATACATCTTTTTCCTCTGGCTACCTGCAAGATTTTCTCTCTGTTCAATTTGCAGCAGGTTGAACTAGTGTGATATGCCAAGGTAGGTGTTTGATGTTTCTTTTGTTTTCAGCCCTGCTTGGTGTCCTCTGAGCTTCTTTGTGGATTGGTATCTGTCATTGATGTGGGAAAATTCTCAGCCATTATTTATCCAATGCTTCTACCTCCCCATTCTGGGATTTCAGTTTTGAGTATATTGGACCATCTGAGAGGCCTCGCAGCTACCAGATGCTCAGCTCCTCTCCCCTGTGCCTTCTCCCTGTGTTTCAGTTTGAGTAACACCTGCCAGTGTGCCTCCAAGGTCACTGATTTATGCCTTGGCTGTGTTGAGTGCATCCTCATTTCTGGCACTTCCATTTGACTCTTCCTTGGGG
The DNA here is from genome assembly GCF_000956105.1 of Propithecus coquereli. Taxonomy (NCBI): domain Eukaryota; kingdom Metazoa; phylum Chordata; class Mammalia; order Primates; family Indriidae; genus Propithecus; species Propithecus coquereli. The sequence continues at coordinate 273,025 of NW_012154408.1, forward strand.
TCTCCATCTCATCTACATTATTAGGGTCTTTGGCACCTTGATCACAATATTTTAACCTTCCTGTCAGAGTCCCAACGTGCTGCTTTGTTGCATCTGTTCCCTTGAGGGGCAGAAGGGAAGATCCAGGTCGGGCCTGTGCCTCCCTCTCTGGTCTGTCCCGTGAGTGCCCCATGGAGACTATGGAGAAAGACCCTCAAGAGGGCAGGGGCTCTGACATGTCCCGCCAACCCCAAGGCTCCGCTCACCCGCTGAGGTACACATGGCCCTCACTGACCCAACACTCTCTGGCCTCCAGTGATGTCTACCCTGACAGCAAGTACTTGTGTCTCTCCCCACAGGTGCCTGGCTCCCCTTAGATTTGGGGCCAGCTGATGGAGCTACAACCTCAGTCCCCCGATAGGGATGAAGTTAAGTCATGAATTTGAAGTGGGTCTGGCCAGTTGTCAGGGGAGCCACACTCTGTATGTCTCTCTGCAACTCCGAGGAAGAAGCCCAGACACACAATGGGAAATGAGACTTTGTGGTTCTCAGACACCCTGCTGAGCAGGGCCCTGAGGCAGTAGGCATAGCTCAGGGGCCCCTGGCACATGTGGAATAAGAGAGCATACGTAGCCGGGCGCGGTGGCTCATGCCTGTAATCCTAGCTCTCTGGGAGGCCGAGGCAGGCGGATCCTTTGAGCTCAGGAGTTCGAGATCAGCCTGAGCAAGAGTGAGACCCCCGTCTCTACTAAAAAAAAAACCAAAGAAATTAGCTGGACAACTAAAAATATATAGAAAAAGTTAGACGGGCATGGTAGCGCATGCCTGTAGTCCTAGCTACTCGGGAGGCTAAGGCAGGAGGATTGCTTGAGCCCAGGAGTTTGAGGCTGCTGTGAGATAGGCTGACACCACGGCACTCTAGCCCGGGCAACAGAGTGAGACTGTCAAAAAAAAAAAGAGAGAGCATACGTAGCTTTTAGCTCAACATGTACAAACAGGCCCTGCTTTGCACCCCCTTGCTGGGGCCACACAGAAGACACAACAGGATGGCCATGCTCTCAGGGGCAGCCTGACAGCCATGCTGGCGCCATGATGCCCTGCCCCAAGGCAGGGACCCACCAGCTGTAGGAACAGCACCCACTGGCGGTCAGCAGGCTGTGCACCTGTGCAGAGCAGAAGGATGATGTGCACAGAGACCCTCTGGCTTAGGTCCCTCCTTCTCGCCAGGGCAGGGCACGGGAGTGGCATCAGTGCTGGCGCTTTCTCCTATGCTCTACCCGCTCCCGAGGTCTCTGTTGTCCCATCAAAGCCCATTCTTTCAGAGGGAAGGAAACCACCCCAGCCCCACCCCAAGTCCTCATTAAGATTAAGCCCAGGGCAAGGTTCATGCTGGGTGCGACTCCTCAGATCTGGACACCCAAAAGTCCCTCTCTGCAGGGGACAGACAGAGCGTGCCGAGTGGACATGGCAACGCCTCTGGTTGGTAAAGGGAGTAGTCCCTGGGGGGAAGAGAGCTGGTCGTAGCCATAAGGAGTTGCTTCCTCTAAACTGCCCAGAGAAAGTCTGCTCCCAGCTGGTGCAAGCAACGTGGAAACCGAGTGCCTCACAGGATGAGGACCTTACATGTGCATGGCATCAGACGGTCCAGAGAGCTTTCATGCATGGCATCTACCAAACCCACGCAGAGGGCTCCCGTGGAGAGCAGGGCAGGGCCCAGAGGAGCTGTCCCACTGCCCAATGAGTGCCTGCCGGAAAGCCTGGAGTGTAGGTGCTGGGCGGGGCACTGCCGACACACAGCTGAGGGGACCAATGGGAGTACCCACCAGAGCCAACAGCAGCGCTTCTTCACCGAGGCCCTGTGGGCACAGGTCTGGGCCAAGGCAGTGCTGACCCAGACTGTGAGGGTCCTGCACCCAACACAGCACAGGCAGTGTCACGTCCCCACAGAACGACACATGGTACCTTTTGTGGGATGGCCAAATACCCGGTGGACACCGCTTCATACTGAACATGTACACAGCAGCCTCCGCAGTGCTGAAGAGCCGGCAGAAGCACAGGAAGGAGCAGACAGCCACGGCCGAGGCGGCTCTCCCATCCTAGGACAAAGGACACAGGCTCACTCACATCCTCTCGCACACGGCGGGATGAGGACTCTCAGGTCCCACGAACTTCCACCTACCAGGTCACTAAGGGAATGATGTAAAGTTGGTCCTCTCTGATTTAGAGACACGTTTAGGACCTCACACAGAAACCTTGGTGAGGGGAGGACTCAGAGGCCACCAGAGAACGCAGGCTCCTGAACAGGGAACAAACACCGGCCACTTCTCCAGCAGCCCCGCCCACACTGCAGCCCCACTGAACCCTCTTTACTGTCACTCTTGGTGTGACTTTTATCACCACCACCACCACAATGGCAGCAGCTAAGTGCCAAGCGTGTTTTCCAGGTAGGCTCCACCCTGTGTGAGGCTCATGAACCTCTAACCCTCACTCTATGGACAGGAGAGCTGGAGGTGAGGACTCAGCAGCCACAGCAAAGGAGGGGCCGGGCGCGGTCCCGACAGGTAGAGTGGCCTCAGCACTGGGCTGTGCAAGTCCAGGCCAGGCAGGGACCAGGAGGGCCCTGAGGAGACCCTCGAGAGTGGCACATCCCACTAGGAGGGGCGGGGAATCACCAGACCCAAAGCTTCCTAATGCAGGGACTTCTCTACATTTTCTTTTCTGCCATGCCCCCAAGGTTAAAAATAGTACCTAACGTGTAACTGGGGCTCGGTTTTTGTTCAATAAATACGTGAAACTATAAACTTCAATGAAAAAGGCAGAGACAGAGCGGGGACTCTGGTACTCACCATGCAGTGCACAACACAGACATTTTTGTGGTCCTGCCTGAGCCAGGAGTGCATGTTCCTGCAAATGTCATACAGGTTGCGGAGGTTTGGTGCCCGTCTGGCCGCCCAGCCACATTCAGAGACCTACAAAGAGAAGGCCCTGCTCAGCTGGGTGCTGCGCCAGCATGAAGCAGGCTGTAGGGAGCCCGTCCTGTCCTCTGTGCACGTGAGGGACAGATGTCACAATGAGGTGTCCTGGGCCCCTGTTGTGCCTCCTCTCTGTGCTATAGTGTTTGTGTGCCAGGGCTGTTGCTGCCTTTGAAAGAACTCAGTCTATCCTTTCCTGTGCCGTGTGTCAGTTTAAACACCATGAAAAGTATCTCATGTCTGGAGTATTTTACCAAGAAAACTGTGTGACCTCATGCCCCCTCTGGAGGGTGAGAAGCAGTGGGCAGGCAGGGGGACACCTTGGATTTCTTTGTCAAAGAGCATTTTATTTTTATTTAGAGATGGGGTCTTGCTATGTTGCTGAGGTTGGCCTCGAACTCCTGGGCTCAAGTGATCCTCCCACCTCAGCATCCTGAGTAGCTGGGACCACAGGGCGCACCCCTGTATCTAGCCAAACAGTACTTTCAATGGACAGAATCAGCTCTGTCGGCCTCTCTCTCAGTCTACGCTTTGGGCCTTCCCTCAGGACATGCCCCACCTGTCTCATGCCCCAGCGCCCCTCCAGCCCTACTGCCTCTGTGAGAGCCCCGCCCTGGCCCCACCCACTGCTGTCTGCTGGACAAGGTCGAAGGTCAATCTAGTGCTGCAACTAAATGGAGGACAATCACAAAACCTACACTAACGCACTGACAACAATCGCCAAAGTCATACCCAGACAAAACCGGGGGCCACTCACTCGGTTATGAAACTTAGAGGGCCGATACGTCCTCGGGGACAGGTTGTAGACAGCATAGTGTCCTGGGTGCTTGGAGTCTAGAAACAACCGCACGTCTTCTATGTTATTTTTGATTGCTGACTCCACGCCTTCTGCTGGGAACGACATCACTGGAACAGAGCAGGCCTGTGTCAGCCACTGTGGGGTGACCACTGTCCCTAGAAGGCTATGTTCACCTCACAGCTAGGCCGCCTACCTGAGGGCCCCACTGCTCCTGGAACCTGGAACCTGTCTGGGCAGCTTCACCAGCCACTATCCAGACAGCTGGCCACTATCAGGCCCTCCCCACCCTCCTGGATGCCCGCCCTGGCCTGACCAGGGAGAACAGACCAACCCACACACCTGTCAGCTGGTCTTTAGGACTCCTGGAGAGAGCTTTCCAGATGGGAAGTCCTGCCTAGAGAGCGTGGTGCTCAGCAGTCTCCAAGCCTCAGGATGAGCTCTCCTGACTTTTGGCCTGGAGACCCAGGCTAGACGTGCACGGCCTCGCATCATTCCCCTGAAGAGCTTACAGTTTGAGAAGATGCCAAACTAGGGGAAAAGCTGGGCCAATCAGTGGACACAGGCCTGGGATGGTGCCAGGGCCACTTTGTGGGCAGGCTCGTGGCTGGCCAGGAAGCTGGACAAGAGGCACCTCTGCCGTCCCTGCAGCCGCCCCACCTAGCTCCCTGACAAATGCACAGCAGGGCTGCACTAAAGGCAGTAGTGCCATGAGCTGCTCTCACACAGGTACAGGAATGTGTCCTATAGCATAACCTGGCAAACGTACCAGCAATTCTGGATGTGATGTAGGATATGTCGAGATCGCCCTTGGCATAACTGGAAATAAAAAGACACTGGGTTATCAAAGGAAACACTCAAACAGTTAAGTCACAAGGGCTTAAACCAGAGCCCCAGTCCTGGGAAAGCCATAGAGGCTCTCACTATTTAGGCTGTATCCCATAAGGAAGGTGCACATGCACACGTGTGCACATGAGTGTGTCACGTGGAGAGAAAACCTGTGAGTGGTAGAGAGGATGGACCCAACAGGATGGGTTCTAACTGTCCCCTGCCATTCTCGAGTGTGCGCCACAGGGCACACTGAGGACTGGTCTGGAGGACAGATGGCGACACAGGTGGCGGGGACACGCTGAAGAGCAGAAGGTGCTGTGTGTGGTCGGCAGCCTGAGGACAGTGACCCAAGTGGTCACTGCTCCACCCTCCCCTCGAGGAGGGAACCCAGCAGACACGGTCGGAAGACAGGATGGGGCCAAGTGCTGGAGACGCCCATGCTGTGGCCACAGCCAACAATCTATTAACCAAGTGTCCCCTAACTTGGTCCATAAAATCAGTAAGACACAGCTCAAACCCCTCCATGACGATACAGGGAATTTGACAAGTTTACTCTAAAATTAATTTGAAGAAACAACTGTGTAAGAACAGGTAAGACATTCTTAGGAAGCAAGGTAAAGAGAGAGGCTGGCCTCTCCCACCAGTGAGCAGGAAGCTGCGGGACTGAAAAGTCTCCCAGAGACGGAACCAGGAGTGGCTACGGCTCGACCATCAGCGAAAGAGCTGTTCCCACCAAAGCGCACAAGGGTCAACAAAAAAAAATCCCAAAAGTAAGGTCTGTAAGGATTTAAAGTCCCAAGCATACACAATAAAACCATTAAAAGAAAATACAGGCCAGGTGCGATAGTTTGTGTTGGTAGACCCAGCACTCTGGGAGGCCGAGGTGGGAGGATCACTTGAGGCCAGGAGTTTGAGACCAGCCTGGGCAACATAGCAAGACTCTAAAAAAAATTTTTTTTTTCATTAGCCAGCTGTGATGGCATGCCTGTCGTCCCAGCTACTCAGAAGGCTGAGGTGGGAGGATCACTTGAGCTCAGAAGTTTGAGGAGTTAGAGGTTGCAGTGAGCTCTGATGATGCTACTGCCCTCCAGCCCAGGTGACAGACTGAGATCCCATCTCTATAAAATGAAAAAGAAAATACATTTATGATATTTTTAAACATTTAAAAAACTTGTTTATATCTACTTAAATGCTAGCTTCGGATACAGAGGCTTCCTAAACGAGACAACAAACGGAAGACACACAGGGAAGTACAGGTAAATCTGATACTTCAATTTGAACTGTCTATAGGACAAGACATTAAAAAAGAGACAACTAATACTCCAATACAAAGTATTTGCTGTATTTTTTTCACAAAAAGAATTAGGACATAGAACATATCTCAATTATTAGTAAGAAAAACAAAAAAGCCCCAGAGTAAAAAGAGCAAAAGATGAGAACAAGCAAGTCCCTAGACAGGTGTGGTGCAGGGACCACCAGCAGGACCTGCCAGGCCAGCAGAGGTGCAGGGCCCAGGCCCGCCCCACACACGGGGCAAAGGCCCCTCAGCCTCCCAGGGTGCCACAGTGAGCACAGCGTGATGACTCGCATTATGGGAGGGCGGGCACTGCATGCAGTTTCAGGGATCTGTAATATCTCATCCCACAAAAGGTGGGGGCACCACGTGGGCCTGGCTGTGTTGGCTCCTAGCATGTGTACAAGGGGAATGCACATGTTAGGTCTGTACTTGACATGGGCAGGAAAGAATGAGACTCAGGGCTCAGGCCTGTGGCCCTGGCTTGTGGGACACAGAGTAGCCAGAGGCAGTGGGGTGCTGAGGGAGCACCAGGAAAATGATAAATTCATTATTACTTCTAAGTCAATGCATGTGTTTACAGAGCCTCGTCCATCTTAAGCATGAGATTCAAATAGAGGCAGATCACGCCAGCAGGCCTGACTGCTCATACTCGGGGAGGGCTGGCTGCAAGGCTGACCCTGGGCCGACGTCTAGGGGATTTGGGGAAGGTTCCCATCATCCCCAGAACTGATGAGTCTGATGAGTGCCAGCAGAGCTGCCTACAGGCCCTGCCGCAAAGGCCCCAGGGCTCTCTGCAAATGGCACCCGCAGCACCCTCATAGCTCGCTGCTGGGAACAACACGTGATGGGGGATGCCTGAGGGAGGACCCTGAAGACACACCAGGCTCCCCTGGACTCGCTCCGTGCATCCTCTTCCCTCTGCTGCCTGTGCTGTGTCCTTTCCCTGGAATAAACTGTGGCAGTAACTACGAGTCCTTCTGGCAAATCACCCAACCTAGGGTGCCACGGGGGACCCCGACGCACGTCTCTCCTCTCCCTCTCCGTCTCCACTCTGATCACGACATTGAACAGTCTCCCACCCTCCTGGGTCTCCTCTGGCCCCAGCTCGTTTAGATTAATACTCATTTTTAAACTCATTTTATTTTTTCATCATGTAAGACATTTCCGTAGTTCTAGAGCAAAAGTCATGAAATCAGATAAATTCAGGAACGAACCACTGTCCTGCCTCCATCCCCGTAGGTCATTATTTACATTTGCTTGTTCACCCAGAATTCACACACACACACACACACACACACACACACACACACACACACGCATACAAACACGCACACGTGCACACTTGGCCTATCCCATGTCCATTGTGCCCCTGAGGGAACCAGCCTTGGGGCTTTCAGATCTCATTCACCTTCTGCCACCTCACCGCCCCACCTCTCTCAGCCACCAGTCCTGGACACCACACTGCTGAGGCCCAGGGCTCTTCTCTCCTGCTGCCCACTTGACTGGTAAGAAATGGCGTCTCAGTCTAGGCTTAATTTCCATTTCTCTTTTCCAGAGCGGGGTCAAGCAGCTGCTCGCACATCTGGGAATCATCTGTTCACTGCCATTTGGGGGCTGCCACTCAGGAGTCCCCAGGTCCTGAATCCACAAGGGCACAACATGGAACTGTGTGACCTTCCCAGATGGACGCCACATCCGGGTCAGGATGATGTGGGGGCCAAGATAAAGACAGGCTGGATGGTGGCCAAGGGGGCTAGGCCAACACCTGGACCCAGACACGGCACTGCAGCCACGGGACCCTCGTGCCCTGCCCTGCTGGGGTCGTGCCATCTGTGGCTCCAGCTGGTGAGGAGAAGGGCATTCTGAAGCACATACACAACGCCCCACAGCTCAGCCCATCGCCACCTCACACCTTTGTCCAGACATGCGAGCAGGTAAGCACCAGGCCCTCGTCTCTGCCCAGTCCACACCCAGCCCTGCTGGCATTTGACGCCCAGAAACACCAGCCAGGACCCTGAGGAACCACAGCCCCATGCCCAGCAGATGGAGGGCTGGGCGCGGGACCCAGGGGAGCTTCCTTTGATCTTCCCTCAGCTATGAGGTAGGCAGTAGGGGCCCAGAGGTGCACGCTCACACCCTGCCCCAGGGACACACAAAACACCCCCAAGACCAAGTTTCTTCTCATCAAAAAGGTCACGTGGGGGACAAAGTGCATAGTGTGACAGATGACATACATACAGCTCAATGTGCAGCACATGTGGTCACATGTGTACTTGCACATGCTCATAGCACACTCACATTTGCACATACACACATGTTCACAAGCATATTCTTACACTTGCACATGTGCACACACACTCAAGCATACACATATGCTCACACATACACACATGCATGTGCACACTCTCAGAAACATATACAAGTACACACACGTCTGCTTGGTGCTATGGATGCTTGCAGACACAAAACAAGGATCTTAACACAAAAGAAAGAACAAAGATAAGGACGAAAGGTCTGACCAAATGTAGAAGGAACATGGTAGCCACAAATAGCCGATGCCCTCAAGCCGGAGTGGCAGCTGCACGAGGCAACCATGGCCGGCAAGGGCTCCCCAGGCAGCCCCCGGCACTCAGCCCCTTCAGAAGAGTCAGCAGAGAGACCCCAATGACACAGAGGGGGCTGCGCTCTAGAACATTCCACAGTGGTCCATGAGCAGTGCCAGAGGCTGCAGGCTGATGTCAGGGACAGGAGGCCCCCCACCTGCATACATGTGCCCTCTCCTCAGATGATCCCACCCACAGTGTGGGATCCCACCCACATGACCCACACTCAAATCCACCTTGTTCAAAGTCTGAACAGTGAGAAGTTTAACTGACCACAGGGAGGTGTTGCCGTGCCCAGCCGCCTCACTCGCTGCACGCCAAAACAGACAGACAGCCCAGCACAAGGGGCGCTGCCACAGCAAGAACCACGCCAAGCCAGGTGCTGCCTGAGGCCGGGTCTCCAGGCCTCTCTCTGCACTGCAGGGTCATGCAAGGCGGCTGACGGAAAGGGACCTGCTCTGCTCCACAGAGCACTGGACACATTCGACACCTTGGGACAAGGGGAATGCTGTCCCACTGCCTCCAGGGATTCTGTGTGGCTTTTCCACAGCAGGGGTGGGAAGCAGGGGCCCGAGGGTCTAGGCTATAGCCTGGACAGAGAACCCAGCAGACACACAGCCCGGGTGCCTCATACTTACTTAGCAACGGATTGTATGACCTTGGAGGACGTGTCCTTGATGTTGGTGAAGAGTCGCTCTGTGCCGCCCCGCAAAATGTCAAGGAATCCTCCATAGGGCTGGTCGTACTCCATCAGAGCCAAGCCTGCAGGGACAGATGGTCTCAGCTGGCCATGGGCACACACGGTCCCACGACATCTCCTGATGTGCAGTGTGGAGCAGAGAGCGCTGGCCCCCCTTGGCACTGGTGAGTCTGATCTGTGTCCTCAGCCTTTCCAGAGATCCAGGGAAGTAGCTGCTCTGGGCACCTCAGACATGGCTTTAGGCTGAAACTTCACCTGTCTGTGGGCATGGGAGGCCAGCCTCAGGGCCGCAACTTGAGGCTGCCACTGACTGCCCTTGACATGAACACAGTGGTGGCCGATGAAAGTAGACCCTGAAACCACAGGGTCCCTGGAATGAGGGCATCAAGGCGGCTTTGGCAGTAGAAGTTGGCATAAACAGAGAACGCCTGCCCACTGCCCCATGTGCAGACAAGACACAGGCCTGGGAAGACCCAAGAGTCACAACGAACTCAGCCCCTTCAGAACTCACTCTCCCTGTAGCCAGTGGAGGCCACGGCAGCTACTGCATGTGCCCAGGGCTTGGCTGGCCCACCACTGGGGCTCGGTCCCTCCCCAGGAAACAGATGAACAAAGACCCAGGTGAGTCCTTCCATACTCAAATGGGGACATGGGGACAAGATCAGGAGGGTCTTGGCCCACAGTCAGCCAGTGGCTCTCAAGTCCATGTCCTGGCTGTTCTACTCTGGTCAGGGCCCCAGTGGCTCCATTGGGGACCTTCCAGAGTGCCTCCCGGCACACAGTCCCAAGAGCACTCGGAATCCCTGCTCCAGAGCATTCTGAGCTCTCCACAGGCTGAAGCCCCTCCAGGAACATTCGGGCCCATCGCTGGTGCCATCTGCATGAGGTGGAAGGCTAGGAAGGCTACTCAGTCATTGGAGACCCACCCAAACCACTGGCATCGTCTCCCCGGTCCTGTTAAGCCCCCACCCCCATGTAAGTCCCCCCTAGCCTCCCCAAGTCCCTTCCCCATCAGCCCCTCCCCTAACTGAGCTCTACCCCCATCTGGGCCCCACCCTATCTGAGCTCTTTCCCGCTGGACAGTGGCTGAGCCCCTGCCCCCCAGTCTGAGCGCCCTCCCCTGTCTGAGCCCCTGCCCCAGCTGCCTGATTTCTGTCCCCCCATCCCCTGGCTCTCCCCTGTCCCGGGCACCTCTAACATGCTATGATTTCAGGGTCACTGCCTGTTGCAGTGAAGGGTTAACCCTGCCAAAGCGGGCCTGGCCCTTTGTCCCCAGCTCCTAGGAGGGAACCTGGAGTGCCCCCTGAGGGGCTTTGGGCTCTTCCAGACAGTGAACAACACGATGTGGTTTAATGGAGTCTTGGGCCACTGGGATCAGCTTGACTGCAGAGGGGCAGGGGACTGAGGGCCCAGACCTGCATGCCTGACCCCAAGAAACACCCTGGATGCTGGGGCACAGGCCCACCTCCCTGGGTGGCAATGTCCCGAGCATTGTTGCCCAGCGCTGCTACACACCACCCCGTGGGCAAGGACACCTGGATCCTGCCCCACATCTCTTCCCTCAGTTGGTTTCTGTCTAAACCCTTCCCCTGTGCTGAACTGCATGGGGACACCAGCTTTGTTGAGCTCTGTGAGTTCCAGTGAACTGCTGCAGCTCCCAGGCCCCAAGAAAGCAGGACTGTGGGGCTCGGCCCTCCCCAGAGTGGAACCAACATACCCACCTCCACTGTAGCTGCTGCTGGCAGGGCCTCCAGGCAGGGGCGGCCCTCGGGACGGCGCAGCGTTCCCATGGCTTCCATTCTGCTCCAGGAGCTGTGACGATTAAAACCAGAGGAGTCGGTTCCTGAATGGACCTTGGCAAGAGTCAGAGCTACAGTTCCCACCCGCCCAGGTCAGGGAGAGAGCACACAGCACCTGCACCCCACAGCCCGGCCTCTCTACCTGGCTCATTGTAAAGTGCAAGGGGAGGATTTCCCACAAGTCTAAACAGTCAACCTGACCCACAGGGTAGGTCACACAGAGATAAACCAACGCAAGCGACCCATGAAAGACTCAGTGTGTGTCTGCCTCACAGCGCCCTCTGTCCTGGTCCGACACCTCAGACCTGCAGGCTACAGGCTCTGTTCCTCTTCCTCAGTCCATTTCTTCCCAATCTGCTCAACCATCACAAGCAGACTCGGCGCCTCCGAGTGCTCTCTCATCTCAGGGCCCAGGCTCTGGGGACCATGTGGCTTGCTGCCTCCTTGAGGGGAGTGGGGGGAGGGGAGGCCAGAAACGATAGTATTTTTACCTCCCCTTGAGTTCAGCTCTGTTGTGGACTGGGTGTTTTGCGGTGGGCCTGGCAGGAGTCTGATGTTTGCCCCCCAGGTTCTCATTTAGAAGCGCTAAGAGCAGAGCGCTCGGGCGCAGGTGACCAGGCCTGCGTCTGTGCAGCAGCACCTCCTGCCCCCACAGCACCCCCGCACACCCAGCGTTCCTCTGCAACCTCCAGGGAGAGTCAGGTGTTTTCTGTGAAGGGCCAGAGAGCAGATGGGACGTGGTAGGCGCCAGCCTGCCCTGCTGCAGAGCAAAGCCACTGAAACTCCCTCCCTCCCCGCCTTCATTTTCTCTGAAATGGATCCCCCACCCCACCCTCAACCCCAGGGCAGCTCCTTGATGAGGTCCCCAACATCAATTCTCCAACTGCAGAGTACCTGGCACCTTAACATGCTTCTGGCTCCCAGGCTGGGCACTCCCTCCACTGCAACCCCCACGGATCTTGGCCTCCAGAGGGAGGCACCCCCCACCATGCACACTCTGCTCCTTGCAGCCCCTGGCCCCCAGGCCTGTGTATCCACTGCCACCCCAGCAGGAACTGTAAACCCTCAACTCATCCCAAACCAATCTCCTCTCACAGGACCCCCTGTCCGCAGATGAGGACTCAGGTCAGCAACTTTGATCTTTCCCTCCCAAGCCCTATATCCACCCCTCGGCAATAGCTGAGCTGGCCCCTCACAACCAGCTCTATACCAAGAGCTCTGGAAAGTCCTGTGTCCGGCTACAATGGAGTGAAAGGATCCAACCGAAAAGTGCCTGAGATACAGGAATCAAGAGTCTGGGTCACTGAGCAAGGGTCGCCTGGCAGAGGGGCCTAACCTCACTGGGGAGATGAATAGTGTCAGGGAAGCCGGGCAGCTAGAATTTGTGGACAGAGCAACAGATTGAGGACCATGGGGCGGGGAGGTGGCGTTTGTTGGCAGGGGGGACTCTGGAGGCCTTTGGGGCCCTGCAAGTCCTGACCTGAGCCCTGTGCACCAGTGGTGGTGGTTGGTGGGAGCCCAAAGATACCCAGAGACCCTGCCTGCTGCCCATGGGTATGGGCCAGACCTCAAGCCTGCTTTTGACCACAGGAATCTAGTAAAGGTGATTGCCCGCCCGCCTGCCCTTGGCCTGGTCAGAAAGACCAGGAGGGCGTCTTCTGGCCACCTTGCACTGATGCCTTCCTGGCCCCCCATTTTCACAAAGCACACGGCTATGTGGGGCCTCAGTCCAACAGCCTGCCAGGCCCTGAATGCCACAGCAGCCATGGGAGCCTGGAAGTGGACCCTTCCCAGGCCAAGCCTTGGGATAGCCACAGCCCAGAGACCTCGAAGTACAGGACCAGCTGACACATGCCGAGATGCTTGCTCACCAGGTTGTGAGACACAAAAATAACTCACACTCCATCCAAAGTCAGAAGAAGAACTACTAGAAAAGAGCCTACAGAGCAACCCTCAGGGCTTTTATGGGCTGGGGACAGTGCATCCAGAGCATGACCCCGGGGCGCTCTTCGGTCCTGACCTTGAGTTGCCATGGGGCCCCTTCCCCACGCACTGGCTGGGAGCCCTCAGTGGCTGTGACACTCCACAGTGAACTGCGTGGGAGGTCCTCAGGGTGATGCGAGAACACAATTACAAGCAACACCTGGAGTCCGGTGCTTTTCGCAGCTATGACGCCCTCACCTCTGTGATGGGTGACTTGGGGTTCACATTCCTGGCGGCCGCGATCTCCTGCAGCTGGTGCACCACCTCAGCAATGGACAGCCGCTCCTCTGGGTTGACCTTCAGCATGGCACCTGCAGCAGAGGAACAGTGGCATGAGCTTGACCTCGCGTTGCACTATGAGCCTTGGGGTCCCCAGTGGGATGGCACCATCTGCTCTCACAGAGGTCACAGGGCACTAAAGGGCCACTCACTCACACACTCACTGACTTTAAAAAGCAAGCGAGGGGACAATGAAGGAAAGAGCAACAAAACTGAACCAAGTCATCAAACCACCACTCAAAGCACGCTCAATTCACTCAACGGTGAGCGGATGAGAGCTCTGTTGAAAAGCCCCCCACCAGGGATACTGTTAAAACAATGGCAACAGATGGGAGACACAGTAGTGCCAGCTGGTGGGTAACACCCACAACCTAACAGGGAGGCTGTCCCCGAGCCCTTGCCCTGAGCATCCACCATGGGGACTTACGGATGAGGTCATGGAAGACAGTGTACCGAGTGTCGCTCAGAGGAATCGCGTACTTCCCGTTGACTATTCGAAGTTTCGCTCCATCCTCAAAAGGATGGTGCTGGAAGCACAGCAGGTACAAGATGCAGCCCAGAGCCTGCGGGGAGAATAGAGGCTGAGTGGCCAGGGCTGGCGGAGTTGAGGACATGGGATTGCACTGGGACACAGAGAAGTAGCTGGGGTGGGGGCTCCTTCCATGGGTTCCATCTTTTGTTGGTTTTATGGATGAGCCAGACTTGGCTGTGACATACAAAGGCCAACCTAGCTGAGAGAGCTAGCAACAGCCCTCCCCACAACATGGGAAGCCTCGATTTTTCCATCCTTATCCACCACAAAAATTTATCTAGGTTACAGTAACAAAGAAACTCCAAACTCTTATTTTAGATCAAAATGTCCCTTTCACAATTAAATGGTTCTCACATTCATGCATTCGGGCTCTGGGGCTAGTGGGATGCCAGCACAGATCTAGCTGTGCAAGGGGCAGACGCCCATCGTCCCCAGTAGTGGCAGAGCAATGCCAAAGCAATGCAGGGGACAAGCTCCGTCTTGGCATCTTTCGGCTGCAACGTTACACACAAAGCAAAGGAGCAGAGCAGAGCACACAGCAACGAGGCCTGTAGGGTCAGTGGAGGATTTTCACAGAACAAGCCCTGAATGAACTATCGGGCTCTTCTCCTGGTCATTCTACCCACAACACCCAACTATGGGAACCCACAGGAGGAAGTAGTGGTTACTTCAACATCAAGATTTTGTCCAGCCAAGAGTAAAAGTTCATACCGGGATGCCTGACAGAGCAACGTCAGGGGAGTCTTCCTGCTGGGATGTGTGCCTGGGGCAACCAAGAAATAAGCAGCTAATAAAGACACAGGAGGGTACCCGTCATCTCACACATCTCAAAAGACAAAGGTTCTCAACCTAGGACCCCAGGAACAGACGCAGCATGTCCACGTGGGCCCACATGGGGCCCTTGTGAACACTGAGTGGGAATTCCAAGGTGCAGGGGTGCAAGTGCTTGGGCCCCTGTTCCCAGGTGAACGCTGGTGGCTCTGGCTACACCAGGGAGGGAACAGGAGCACAGCGTGTAGGCAGAGCTCTGCCATGGAGTGAGAGGAGAGCCCAGGAGCACCACAGGGCATTATGTCCACCCAATGGTCTTTGAGAGGGGGCAGGAGACCCCTGGGCACTGGGCCTGGCCCTCGCTCAGGCAGAACCGGCTGCAAAGGACTCCTGGGTCAACTCAGTTCAACACGAGCACACCAACCAAATGAATTCTACTCAAGTCATCTCTGTGAAAAGTAGTCATGAGTGATTCTTAAGAAGATGAAGAAAAGAGAAAGAAAAAGAAATGGTAAAAGAGAAAAGAGGCCAAGGGGACCTGTTGATTCTCAGTCAGAGGACACCAGGCCGCAGCTACCTGAGGCCAGGACAGACACCGATTTCCACTATGCATGGGCCAAGGACAGGGTCTCCTTGGGGGAATGAACCAGGCACTGCCAGGAGAGGCACCAGGACCTCACCCAGATATCCTGCTTCTCGCCGATCGGGAAGTTTGAATACAAGTCTATGATCTCTGGCGTCCTATACATGGGTGTTGTGTTCCTCGTGATCTGAAGAAAAAAACAAATATTTCAAAGGAAAAGTTATATGTAAGCAGTACTTTTTATTTTGCATCAATGCCCTGCAACTTTCCCAAGTGCATGGTGCCCGTTCCTCTTGTACGTTCCAGAAAGACCTTGGGGCCCTACTCACCACCTCCACTGCCCTTTCCCTTCAGATTAACTTCCATGAATCTCTCATGGCCTCCCACGTTTAATAAAATAACTATGCCAAAGTATTCACCTGCCATACATCTATTTGTTCAGTAGAGGTGTGTCACACTTAACACAAGAAACCTACTCCAGAACAGCTGCAAACAGACCAGCTTTTGTGAGCCACATTATTCTAGTGCACAAAAGGAAGTGCTATATTAAAAGAGGCTTCCAGATGAATTCTAGTGGAGGACACAGAACACTTCTACAATGGAAGAAATAACAACCAAATTCTACATGGTTAGTTCAGGTTTAAAAACTGAGAGACCCACAAACATACAGAGGGAGGGGCTTGTAGGTTGCACACTCGCATGGAAAAAGAGAATCTCAGTGCATGGCAAACACGAACACCAGCCCCAACTCAGTGGATCCACATGGGAGCAGTGGGCAAACAGGCCCCTGTAGTTACACCATTAAACAGAATGAGAAAACAAGAACAGAGAATAAACTGTCCTCTGCTTGAAGATCTCCTACTCAAGAGTGGCCTCACTTAGGATGGTGAAACGGTTGGCTGAAAACCAGGAGTGCAGGTGCACAAGGACATGGGCTCATGAAGAACTCAGTGCCCACAACCCCAAGATACAGCACAGCAATCGATGGAGAGTGGGTGAAAGACCCAGGAGGAAGAAACAAGGAACAGTGAGGGGGCTGCAAGGAGTGCAAGCTCGGGGCACAAGGCAACTCAGTGTCTTCCCACTCCTGCTCTGTAAGCCTGATGCTGGTCTAAAAAACAAAGTCTGTTAACGTAAATAAATGGATAGATAAACCCAAATGTACTTCAAAAGAGTAACAGAACCACACTGAAGGAGAAAAGGAATAATCCCAGGGACTTCTCAACACAGGATCTGACAGCATACCCCTGGTCCTGGCTGTTGGTGGGGGCAGGAGAAGAGTTATTAGGTTATTAAGTATGGAATGTCAGATTTCCCTAAGTTTGACAGTTGATATCTCTGACATTTCACTTCAGACACTTCTTGTTTGTTGTTGTTGTTTTTTGTTTTGGTGAAGGTACATCCTCATCTGGCTTGTGATTATCTTTCAAATTTTTCTTTTTATAGCAATTTTTGTGAAACCATGGATAAGTCCAAAATTCATGTTATTTTTGAATATGAGTTCTGTGGTGGAACCAATGCAGTGCAGACAGCTGGAAATATCACAAAATGTTTGGGAAAGATGTGGCTAATGAACGCACAGTACGTCGATGGTTTGAGAAGTTCCATTCTGGTGATTTTAATCTTGAAAATGAGCCACTGGGTGACCTGAGACCAAGGAGGATAATGAAGAGCTGAAAGCTATAGTGGAAGAGAATCCATCTCAACCTACACGTGAATTAGCAGCAAAGTTTGACGTTACTATTCCAACAATATTGTACCATTTGAAACAAATCAGCAAGGTAAAGAAGCTGCATAGATGGGTTCCACATGAATTAAATGAGCATCAGAAGAGAAATCATCTCAAAGCTTGTCTTTCTTTGCTGTCGCAACACAAAGGTGAATCATTTCTACACCTTATTGTTATGTGTGATGAAAAATGCATTCTTTCTGACAATCACAAGCATTCAGTACAATGGTTGGATAAAGATGTGGTGCCGAAACAGTCCAAAACCGAATATTCATCAAAAAAAAAAAGCTAATGGTGTCTGTTTGGTGTTCCAGCGCTGGTATCCACTATAGCTTCATGAAACCTGGTTAACTGATTACAGCAGATGTCTACTACAACCAATTGGGATGAAATGATGAGGATGCTTGCAGTGAAGCAGCCGAGATTGGTCAATAGAGACAAACCAATCCTCTTGCAAGACAACATTCAACTACATGTCCAACAAACAACGCTGCTCAAACTACAGAGGCTGGACTTAGAAACTCTCTGTCATCTACCGTATTCACCAGACCTTGCACCAACTGACTACCCCTTCTTCCAGGCTCTGGACCACTTCCTGCAAGGAAAAATACTCAGTTCTCAATAAGCTCTGGAAAACGCCTTTCATGATTTCATCGCCACTTGCTCTCCAGGCTTCTCTGCTGTCGGCATAAGCAAGCTACTGTTAAGAAGGCAAAACTGTGTCAACAGTTTCGGCGCATACTTTGATTAATTGTACCACTTCTTGTTTGAGATATAATAAACTTTTGATTCAAAATCGGACATTGCATATTTAATGACCTAATATAAAGAAACCCTGAACTTGTGCTTGGGTTTGTTTTCTTAGTGACACAGGTGGTGACCTTGAGATTGCTGCTGCGTGCAGATACTGCTGGCTGGGTCTCGGCTCTCACCGAGAAGGTAGCCCAAGGGACACTCTGACAGTTTCGCACCCTTCTATCTGGGTTTCTCCCTCCAGGTCACACTTGGGCCCCACCCACACTGTCCTGAGTTATGCAGCGGTCTCCTGGATGGAGCTGCCATGTCTCCCATGAAGATATATTTCTAAATAATTTTTTTAAAAATAGCAATATTTGGAAGGATAAAAAAGTTCCAGAATGGGCAGTGGTGATGGTTGCTCAACACTGTGAATGTGAACGCCACCAGAATGCATACTAACAAAAGGTTACAATAATAAATTTTGTTACATTTTACCATGATAAAAAAAATCCAAGAAAAAAATGGCCATAAGACATTCAGAGCCAGATCTGGGAGGAGGATGAGCTCAAGTGCAATCTTCCATCTGACTTGTCTCTGTACCCACAACCAGCCCCACAGGCAGTCTGGAGCAAGACCAGCCCGCTGGACTCTGGCGTGGTGGTGCCCACTCAGGTCTTGGCTTACAGGGACACACTGCACACTGGCGCAGACTCCCAGTGGGCTAGAGAGAGCCCAGGGAGAAAGGGACATGGTGGAGGGTGACATCCATGCACAGAGGCCCCACTGCTCCCCTCACCTCTTCCTCCACCATGGCTCGCTTCTGGGCGCTCCAGCTGTAGTCGGGGTAATGCGAGATGGTCGTGGCACTGCCAAAGTCACACAGCTTGATGGTCCCTTGGTTACTAAGCAACAAGTTTTCAACCTACAAAATTCCAGAAGACAGTCCTTATGAACATGGTGCAGACAGAGCCTGGATTTCAGGAAAAACAAACAGGACATTAGACAGGACCAGCGCCTTAGCCCAGACAGCCCCTCGCCCCTCTACTTCAAGGCCAGGGCCAATGAGCTGCCAAGACCACCCTGAGGACTCAGAACAGCCCTGCAGCACGTTAAGTGTGGAGTGTGTGTGTGTGTGTATGTGTGTATGCGCGCGCGCGCGCAGGACCAGCTCCACACCCTACCAGGCAAGGGTGTGGAGGGGCTTTAGAGTGGGGGCCTGCCTGAGAGGCAGGCCCTGAGGCTGCTGGGGATTTCACACAGGTCAGGAAAGGGGCCTTCCTCAAAGAGGAGATGCAATGTCTTAAATTCTTTCTGATCAAAATCAACACATGTACATTTTAAAATGCATAATTCAGAAAAATAAAGGGAAGAAAGCTAAAAATCAACCATAAATAAAGATAATCCCAATTAATAATGTTGGACACACAATGAAAGCCTTTAGAAAACTCAGAAGACAAGAAAATTAATATGCCATTTATAACTACATTAATTGTATCACAAGCCTAGGAATAAATCTCACAAAAAATGGACAGAAGACTTCCTATGCAGACAACTATAAAAGTAACTGAGATAAAATTTTAAATCCAAAATAAACAGGGAGCTCCACCATGCTCCTAAGAGGAAAGGTACAATGAGGGCAGCCCAGAGCTAGGAATGGTTTTTACATTTTTAAATGAGTAGTGGGGGGAAAACCCAAAAGACTAATAGTTCATGACACATGACAGTAATATCGAATTGTGATGCCAGACCATAAAGGAAGCTCTACTGGCACATGGCCACGCCTACCCATCCTCATGCTGCCAAGCCCACTTCTGTGCTCCTACAGAACTGAGGGCCTCAGCAGAGACTGTGTGGTCTGCAAAGTCAAAACTTTAACTCTAGCCCTTTACAGAAAAAAAGCCGTCAACCCCTGCTCCAGGGTGAGTCATGGCAACAAAACTCCGAAAAGCTTTTTGGGAGGAACTTAACAAACTAATTCAAAAATTAACACAAAGAGCTCAAAAGGGCCACAACAATCTTGGAAAACCACTTTTAAGCCTGATTATGAAGCTCTGGTAACAAGACAAAGGAGCTCAGGCCCAATGGAAGAACCCAGCAAGTGCCACCAAGACAGAGCCCCAGATGCCAGACTGTGAAAGGGCAGCAAAGCCACAGGCTGGGTGCAGCGGCTCACACCTTTAATCCTGGCACTTTGGGAGGCTAAGGTGGGAGGGTCACTTGAGCCCAGGAGTTCGAAGTTACAGTAAGGTATGATCACACCACTGTACTCCAGCCTGGGCAACAGAGCAAGTACCCTTCCTCTAAAAAAAAAAAAACAACCCACAAATCTTTCAGAAGACAACATGGGCTTCTGATCTATAAAAGCTAACAACTTCTTCAACAGACACAGACAGCACAAACATGATGCAATGAATAGTAGAATGTCCCAGCCTGAAACAAAGAACATTGTCATCAAAGGATACTAAGAAAGTAAACGTACCAGCCACAGAAGAGAAAATGTTGGCCACATATAACCAGCACAGAGCTAAAAATCAGTAAGAAAAGGCAACTGAAGAGAAAAATAGTCAAAACACTTTAACAAGTACTTCTCCAAAGACGAAACCCAAATTGCAATAAACACATAAAAAGATGGTCAACTTGATTAACAAAAGGAAAATGCAAACTAAATCCACATGCACCCACAAGACCTGCTGAGGGTGAAGAGTCTGTAGTGCCGAGGTCGAGCTGGTGATGCACACGCACCATCCAGCCCAGGACACCTGCTCCATGCACCAGCATGCTGGACAAGGCTGTCCACAGGGTCACCATAAACCAGGGAAGTAGCATGGATGCACACACCACCACAGCAAAACAGATGAACACAGTGAGGTGCATTCCCACAACGGACACTCTGGGAAGTATGGGCCACACGCAAGACGCGTGACTTAGGATCATAATGCTGAGCAAAAGAAGCCAGACACAAAGGGATGTGTGACGCATGTTTCCATTCACATCACGCCCCAAAGTAGGAAGAGTAGATTACACTGAAGGGTGCAGAGCTCACAGCAATAAATAAAGAACATAATTACTAAAAGTGAGGGAAGTGCCACCTCGTGTGGGAGGCAGGGCCCCAGCTGCCAAGGTTTCTGTCGACTCACCACTGGAGTGTCGAGGGGCACTTTCCACTGGGAAGACAAGCAATGTCAAACTGAGGCCAAGCTCACAAATACCGATTCTTTACTGATTTCATCCTTTTTGTTTTTTACTTTCCTTAAAATACATACATATGTCCGGGCGCAGTGGCTCACACCTGTAATCCTAGCACTCTGGGAGTGCCAAGGCAGGAGTGTCACTTGAGGTCAGGAGTTTGAGACAGCCTGAGCAAAAGCAAGACCCTGACTCTACCAAAAAAACAGAAAAATTAGCCGGGCATGGTAGCGCGTGCCTAAAGTCCCAGCTACTTGGGAGGCTGAGGCAGGAGGATCCCTGAGCTCAGGAGTTTGAGGTTGCTGTGAGCTATGATGATGCCGCTGTACTCTAGCCTGGGCAGTAGAGTGAGACCCTGTTCCCAAAAAATAAAAACATAAACCAGACAGGTCTTGATGCCATAAGAAAATCCACCGCTCAGAGTCTACTAAGGAAGATCTACCTTTCATCTGTAGAATCACCACCGCCTGGAGCTGCAGCAATGGCCCCCACCAAGCCCTCACTTCTCCATGTCAGAACGAGGCCTCAGCACATCAGTTTCTGGAAACCAGGCAGCCTTGGAACCTCAAAAAACCTTCTGTTGAAAGTCACTTGGAGTGTTGGATAGAATGGTTAAAAAACAAAAAAAGGAAAATATAGAAGAAAGGAAGGAGAAGGAGTAAGGGAGGGGAAGGAATGAGGGCAAAAGGGTCCTGACATCACCCAGGAGCAGGCAAGACAGTGGCGTTCGTGGCCACCCATGAAGGGGCATGGTCAACGGAGGGGTCCCGGCCTCAAAGACTTCAGCAACAGGGCATCTATCCAATAAGTCACCCTTAAACTCTGGCTTTGTAGGCCTCTCCAAGTTCGGGGCACAACTGGAAAAGGTCACACTCACCCACAGTTCAAAAATCTAAATGAAGATGCCTTCCTTGTAAGGTAAGATTCCCAGTGAAAGGCAAAGTGGAAGAAACCTACCCCTAACCAGAGAACACAAAGGAAAACTGCCTTCCCGAGCTTTGGCCCCAGGGGTGGGGGGTGGAATGAGCCTAAGGAGGAAACACAGAACCATGGCCACAAGGGCCCCGAGACACTCACTCAAGGGCACAGGGTGTCGAGGCCTAAGCTGCAACTTATATTGTCCCCTGGGTCACCCAGGCAGCCTTGGGGGCAAATAGCAGTGGACGGCTCTGGGTGTGGGGCCAGGTGGGTGTCTGGGTGGAGAAAGGGACACCCCACCTCACATCACACAAAGTCAATTCCAAGTGGATGAAACCCCTGACCCAGGAAAGCCAGGGTGAGGGGTTACCAAGCAGCAGGGTCTGAAAGGCAGCTCCTATTCTCCAAGAGACACTGTGGGGGTGGGGACCTCACAGCCGGTTGCCCCTCTGCCAAGGGGCACAGGGGAACTGACGCCAACGCAGGGCTTCCACAGGCTATTCCAGGCTGACGAGGTCTGAGGGAGACCATGCTTGGGGAATGAGGCAAAGTTCGGGACAGACAAGCAAGAGAGGACTTAGATTATTCTCACTTTGCTGGGGGTATTAGGGTTGCAAAAGAAATGTCCTGATTTCCCAGAGATGTGTACACAGTAACTGGGTAATTCTCACAAGCCTTTGGTTTTGTTAAAAGATACAACAGGGGGATGGGGGAGTAAAAACTAGGCCACAAACCAGGAGAAGATATCTGCAGCACATATAACTTAAAAAGGATTATAGAATATACAAGGAGTGCCGACAAATCAAACACACAAGCCGATAGAAAAAAGAAAAGAAAAGGCAAAAAACAAAAAGGAAGTTAACTGAAGAATAAGACACTAATGATCAAACACAACACTCAACTTCACTAATAATCAGGAAAAGGCAGAATCTCAGTATGTGATACAGCACTACTCCCCCCAGGATGGCCCCATGGGACGTATCCGTGACACTGGCAGCAGGCTCGACTCCATGGGCACAGCCACAGCCAGGGCGCTGCAAAGTGGGACAGGCAGAGCAGCCCTTACACGCAGACAACGTCATAAAAGCTTCCGAACACCACCCCTCAGAGAAGCGTCAGACTAAGAAGCCCAGCGTGATGGGCCTGCCCCTAAACAGGAAATGCAGCACCGGGCACAGGAGGAGCAAGAGAGCTCTGGCCGGCGTACAGCAGGCAGCTTGGGTCCCGCTGAAGAGCACCCGCCTTCCTCCCAGTTCCAAGAGGCTGAACCAAGGGAGCACTGCAGGTGTCCAGAACCACCCCGAAGGGCCACAGGCACAGCATACAGTGCTCACAAAGGACGGGGTACTCAGTGAGCAGGAGCCGAGGAGGCCTCAGAGGGTACACCCAGAGGTGTGTGCCCTCATCCACATTCTGATGGAGACCACAGTGAGCTCACACCAGTGTGGGGACCAGGAGCCGGAGATGAAGCCCTAGGCAGAGCCAGGAGGCAGCCAGGGGCCAGGGCACCCTCCTCTGGGAGCTGACAGCTCCTAGCATAGCGGGCCCGCAGTGTCGGCAAAGTTCCGTCAGACAGGCAGACACGAAAGGAGGAAGTTTCTGGAAAAGTCATTTCCAACATAAGAAGCTCTTACACACATCTTTCCAAACTTCTCAGGCGAAATGATCACAAAGTCTTGCTTGCTAACACGCACTGACATCCTAATATTGGACCAGTGGTACAAACGCATCCCAGCAAGCATGTGTTGAATGAAGTTGGTACCTTGAGATCTCTATGAATGATGGGCGGCTTTTGTTTGTGCATGTGCTGCACTGCTCTGCACGTCTGATAAAATATCTTCAGAACTGTATCACACGACAGAGGACCTTTAGATTCACTTTTCTTTAAAAATTCCACCAGCTGCCCTAAAAGAGACAATTAAATTCACGTCACCATGGAGCTATCAAGGTTGTGCCCTCCCTGGCCAGCAGGCTACGGTTCCAGGTGTAGCTGCCTTGGCTGCCAGGACACAGGCTGCCTCTTCTGAGACCAGGGTCGGGCTGCATGCTCAGCCCGCCCACCCCGGAGTGCCGCTCCAGGGCCTTTTCTTCAGCTGAGCCATGAGGGTGCTCACTGCAGCCCTGAATGTAGGACCACCACCCAGTGGCAGGGATGGGCACGCAACAGCCTCAGAACAGCACAGTGAGCAAAGCAGTCAAGTTACAGAGCCCAGAAAGAGAAGAACTGCTGCTGCAGCTACACAAAGGAACCACAAGAGCTGCTGATGAAGCAGCTACAAATGCTTACAGCTGAATCAGACATGTTGCTAACGGTAGCTACAAAGAGAAATGACTGCAAATATACAAATTTTTCAAATCTCTCTAATGAAATATTCACAAAATGGTGATTTACCCTCTGACATAAAGTTTCAGTAACTGTTATATATATGACACTGAACGTGTAGGCTGTGTGTGTGACCAATGTCGGGTACACAATCAAGGACCCCATCCTGCTGGTCCAGGGACCTTCCAGGCACCCTCAGCCCAAGGAGAACTAGGGATGTCAGGCCAGCCAGCTCTGCCAAGCACAGAGCTGAGGACCCAGTGGAGATGCAAGCATTTGTGCCAGCTGGCCTGATACTCCCATTGACACTCAGACCCAACCCATCCTGGTCCCACCATATTCTTATCCTGGCCTTGCCCCAAGCGTGGCGTTGTGCCTGGGGCCTCTCTATTCTCTGCTCCATCTTCTCAGCCCACAGACCAGTCCACAACCCTCTGCTTGGCATGCTACATGTCCCCGACAACCAGCCACCCATCTGACACCAGAGCCAAGGCTGACGCCAACACCCTCAGTGACCTCGTCTCCCTGAGCTCTCGTCCAGCCACACTGGCCCCTTCCTGCCCCTGCCTTGGGACTCCCTGAGCTGGGACAGCCTCTCTCCCTCACCTCCCATCTCTACCACTCTAAACATGCACCCCCTTATCCCTGAACCCACTTTCTCCCTAGTGTTTAGAACAATGCAACCATCGACTCTGACTTGGGGTCGGCTTCTCCTGGTGAGCCGCTGAACTCCTAGTGCTTGCATGCAGCCACACGACGGACATGCTTCAGTGAGGATGGTTTGCTCTAGGCTCTAACTGCTCCCATAACCTCACTGCCTTTGCAAGTTTCATGATGACATAGGGAACGTGCACGTGAGCAGGTCTGGTCTCACCACCACTCAGAGCTGGGTCCCACCTATTGCCTGTGTGCCCAGAGCACAGCCCACACAGACTCCCCCAGCTCAACACTGAGTTTCCGCCTGGTGCCCCCGTGACTCCAGACCTGTATCTGACTGGCCCCTCCCCACCCCCCAAGCCCTGCTCTGGCTCTCAACCTCTGCTGCTCTGAACCTCTCAGCCTCCCAGCCACACCCAACACACAGAGGAACAGGGGGTCCTGAGAAGAACAGGTGTGCTCTCAGGAGGAGTTAATAGGGGTGCCCTAGGGAGGAGGAACGAGGGGCCCTCAGGGGAATGGGGTGCTCAGGGTGAGACGGACAGGCCCAGGTGAGATGGGGTCCAGACCCCAGGAGCCAGAACAGAAGTCACAACTGACCTCGACACTCTCAGGTGTGGGACCAGGAAGAGCCGGTGGAGTGAGTCAATGTTGGTGGTGTTAACTGGCCAGGTTCAGTGGCTCATTCTCAGTGAGAAGTAAAGGAGTTTTTAAAAAATAAACACTCTGCATGTGGCATAGCTGTGGACAGGCAGCTAGCCCTTGGAGGGTGTTGGGAGACCTGCCCAGCAGGAGGGGTCTGCGGCACATCTCAGAAGCCCTGCATCTGCTGCCACACAGGGGCCCTCTCATCCCTCCAATGTCCCAGGGGTCCCAAATGCTCCCACACCAGGCCAGCCTGGCTGGCACAATTGTGCTGCCCACAGCCTCCCGGTGTCTGGCTGGCCAGTCTCGCACGTGCTCCCAGACAGGCAGTCCCAGGCAGTGCCCCTGCGCAGCTCGTGCGTGCGTTGTTCGTTTACCTCGTGGTAACCCTAACTTTGGACACACAGCACCACCACAAGAGGTGGGGCTGGGCTGCAGGCTTGAGCCCCTGCCCCCAGCAGGGACAGTTCTTGGGCATGGGCTCTACGCCCTGTTTCCTCCACTCCCTTATCACTCCTCCTTGGGAAAGAGCCAGATGAGTAGCTTCAATTCTCACCCTGATTCCACTCAAACCTTCTAAAACCAAAATATACATCATGCAAACGCTTTCTGACATCCCTAATGATGAGCAAGGGAGTTGAGGAACATGTCAGCCTCATCACGAGCAATCAGAGAACAGGCTGGATGGACAGGAAGCCCCATGCAGCCTTGATCCACGTGGCCCCAAGTGTGTCGGGGAGGGAGGGCCTCTCAGAATCCCAAACACATGCTCAGACTCAGCCAGCCCCAGCACCTCTCTCGCAACGAGTGCAAGGCTCACCCAGCAGACGCACTGTAGTTCCAGAACACTCTGGTAGAGAAAACCTGTGAGTCAAGAACAGGAGCCTGGCCACGCTATTCACGGTGCATCAAACTAAGGAAATTACACGGCCTCTACGACAGCATGAGATGAATTTACTAGCATAGAAAGACACTTAATACGATAATTTTTTTTTAAAAAAGGAACAGATATATAATAAAATCCCATTTTACAAGCATTTATACCACTTTGTATTGTTTGTATTTTTTCAACAAGCATGTATCCTTTTGTGATTAAAAATGATAATAATGAACATCCATGAAGTGGGAGACCCCATGGCATCTTGAACTGGATGAATCGGTACCACCGGCAGTTTTAGCATCTTCCCAGCTCTATGAAAGGCCCAGGAACACCTGGGTCCCAGGTCCAGACACCCTTCCCCACTGAAGGAGTCCAGTGCCACCCAGAGAAAAAAGTGAAAAACAAAGAGGCTCGGGAGACATCACAAGCAACTGCAACATAGGAACCTTGACATGGCCCTGCTGTGGGAACAGGAAGATGTCATGAAAGCCATTTCAGGGACAAGGAGAAACATCTGAACATGGACGTGACACCACCTCACATCACAAGGATTTTCTTAGGTGTGAAACAGACTACAGTTACAGTGGAAATGCCCGTGTTCCCAGACTACATAGTAACACAAGCGCTTCTGGTATTGATGCCCGCGACTTGTTTTTAAATGGCTCAGCAAGCATATGGAGAGAGAAAGCACCTGTGGGAAATGTTACAATCTGAGGAAGGTAGTGAACAGCAAATGGGTGTCCACCACGCTTCTTTCAAGTTTTTTGTAGGTGTAAAATTTAAGAAGTGAGAACACAAACAAAACATCCACACAAGTGTCAATCCGAGGAATTAATGCCACCTCCATCCCTTGATGGCACTTCCTGATCCCCAGGACCTACACCTGGACAACCGCAGGGACATGCACTGGGGACTGCCAGCAGGGCCTGGGCTGGGCTGGCCGGCAGAAAGGACTAGGTGGGGCCTCCAGGCAGACGATCTCGGTCAGGCCCAGTGGCCAGCAGGCAGCCAGCTCTCAAGCTCTCTGCCTTGGGCACGCTAGAGAGGAGACCCTGCCAGATAGGGGCACTGACCTGGGTTGTCCACAAACGCCACGTAGGAGTGTGCATCAAACATTCTACCTTCTGTCTAGGCCAACACAGGACCCCTTAGCACAGGGAACACCCCTCAGCACAGGGACCCTCCCCTCCTCTCAGCACAGGAACAACCCCCTTCCTCCTCTCAGCACAGGGACCGTCCCCCTCCTCTCAGCACCTTCCTTGTTCAACACCTACGCAGTGAAGGCCCAGCTCCCACCCGTGCTGTTGCAGCCTGCAGACCAATGAGGGAGACGGTGCCAGGACCCCCTGAAGGTGGCATGCCTCTCAAAGACCTCCTGTTAGATAGCTAGCCAGTTCTTTTCATTAAGATCATTCTGAGAGAAGATGCTGGGACTATTGTACAATTGTTTAAACATGTTAGAAAGCAATGACTTAGCCTCTACAGGATATTACCTTTGCAGAGCTCTGTGAGCAGGAGGAACTCAGCCTGCCCTGTGTCCGACTCTTCTTTTCCTATCGATGCTGCAGAACAAAACTGGACAATATTGGGGTGGCCGGAAAGCTTTTTCTGCAGGTGTCTTGTTAAAGGAGAATGTGCATAACCACATACATAATTCTGTGCACTTAAAAATAAATGTATATGCCATTCAGATACTAAAGTTCTAATATTCTAATTGAATCACCTCACAATTTAGCACACCAGAGCAGAAAGGGGGAGAGAGCAGGTGGAGGATCACGAGAAAGGCAAAGGAGTCAGGAGGAGTAGTGGCAGGGCGGGGGTGACTCAGACGGGCACACTGGCCACACAAACCTGACTGCAGCAACACCAGCACCCATCCTGCACCAGGTGGAGCAGGCAGAGGGCCCTTGTGGGGCTACACAGCAGGGAGGCTGTGAGGAGTCATCATGTCCCCCCAAACGTT
Source organism: Propithecus coquereli (assembly GCF_000956105.1). NCBI lineage: Eukaryota > Metazoa > Chordata > Mammalia > Primates > Indriidae > Propithecus > Propithecus coquereli. The sequence continues at coordinate 301,189 of NW_012154408.1, forward strand.
GGCTCAGGTGGCCTGCAGGCTCTCAGAGTGGACAGAGCTTGTAGAGGAGAAGCAGAATGATGGCAGTGAGGGCAAGGCTCCACACTCACAGAAGACGTGCGGCAGCAGGGGCAAGAAAGGCCCAAGTCCTCCATCAGGGCAGGGGCCCTGGGCAACGTGAGCAGGAGCGGCTGATAACAGCTCTCGGCCAGGTCTTCAGAGGGGTTGGCAGGGCCAGGAGCTCTCCTGTGCTAACTGGCCCATCCCCTGGGCATCAAGACCTCATGTGTAGGAACAACAACCCCATTCCCAACACTTTTGAATCTTTTACTATTAATATTAATATTAAACTGGGAATAAAGAACAGGGGGAAAAAACCTCCTTTGCACTATAAATTGTTCAATAAAAGCAAAAGGCCATTTTACCACATCAAACAGAGCATCACTGAGCTGGCAGTCACAGCGTGATGCAGGCCTGTGCCTCCCTAAGTGATCGTGTTGGCTCTTGGTTCCTGGGAAAAGGATACCATAAAACAAACTTCTTGAATGATGGCTCTGTTCTTTTCCTCTTCATTCGATAATAACCGCTGTATCAGGAAATAGCACACAAAAAAGATTAAAGATTGTTCACCTTTCCACTTTACACAATGACTTATCTCAAACATAAACATCGAAGAGAACAAATGCAATGTGTTTAAGAGAGATTAACCTGTTTACCTGCTTTAACATTTGACCTGTGCAAAAACTGGACAGGAGGTTAGAGACCCTTGAAAGAGCTTTATGATCCAAGAACATGAGAAAAAGCAAAAAAGGAGCTTTTCCTCCAAACAGGCCAGAGAAAAATAAGACAAACAAGAAAAATGAGAGGAGATGCTTGGCAGGGACATGGGTATACACTGTGGACTGCCAAAACCGGGCCCACTCAAATTCACTCTTGAAGGTGGGGCCACCTGGGGTACCCTCCGTCCAAGCTGGGCCTCTTGTCACAGTTCAGGACAAAAACAGAACCACTTGGCCCAGCACACAGGTGTTATAGACAAAACCTCTGCCCCCGTCTCACCACAACGCCTATATACAGATACGCTGTGGACACATGTTTTATATGCGTGGCTCTTAAACTCCTTATATTTGTAGAACCCTATTTTGGCAGAGGGAGGCCAAGATGCCATGACCAGACTGTGAGATCACCCTCACTCCTCTCTCCAAGACAGCCCAGACCCCTGAGTGAAGCAGGCTGGGCCCAATGGAGCCCTCAACCCCAAGCTGGAGGCCACAGCTTCAATGGCATGCTCTGAGGACACAGCATCTAAAACTGCTGACGGCTTCACCATCAGAAGAAACAAATAGGACAAATACATACAAACTGTAAAAAAAAAAACAAACTAAATATTAACAATAGGGATAAGTCTCTGAAAACATTGTCACTCACAGATTTCCTTTAAAATAAACCAAAAACCCAAATAAAAATGTTAAATCATCCTTTATTACCTTTAATGCATATTCTCTGCCACTTCCCAGATCTTGAGCTTCATATACAAACGCAAACCCTCCTGGAAATTAAAAAAATACTTATCAGTTCAGTGCAATGATTTTTATTTAACATATTAAGCTAAAAAAAAAAACACACCTTTACTCAATAAAATACAAACTGGACTTGTGGCTGTGGCCAGCAATTTGTTTTCCAGAAAAAATAACGGCCCCAATTTATTTACCACTGCATTTTACATGTTCTGCTTGAGAGAGAAGAAGGAAATGAACCTGGCAACAGAGATTAATGAAAGGCGAAAAAATGGATAAAATCAACAAAACCAAAAGCGTTCTCTGAAAACAAATAAATGAAACTGATATTCTAGATAGATTGATCCAAAAAAAAAAAAGAGAGAGCTAACAATTGATAGAGGAAAAATTAGACCTCACTGCCCTAATGCCCTCAAAAGACATTAAAAAGAAAAGTACAGATTAATGTCACTCATGAATATAGACCAAAGAATTTTTAACAAATCATAATTCTAATAAAATAAAACAAGGTATTGGCAAATCAAACCCAACAATATATAAAAAGGATAATACGCCATGACCAAGCAGAATTGGCTTAACATTTGAAAATCAGTTTAATTATTTTTAGGTTGAATTTGCTTAGTTTTTTTTAAAGCTTCCTACAGTAGAAAAATCACATCATAAAATTTAAAACTCTCAGCAAACTAAGAATAAAAATAAAATTCTTCATTATACCATTAAGTATAACGTTGCTGCTTTATCTATGAATGACCAACAACAACATTATACTTAATGGTAAAAAATCAAACGTATCCCTCTAGAATCAGGAACAAGGCAAGGATATTTGTGCTAGCCACTGACATTCACTATTGCAGGGGAAGTTCTAGCCAGTGCAATCCAGCAAGAAAAAGAAATAGGCCAGGTACAGTGGTTCACACCTGTAATCCTAGCACTCTGGGAGGCCGAGGCAGGAGGACTGCTTGAGCTCAGGAGTTCAAGATCAGCCTGAGCCAGAGTGAAATCCCTATCTCCACTAAAAATAGAAAAATTAGCCTGGTGGCGCCCGCCTATAGTCCCAGCTACTTGGGAGGCTAAGGCAGGAGGATTGCTTGAGCTCAGGAGTTTGAGGTTGCTCTGAGCTAGGCTAATGCCATGGCATTCTAGCCCAGGCCACAGAGCAAGACTCTGTCTCAAAAAAAAAAAAAAAAAAAAAAAAAAATATATATATATATATATATATATATAAATTTTTAAAAAAAGAAAAATAAAAGACTTCCAGCTTGAAAAGGAAGAAATAAAAATATTTTTGTTTGTAGATGGCATGATTATCTGTGTAGAAAATCTAAGAAATCTACAAAAGAAAAGCTACTGCAATAACTAATATGTGAGTTTAGGAAGGTTGTAAAATATTAAGAACAATATATAAAAACCAATTGTCTCTACATACCCTGGGTTAGGTGAAGATTTCTTAGATATAAGCACAAATGATAAAAGGACTTCATCAGATAAAACATTTCTGCTTTTTGAAATACACTGGACAGAGGATAAACAAACAAGCCACCAACTAGGTTTTGCAAATCACATACCTAATAAAGGACTTCTATCCAAAAAATAGAAAGAAAAGCCAAAATTCCATGATAAAATTTTTAACACACAAAAGATAAATAGACACATCGCCAAAGATATACTGGAGGCAAGTAAGCACGTAACACGTTCCAGCATTACCCACTAGGGAAATGCAAAACTTAAACCACAAAGACACTACTAAACACCTATTAGAATGTCTAAAAATTTTTTTTTTTGAGACAGAGTCTCACTCTCTTGCCCAGGCTAGAGTGAGTGCCGTGGTGTCATCCTAGCTCACAGCAACCTCACACTCCTGGGCTCAAGCAATCCCACTGCCTCAGCCACACCAGTAGCCGGGACCACAGGCATGCGCCACCATGCCCGGCTAATTTTTTCTATATATTTTTAGTTGTCCGATTAATTTCTTTCTATTTTTAGTAGAGACAGGGTCTCGCTCTTGCTCAGGCTGGTTTTGAACTTCCGAGCTCAAACAATCCGCCCACCTCGGCCTCCCAGAGTGCTAGGATTACAGGCGTGAGCCACCGTGCCCGGCCTAGAATGTCTAAAATTTTAAAAACTGACCATATCTACTGTTGATTAGGATGTAGAGGAAGTGGAATACTTATATACTGCTTTTGGAAATGTAAAATGGTACAACCACTTTGGAAAACATTTTGGCAATTTCTTAAAAAGTTAAACATACATCAACTATACAGCCCTCAGGTTACACTGCAAAATATTTATCCCCCAAAATGAAGGCACACATCCATAGAAAGACTTGCACATGACTGTTCACAGTAGCCTCATCTGTAATAGCCTAAAACTGGAAACAACCCAAATGTCCACTAACGCGTGAATGAATAAAAAAATTATCCATACAATGGAATACCACTCAGCAATAAAAAGGATGAAACTATTGTTACATGCAACACATATATGACTCTCAAAATAATTATGTTGGGTAACAAAGCTAGGCAAAAAAAGAGTATGTATGTATGATTTCATTTATAGAAAACTCTACAAAATGCAAACTAATCTATAATAATGGACAGCAGATCAGTTGTTGCCTGGAGTGTGGGGGCAGGGGAAGCAGAAGGGAAAGATTACAAAGGGGAAGGAGGGAATTCTGGAGCTCATGGATATGTGCACTGCCTTGATTACAGTGATAGCTACATGGTATGCGCGCATATCTATGTCAAAACACTTTAAATATGTGCAGTTTGTATATCTCATTTTTACCTCACCAGAGCTGTTAAAAAAAATTAATAAATAAATCTGTGGGGAAAATACAGATGAAAAGAAATCAATGGAAACCCATGAAATAGAAAATGAAAACAAATGGCTCCACTGTTCTATCAAACATTTAAAGAAGAAATCACAACAATCTCATAAAAAATCACCAGTAAACAGAGCAGGAGGAAAGAGTTCCTAGCCCATTTTTTGCGGTCAGTGAAACCAAAACCAGAGAAGGCTATAAAGACAAACTATAGATCAATATCACTCATTAGCATAGAAACAAAAAATCCTCAGGAAAATACTAGCAAATCGATTCTGGCAAAACGTAGTTAAGAATAACACATCATGACCAAGTGTGATTCATCCCAGGAATGCAAGGTTGGTTCAACATTTAAAATGAACCACTGTAGTTCTGATTAACAGAATAGGGAATACTGAATCATCTCCACAGGCACCGAGAAAGCATATGTCAAAATGCAAAACCTATTCATGATTTTTAAAAAATAATATAATAAAAAGTCCCTCTCAGCAAACTAGCAAACTTCTTCAATCTGAGAAACGGCAACTACAAAATCCTACATCTAACAGGAGCCTTAATAGTGTTTTCTTTCTAAAATCAAGAACAAGGCAAGATGTCTGCTCTCAACACTGCTATACAACATTGTACTGGGAAACCTAATCAATGCAAGAGAGCTAGAAAAATTAATAAAAGGCATAAAGATCAGTAAGGAAAGCTAAAAAAGAATGCAAAATTTCAGTTAGGAGGAATAAGGGATCTCTTGTACAACATGGTTAACTATAGTTAATAACAATATATTATATGCTTGAAAAATGCTACAAGTGGATGTTAAGTGGTCTCATCACAAAAACAGTAACTATGTGAAGTACTGTATAAGTTAATTAGCTAGATTTAGTCATTCCATGATGTATGTACACTTTAAAACATCATATTCTACATAATACATACATACAATTTTATCCGTCAATTTAAAAAATAAAATATTAAACATGAAAAAGAAAGGAAGAACTCAAACTTTCTTATTTTCAGACAATACAATTACAGAAGCAGATGATCATAAGGACTTTACCACTGTGTGTCCTCAGCAAGGCTACAGGTCCTCCTGGTCTCCCTCCCCCCCTGGCTTTTCCTCAAACATGCCAAGCCCACTACTGTCCATGGCCTCTCCACTAACAGCAGGCCTAGAGGGGGCACCCTGACCCTTCACGTTTGCCTGCTCTCCCCACTTTTGAGGGGCTTTCCCTGACACTCTACTCATCTCAGCCACTCTTTATCCCAGTTTTGTTCCTCCTCCACCATGGGAGGAGAATACAGCAAGAAGGCAGAGAAGGCACCATCTCTGAACCAGGAAAGTGGCCCTCACTGGACACTGAATCTGCTGATGCCTTGGTCTTGGACTTCCAGCCCTTCAGAACTGTGAAAAATAAACTTCTGTTGTTTATAAGCTACCCAGTGTACGGTATTTTGTTATAGCAGCCCAAACGGACTAAGACACAGGTCCACATCCCATGCAGACAGCATGTGACACACCAGGAGTCCCTGGAAAGGAGGGGGCTGAGCACAAGAGGAAGGGAAAGTGGCTTCTCCCCGATGGTGATCTCCCTGTATGTCAACAGACAGAAACTACAGAAGTAACTAACACATGCTGCAAAGGTCCAGCTGCAGCACAGAGCATGAAGGGGCAGTGGCCCTGTAGGATCTTAAGAGCAATATATAATATAAATAACCACTCAGCTCCAACCCAGACTCCCCAGACGGCCTCCCAGACACAGTTGCAAGCGGCTCCCCATCTCCCCCATGGTGCTAACTAACCTTGCAGGGCTTTTCTCCTTTTTTAAATAAATGAGCACAGTAAACAAGCATGCTGCAACTTGACTGTTACCTTTATACTCCAGACATCTCCCCCGAGGACATAATGCATAGATCACCTTGGCCCTGGCGGGGATGCAGATCTATGCCCTAAGGACACTAAGGAGCCACTGCTGGCCTTCCCATGGCTCCCAGCCCCACTCTACCACTCACTGACTGGTGGCTTTGGCAAGCTACTAACCCCTCCAAACCTCAGTTTTCTCATCTGTAAAATGGGAATAATTATAGTATCCACTTTTAGGGTTATCATCAGGATTAAACAATCCACATAGGCTGGGAAAGGTGGCTCACGCCTGTAAACCTAGCTCTCTGGAAGGCCAAGGCAGGAGGATCACTTGAGCTCAGGCATTCAAGACCAGCCTGAGCAAGTGGGACACCACATCTCTTCCGAAAATAGTAAAAATTAGCCGGGTGTGGTGGTGTATGCCTGTAGTCCCAGCTACTTGAGAGGCTCACGCAAGAGAATCACTTGAACACAGGAGTCTGAGGTTGCTGTGAGCTAGGCTGATGCAACAGCACTCTAGCCCGGGCAACATAGCGAGATTCTGTCTGAAAAAAACAAAAAATAAAATAAACAATCCACATAAAGCACTAGGGATTATGCCCAGCAAAATATTAAGAACCCACAAATGTGGTGGTGGTTATTATTTCGCACTGGGTATTAGTCAGATAAAGGGCTGATGATCAAGCTGCCAACCTGGAAGTGAAGGGGTGGGGGTAGTGTGAGGAGAGCTGAGGGGGGCAATTAAGCTAGCACAAAACAGGGCCACACAGGCCTAATGACCTCAAGCCAACTGCCCAAGCCCCAAAGACCTGGGTTATCTGTGCTCTAAGGCGTCTGGAGAAGAGAAAAGCATTGTTCAGTATCCCTCCCTGGGTGAGAACAGCCCTGCACCTCAGTCTCTGGGTTTGGGGACAGGTACTGAGAGAATACCACCCAGCCTCAGGGGCAGGGCTCTCAGTCAGAGGGATGTGCTACAATGTCAGCACGCTAGACCACCTAACTGTCCACTTTTAAGATCAATCTAAAGTGCACTCTGTTGATACCAGTAGAGCAGCGGTCCCCAACCTTTTTGGCACCAGGGACCATTTTCATGGAAGACAATTTTTCCAAGGACTGAGGAGGGGGGATGGTTTCAGGATGATTCAAGCGCATTACATTTATTGTGCACTTTATTTCTATTATTACATTATAATATATAATGAAATAATTACACAACTCACCATAGGTTGAGGACCCCTGCTGTAGAGGATATCCTAGCCCAACACGGGGCCTCTTCCTTCCATCGAACTCACCTCTGTGGGTTTCTGAAACTTGCAACCAAGAATCTAGACAGCACCACACAATTCTGAAACCATCAGTCAGTACCAAATATTCCCTGTGCCCTCGCACAGTCCAGAACACTCTACCACAGTGAAGGGAGGACCCCTTCATCTGTTTAGGAGGCAGATGGGTGAAGAGCTGGCCCTGGGAGCTCAGGGGGGCTGTACCCTCCCCACTTCTCAGGCCACAGCCTGACCCCCAATGAACACAGATTCTTGAGCGGGAACCACAGGATGCAGGCGGGAGGTCCTCCCACACACTAACAGTGCACACACCACACAGGGCTCTAAGCAAACAGCTGCCGACTGGCTGAAATTACATGTAACCTGTAACCAAAACCAAGAGACTACTTATACTTAAACCACGTGACAGCTGTGTTTTCACTTTCTACCTCGGTTTATCACACTGGCAGGTAAGTCCACAGAGAGTGCAAGTAGGCCACACCAGATGGACCTGCCCAGTGTAAAGCACACACCTGCCTCAGCAGTAGTGATCCACTTCAGAAGCAACAGAATGCAGAATCCAAAACAAGAGAACACAAAGAATATATTCTAGAATACACTTGCACTGGGCATCTCTAACATTGTTGGTATGCCCAATAATTTGCTTTAAAAAAAAAAAAAAAGAGGCCAGACGTGGTGGCTCACAACTGTAATCCTAGCACTCTGGGAGACCGAGGCGAAGGATCACTTGAGCTAAGGAGTTCAAGACCAGACTGAGCAAGAGCAAGAGCAAGATCCCATCTCTACTAAAATAGAAAAAATTAGCCGGGCATGGTGGCGCCTGCCTGTAGTCCCAGCTACTCAAGAGGCTAAGGCAGAAGGATCGCTTGAGCCCAGGAGTTTGACGTTGCTGTGAGCTAGGCTGACACCATGGCACTCTAGCCCAGGCGACAGAGAGAGATTCTGTCAAAAAAAAAAAAAGAGACTGAGAACAAATTTTGAAAATATTAGAAAGCTGTCTGGCGTCAACAACCCATTTCATACTACAAGTCCAAATTTCTAAAAACTATGAAAACCATTTTTTCCTAACTTATTTGACAGCAAAACCTGATCTATCATAAACTCATCTGGGATAAAATCTGACAGGAACTAATATGGGGCTAATTACACACTTTAATTATGCCGCAGTGAGGATATTTATTCCTTTAATTACAGACACATTAATGTAGTCGATTACACAATGCTATCCCAAATCCTCTGGGAGTAGTATTCCATGACATACAGGATATACATTGCGTTATCTTTCCAAAACCTGAAAATTTCTGAAACTGTGAACATCTGTACCCACGGGTTTCAGATTATGGGCCTTCCCCATATTTATACAAGACAGCTTGAATTTCCATAGTGTATGGCCTAAGGCTGCTGTCCAGACAAAACTTACTTAAGTATGTTTATATAAAATACTTAAGTATTTTATGGGTTTCTTGCCTGTTTCAGTTCAGAAAGAGGCTTTAAAAATACTTTAAAGGCTGCAAGCCACCTCTTAAGTTTAAAAGGAGGAAATCTACAGCTCATAATTGCATTGGTTATTTTTATCTCCTGATCCGTCTAGATAGCAAAGCGAAACAAGTTCTTTTGCACAACCACAGCCACTGCCCACATTTCCTTGTTCTTCATCCTGGGTGTGAAGCGACCTGTGTAAGCTTCCTTCTTTATGAGAACTTTCCTTTCCTGCCAATCCGGACCACTTCCCATCTGCGATTCCTCTCCTGGGCCCTGACCCTGACCCTGCACCAGGCAGGGTGCATTCTCCATCCTTCCCACCCTGCGGCATGCTATCTTCTGCCTGGCCCCCTCCCAGAGGCTGCACTACCTGTACTGCACCCAAGCATCTATCCCTATACTGCCTTGTTGCTCAGCCATTTGAGCATGTGTCTTATTCATAGAATGTTCTAGACATGGCAGAAACCAGGTCCTGTCCACTATAAATTTCTTAATGAAGGAAGGCAACTGCCTGGTATTTTCAGAACAAAAAAACTGATCTGGAGGAACTCTCCTCGTTCTAACAGATGTGAGAGAATACCACACTTGCTTAGTAGAGGTACTAGCCCCCACTTCTGAAAGGAGAGGAGCCTGGGGATTTCTCACCAAATCACACCCAAAATCTGTTTCCGACCAGAGTGGAGACAAAGTGAATGATAACACTACAGCCAGAATGTCCCCCCAGGCCTTCTAGAATAAAGACATCAGGAATTTGAGCCAGTTTCCTGCTTCAAATTGAGTACAAATGCAAATGGTGGCAGGGGTAGCCACCTTGACAGGATGACCCTCCAGCCCCAGAGCTACCACAGACCTGGTAAGTGTCTGGTCTTTCTTGTTGCTTCACTCCCTCTCCCCATGCCAATGCCACAGCATGTTTCAGCTCCAGCACCAAAGTCAACTGTGTTTAGCCAAAAAACTTGACAGCTAGTGAAACATGACACAACCCTGGGCACCACTGGACAAAATGTAAGTTACATTCACAAGAGACAATAAAACCTCACTGACATTGATGATCAATTCTGAGTGATGAAGGGAGCGGTCACTCAGAAAGATAAAAATGGCACGCAGAAACAATACTGACTAAAGACTGACTTGGAAATACTTAATACTGACCTGTCCACCACGTATGTTCTATATAAGTCAGGACTATTGTCTCTGCTTCCTGTAACTTACATGGAATCACAAATAGATGTCCACCGGTAAGGAAAACACTCAGGTTGTAAGAGGAGGAACCCAGGATTACTGGACACAGCACTGCCTATCCTCCACCCACACCCGGGTAGCATACGACTGCAACTACCCTCAACAATGTGTGCAACCACCAACTTTGAACATTCTTACAATTCTGGAGAGCCAGTCTTGACCTTTTTCCAAAAGTCCAGTCATGTTCCACTCCTGCACAATAGCCCTAGATGTATAGGAAAGAGCCACGGCTTACACCCACCCAACTGTACTGCTCACCTTCTGAGTCCAGCATTCAGCATTCTGGGCACCCCTCCCTCAGCCTCCACTGTGGCCCCTCACCCAAGCTCCCTGCCTGCCACCCTCCTCTCTCCCAACCTGGGGAGGTCCCTCCAGCTCCAGGCCTCCTCCTATGACCACCTCACCCCAGCCTGACCTTACTCCTCCAGCAAGGAAGTATCCAAACCAGACCCAGCCTCGCCCTCAGCAATCACCTCTGACAGGCCCTTACCCATGCCCCAGGCGGTGACCCTCCCCAGGCCCAGCCCTGACCCACGCCCCCCCTCGAAGTAACCCTCTCCCCGTCCCTGACCTATGCCCTCGGCAGTGACGCTCCCTGGAGGCAGCCCTGACCCGGGCCCCACACCCTGAGCAAACCATGCCCCCCGCGGCCGGACCGCACCGCTGAACCCGGCCTACCCTCGGCCAGGACCCGCCGCACCCGCAGCCGCAGCTCGCCCAGTTCCACCGTCTGCCCCACGAAGTCACTCTGGTCGCGGCCGGCAGCACTGCCCAGGGAGCCTGGGCCCGCCAGGAAGTCGAGCGCCGACTGCAACAACGACATGGCGGCTGCCGCACAGTGTCCCCCGGCAGCCGGGGTGGCCAGCTACGGGTCGCGCTCCGTCGGGGTCTGCTTAACAACCGCCCGCCCGTAGCTCTTCCATCTTCCGCCCCGGCGCCGTGACGTACGCACACTGAAAGACGCCTCGCGTCCGGCCGAGGCCGGAAAAGCGCCGGCGCCTCATTTCCGCCACGCCTGCTGGACGCGCAGGCGCAGAGGTGCTGACGCAACAGCGCGCGCGCGTGCGCAGCAGCGCCGGTCTGGTGACCAACGTCCGGCTGCCAAGATTGCGGGCCGGACTGACCAAGACTGGAGACACGCGGAGGGGTGGCCGTGGCGATTCCCGCCCAGGTAGTTTAGCCCCCAGCCCAGCGCTCGACCGTTCCCCACACTCCGTTTTGCGGGAGGCTGGTCCTCAGGTTTGTGTGGTCTAAGCGCTCCGCCATGCCCTGGGGAAGTCGGTCGTCGTCATTCTGATAGCGCCGCGTTTGCGAATGGGTTCAGGAATTCTCACCTCTAGTGGCGGAGAAACGAGTTAGGATACGTTAAGCACTCAATAAATGTTTAGTTTTTGCCCCACAGGGGTCGACATTTCCTGTGACGTTTAGCAAATAGGGTTGTAGCAACGTCGACGTTCGTAGTGTGTTTGTCAACCCGCTCAGAGCAGCCAGGCAGTTTGGAGATGGAAGACAGCTGCGGCCAGCCGGGGAGCATAGTCGGGGCTTGGGCAGCGGCCAGTAACGGGAGCCGCGGGCTAGCAAACCTTCACTCTGGGCTGCACGAAACTGCAGAGACTGTCCTTGTGACCCTGTCAACCTTAAATAATGAGATTCAGGAAACATGACTGAGTTTATTCGAGCCCAAAGCTTGAAGCTGGACACCCGGGAGCATGGGTTCACGTTGCCCTGAGTATTTACCGGTGAGCAGCAGTTACAAATGAGATTTTAAAGGAAAGAAGAGGCAGTTACATTAAAACAACAAGTTATTGATTGGCTATACATTGTTCTTTGTATCACAAAATCCAGGAACTCAAAGATGATGAGTGAAGCTGATAGTCTGGAACGAAATGACAGTCGCCCCATGCATGGGTGAAGAGGGTGACACTTAAGTCCCATACTCCTGTCTTGCTGGGCCTGATAAATTTTGCATACCTTGCATAGCTCAGACTGCTCCGAGCTTTTTTTTCTCAGCCCTCAAGGTTCATTTGCACTCTGTAACATTTCTAAGGTAAAAGGAAGTACTCTTAGACCAATTGGAAGGGTTCATAATGCCCAACCATTTCGGGGTAAAAAGGTGACTTTCCTTATAAGATAATGAGAAAATGGCCCATAGACATGCCTTTTCTGTGCAGTGATGTCATCATAGCTTACTGCAACTTCAAACTCTTGGTCTCAAGTGATCTTCCTGTCATATCGTCCCAAGTAGTTGGGACTACAGGTGTGTGCCACTACACCCAGCAAATTTTTCTATTTTTTGTAGAGTCGGGGTCTCACTCTTGCTCAGGCTGGTCTCGAACTCCTGGCCTCAAGTGATCCTCCCACCTCAGCCACTGCGCCTGACCAACATGCATTTTTATTTTTTGGCCCACATGGTGTTTTGAAGGAATATGGTAGTGAATTAGTCACTACCATTTAAAGACTGAAAGTTTAGATTGTAAAAACACAGTTTTCCAACTTCTGTAGAAAAATCAGACCAGGCAATATTGGACCCAGAATCCTGTATATTACCAATCACCTACAGCTGCTCCCTTCAGGTAAGACACAATCGTTTGCCTGACCACCTTGGCTCATTTATGTTACCTGCCTGGTTCCTGTAGGCATTTGAGGTTGCAACCCCTTGTGTAGAGTATTTTTTCTCAAACTCAAAAGTGGACTCTAAGGCTCAAATCAGCATCTTAACCCTCACAGGATTTCAAGCTATTAAAAATATCCTTTGATGAGTGCAATGCGCACCATCCAAGGGATGGGCACACTTGAAACTGGACTTGGGGGGGAGTGGGGAGGCAAGGGCAACATACATAACCTAAACATCTGTACCCCCATAATATGCTGAAATAAAAAAAAGTATCCTTTGAGACAGGCTAACACCTGTTATCTTTATTATTGAAAGATAACAGGCTCGACTCATTGGAACATTTATTCTGTTTTATGGAATGAAGTATTGCATGATTCTAGAATCACAGTAATGCCAAATGATCTTTAAACTAAAAAAATAATAATAATAACAGCTTTGTTTATGCAGTGCTTTATCACAACAACCTTTTTATGATGGTTCATTTTAATGATCCTAAAATATCTTGGTGAAGAAAGCACAGTATAATTAACCTCCGATGTCAGTACTTGGCCAAGGCCAACCAGTGATGCAGCCAGAATTCAACACAAGTCATACGGCTTTTCCAGCCAGTGCATTTGTCTGGTAGACTGGAATACAAGAATTGGGAGCTCAGGAAAGAGTCCAGGCTAGAGACAGATATTCAGGTATCCTCAGCATATAGCTCTAAGAGCAGAAGAGAGGACCAACAGAGACAGCATAGTTAGACATGGAGAAAGAGCAGCCAGGGAAGCAAGAAGAAAACCAAGAAAGTAGTATGTTATGGCATAGAGCCAAAGCAAGGGGGCAAAAGGTAGTTAAAAGTATCTAATTCCACTTAAAAGTCAAGTAGAAAAAAAACGAAAGGTGTGTGTTGGACTTATCCACAGTGAATCATTGGCGACCTCACTAAAAATGGTTTCATTGGAGCGGTGGGGTAGAAACTACACCTTACCATAAGTGGAAGAATGAAGAGATGAGGTAGAGATGGTAAGTGGAGATAACTCAGGGAAGTTTGGCTGTGGAGAAAAGAGTGGGAGCTAGAAGGATGATGTGTTGAGATGTTTTAAGATGGGAGATTCTTGAGTAGCCTGAAACTGATGGAAGGAAGCCAATAGAGAGGGAGGGTTTGCTGGTACAAAAGAGAGGGAAATGATGGGGTAAGGTCCCTTAGAAGATAGGAGGACAGTGACATCCAGAGTGTAGGTTGAAGTGTTTGCTTTGGACATAGGAAAAATACTTTCTTAGAAAGGAGGGAAGGAGGAAAAGTGGGTTGCAGTTGCCTATAACTTTATGTGTTTATTGGAATTAAGGTAAAGGAATTCTCTGATGGCTTCTGTTTGCATTGTGAATAAGGGAAAGAAAACATCGACTAAAAGTGAGAGGCGAGGTAGGAAACCCAAGGTTTAAGCAGTGTGGAAAAGATCTAAAATAGCTAATTTGGGAAACTTAATGAATAATTCACTGGAAAGCTTGAGATAGTTTGGAGGCCATGAACTTATACATGACCTCCCCATTTGACCTAGGATCAAATGGAGATTTCTAAATTGTGTAATTACTTGGGAAACCAGAGTCTATTGAGACTATTTATTTCATAAGTACTTATAGAACACCTTTATTTATTGGCACTGCAGTACATGCTATAGTAACATCATCTTAACCCAAATCTGTATGTCTACATTCTTCTCCTTAGATGTTTGTTCTTAGATATCTTAGATACATCACCTCATATATACATATAAACAAAACTGAATTTATGGTTGTAATCCCCAAACCTGTTCCCCTGCACTAGATTTCATAGAGATTAAGAGGATCATTTCATAATGATGAAAGGGTGAATTCATCAAAAGGACATAATAATCATAAACATGTATGTACCTAATAACAAAGCTCTAAAATGCATGAAGCAAAAACTAATGGAACTGCAAGGAGAGATTTTTTTAAAAATCACAATTATATTTGCAGAAGATTCCTTTTTCAGTAAATGATAGGACAGGTACCCAGAAAATCACTAAAGATATGGTAGACTTGAACAACACTGTCGACCAACTTGACCTAATGAACATTGGTAGAACACTCCCCACAACAACAACAGAATACACAATTTTTTAAGTGTGTAACGAAAATTTGCTAAGCCAGATCATATTCTGGGCTATGAAACAAGTATATTCTCTAACCAGAATGAAATTAAATTAGAAATCAATAACATCTGGAAAATCCTTTAAATATTTAGAAACTGAATAACCCACTTCTAAATAACCCTTGGGTCAAAGGAAAAATCACAAGGGAAATTAGAAGATATTGTACACTAAATGAAAATGCAGGATTTGAAAATTTGTGGGATGCAGCTAAAGCACTATTAGAAAATAGGTCAATGACCTCAGCATTCATCTTAAGAAATTATAAAAATAAGAGCAAATCGGCTGGGTACAGTGGATCACACCTGTAATCCTAGCACTCTGGGAGGCTGAAGCAGCAGGATTGCTTGAGCTCAGGAGTTTGAGACGAGCTTGAGCAAGAGCAAGACCCTGTCTCTACTAAAAATAGAAGATTTAGCTAGGTGCAGTGGCACACGCCTGCAGTCCCAGCTACTCTGGAGGATGAGGCAGGAGAATCACTTGAGCCCAGGAGTTTGAGTTTGCAGTGAGCTATGATGATGCCACTGCACTCTACCCAAGTGACAGAGCAGGACTTTGTCTCAAGAAAGGAAAAAAAAAAAAGCAAATGAAACCCAAAGTCAGTATAAAAAAGGAGATAATAAATATCAATGGAATTCAATGAAATAGAAAATAAAAACAATAAAGTCAGTGAAACCAGAAGCTGATTTTTTGAGATTAATAAAATGGAAAAATCTCTGGTCAGATTGAACAAGTAAAAGAAATGGCTCAAATTATCAATATCAGGAGAAATGACATCATTGCTGAAAGGATAACATAAAATGTAATGAACAACTTTATGCCAATAAATTTAACAAATTAGATAAAATGAAGAAATTCACTGAAAGAAAAAACTACTTAAGCTCACTTAAGAAGAAATAGATAACCTAAATAGCTCTCAATCTGTTAAAATACTGAATTTGTAGTTGAAACTGTTCCCTCAAAGAAGACTCCAGACTTAGATGGCTTCACTGGGAATTCCACCAAGCAATTCTATGCAAACTCTTATAGGAAATTGAAGAAAGGGCTGGGCGCAGTGGCTCACGCCTATAATCCTCCCACTTTGGGAGGCCAGCGCAGGAGGATTGCTTGAGGTCAGGAGTTTGAGACCAGCCTGAGCAAGTGTGAGACCCCATCTCTACAAAAAAATAGAAAAATTAGTTAAGCATGGTGGCACACGTCTGTAGTCCCAGCTACTCAGGAGGCTGAGGCAGGAAGATTGCTTGAGTCTAGGAGTTTGAGGTTGCAGTGAGCTATGATGATACCACTGTATTCTAGCTGAGGTAACAGAGCAAGACCCTATCTCAAAAAAAGAAAAAGAAAATTGAAGGAAGGAATTATTTCCCAAATCATTGTTCCTAACTGTTATTCTGACACCAGAACTCAGCAAGGACATTACAAGAAACTATAGACTAATACCTCTCATGAGCATAGATACAAAAATTCTTTCAAAACATTCTATAACAAATTGAATCCAACACTGTATAAAAAGGATAATACACCATGACTAAGTGGGGTTCATCCCAGGAAAGCAAAGTTGGCTTAGCATTTGAAAATTGATCATTGTAATTCACACTATTAAAATTAAGAGTAAAAAAGAAAAAAATGGATTGTTTCAACAGATATAGAGAAAAGGATTTAATAAAATCCAATATCTGTTCCTAATTTAAAAAAAAATAAAAACTAGCTGGGCATGCTGGCTCATGCTTGTAATCCCTGCACTTTGGGAGGCCAAGGTGGGAGGATCACTTGAGGCCAGGAGTTTGAGACCAGCCTGAGCAATGTAGTAAGACCTCATCTCTACAAAAACTAAAAAAAATTAGCCAGGTATGGTAGTGTGCTACTCAGGAGATTCATGTAGGAACATCACTTGAGCCAGGGAGTTCACGGTTGCAATGAGCTGTGATTGTACCACTGCATTCCAGCATGGGAGAAAGAGTGAGACCCTGTCTCAAAAAAATAAAAAATAAATTTAAAAACTGAGCAAATGAGGTATAAAATGTCATTTCCTCAACATGGTAAGGGTATCTGTGAAAAACCTATAGCTAACATCATATGGAATAATAAAAGATTGAATGTTTTTCCCCAGAGGTAAGTAACAAGCCAAGATTGTCTGGTCTCACTACTTCCAATAGCATTGTACTGGAAATTCTAGCCAATGTAATAAGGCAAGAAAAAGCATCCAGATTGAAAAGAAGTAAAATTTGTTTATTTGCAGATGGCATAATCATCTACGTCAGAATTCTTCAACCTTGACACTATCGACGCATTGGGCCAGTTAATTCCTTATTGCTGTGGTGGGGGTCGGGGGAGTTTCCATGTGTTGTATTAATAGAATGTTTAACAGCATCTCTGACCTCTCCTGGCTAGACACCAATAACACAGCCACCACTGTGACAATCAAAAATGTCTCCAGACATTTACCAAATGTTTTCTTCCTAGGGGAGGCAAAATCACTGTCAGTAGAGAACCACTGCCCCTTGTATTAATAAAAATATCAGATGGGGCCGGGCATGGTGGCTCACACCTGTAATCCTAGCTCTCTGGGAGGCCGAGGCGGGCAGATGGTTTGAGCTCAGGAGTTCGAGACCAGCCTGAGCAAGAGTGAGACCCCGTCTCTACTAAAATTAGAAAGAAATTAATTGGATAACTAAAAATATATAGAAAAAGTTAGCCGGGCATGGTGGCACATGCCTGTAGTCCCAGCTACTCAGGAGGCTGAGGCAGGAGGATCGCTTGAGCCCCAGGAGTTCAAGGTTGCAATGAGCTGTGATTGTACCACTGCATTCCAGCATGGGAGAAAGAGTGAGACCCTGTCTCAAAAAAAAAAAAAAAAATATCAGATGGAATCTACAAAAAGAGCTACTAGAACTACTGAGTTTAGCAAGGTTGCAGGATACAAGATAGATGTGCAAAAATATATTTCTACATACTAGCAACAAATATTAGAAGTTAAAATTAGAAAAAAATACAATTTATAATAGCATCAAAAAGTATAAAATATTTTGGCTGGATCTGAAAAAAGATGTGCAAGATTTGTACATTGAAAACTACAAAAGTTTACTGAGAGGAATTAAAAACTTTAATAAATGGAGAGAGATACCATATTTATAAATCAGGAAATTCAATGTTGTTAAAATATCAATTCTCCACAAATTGATCCATAGATTCAATGCAATCCAGCTAAATTCCCAGCAGACTTCTTTTATAGAAATTGACACACTGATTCTAAAATTTATTTGGATCTGCAGAGGAGCTAGAATAGCCAAAACAAGTTTGAACAAGGACAAAATTGTATGACTTACATTACCTAACTTCAACATTTATTATAAAGCCACAGTACTCAAAACAGTATGGTGTCGATCTAAAGATAGCTAAGTAGGTAAATGGAACAGAAAAGAGTACAGAAATTGGCCTACAGGCGTCTGGCCAATTGATTTTTTTACAAAGGAGCAAAAGTAGTTCCCTGGAGAAAGTGTAGTCTTTCCAACAAATGATGCTGGAAAATATTGGATGTCCATATGTTTAAAAAATGAACCTAACCTATACCTTGCACTATATATAAAAAACTAACTCAAAATAGATCAGAAATCTAAACATGATACCTAAAACTATAAAACTTCTAGAAGAAAACATAGAAAAAATCCTTGAACTATGAGGCTTTTTAGATATGATACCAAACACATGATCCATAAAAGATACAGATAAAGTGAATTTCGTCAATATTAAGAACTTCAAAATACATTGTTGAAAGTAGCCAATACGTTCAGTAGGTGAGTGGATAAAGAAACTGATAATGTCCGTAGTACTGAATATTATTCAGTAATCAAAAGCTATCAAGGCACATAAGACTTGGAGACACTTTAAATGCACATTGCTAAGTGAAAGAAGCCACTCTGAAAAGGCTGCAGACTGTGTGATTCCAACTGTGTGACCTGGAAAAGGCAAAACTATGGAGATAGTAAAAAGATCAGTGGTTGCTGATGATTCAGGGAAAAAGAGGTAAGGTGGGACACCGGAGATTTTTAGGGTGGTAACCCTATTCTGTGTGATACTGTATTGGTGGATACAAGTCATTTTATATTTGTCAAAACCCATAGAATGTACAACACAAAGAGTGACCCCTTGTGTAAACTGTGGGCTTAATTATAATGTATATGTATTGGCTTATCAATTGTAACGAATGTGCCACACTAATGTAAGATGTTAATAATAGGGAAAATGGGGAGCAATGTGAAGGTATATAATGGCATTCTGTACTTTCTGCTCAATTTTTCTGTAAACCTAGAACTGCTTTTTTAAAAAGTCTATTAATTTTTTAAAAATACACTCTTGAGGGAATGAAAAGACAGCCCAGAGTGGGAGAAAATATTTGCGAATAATAAATCTTTATAGTGTCCTTTGAAGCACAAAAATTTTTCATTTTGATGAAGTCCAATTTACATATTTTTTATTTTGTTGCTTGTGCCTTTAGTGTCATGTTTAAGGATCTTTTCTTAAACCCAATGCCATGAAGATTTTCTTCAATGTTGTCTCCTAAGAGTTTTACAGTTTTAGCTCTTCCATTTAGGTCTTTGATCCATTTTTGAGTTAATTTTTGTATGCAGTATGAGGCAGGGTCTAATTTCATTCTTTTGTATGTGGGTATTCAGTTGTCCCAACACTATTTGTTGAAAAGACTATTCTTTCCCTGTTAAATGGTCTTGGCACCCTTGTCAAAAATCAGTTGACCATAATGTAGTGATTTATTTCCGAACTCTGTTCCGTTGATCTGTGTCTTTATGCCAGTACTGTACCGTCTTGATCACTGTAGCTTTGTACTGTTTTAAAATTGGTAAATATGAGTATTCCAAATCTTTTCTTCTTTTTTCAAGATTGTTTTGGCTATTCTGGGTTCCTTGAATTTCCATATGAATTTTGGGATCAGTTTGTTTATTTCTACATAGAAGGCCGTGGAATTTTGATAGGCGTTGCATTGATTCTATAGATCCACTTGGAAAGCATTGCTATCTTAACAATATTAAGTCTTCCAATTCATGAACAAAGGATGTCATTCCATTTATTTAGGTCTTATTTCTTATTAATAATAATAGTCTCTTTCAGCAATGTTTTGTACTTTTGTTAAATTTGTTCCTAAGTTTTTTGGTGCTATTATAAATGGAATTTTCTTAATTTTATTCTCAGATTGTTACAGAAACACAGTTGATTTTTCTATATAAATCTTTTTTCCTGCAACCTTATACTCATTTATCAGTTCTAATTGTTTTTTCTGTGGATTCCTTAGGATTTTCTATAATATATACAAAATTACATCATCTGCAAATAGAGACAGTTTTATTTCTTCCTTTCAAATCTGTGTTCCTCCTATTAATACTTTGTTTTCTTGCCAGATTGCCCTGGCTAGAACCTCCAGTATAATATTTAATAGAAGTATGAAAGCAAACATCCTTGTCTTGCTTTTGATCTTAGGGGGAAGTTTTCAGTCTTTCACCATTAAGTATGATGTTAGCTGTAGGTTTTTTTTATAGTTGCCCTTTATCAGGTTGAAGAAGTTTCCTTCCATTCCTAATTTCTTGAGTGTTTTAATCATGAAGAGGTATTGGATTTTCTCAACTGCTTTTTCTGCATGTATGGGGATGATCATGTGGTTTTTGTCTGTTGTTTTATAGATATTGTTAACAGAAAAAACCAAACTGTAAAATAATTTAAAGAGCTGAATTCTGAGCTGAACGTGACTATTGCCTGGAGCTGCACAATCTCAAGAGATCCTGAGAAGTGAGGTGCTCCAGGTGGCCAGGTTACAGTTTGGTTTTATATATTTTAGGGAGATAGGAACTGCAGGTAAGATCATATATCAATCAATACGGTGAAAGTATACATTGGTTTGGCCCAGAAAGGTGGGACATCTCAAAGCAGGGGCTTACAGGTGATAGATGGGTTCAGAGATTCTTTGATTTGTAATTGGGTAAAGAAATAAAGCTTTGTCTAAAGGCTTGGAATCAGTAGAAGGAAAGTTTTAAGATAAGGAAGTCTGCTAATCAGAGAGCAAGCCACAACATAGTGACTCCTGACTTAACCTTTGCCTTGCATGGCCTTAGGTCCTATTTGCAATTAGTCTCAACCACAAAAGGGAAGGGGTATAACAAGGCATGTCTGACCTCCCTTCTCTTCATGGTTGAAAGCTCAGCTCTAGGTTTTTCTGGGGTCTTGGCCAAGAGGGGGTCCATTCAGTCAGCAGGGGCTTAGGATTTTATTTTTAGTTTACAATATGGTATGCTGCACTAATTGATTTTCAGATTTTAAATCAACCTTGCATTCTTGGAATAAATCCCACTTGGTCGTGGTATATAATCCTATTTATATGTTGCTGGACTCCATTTGTTAACATTTTGTTGAGGATTTTTCCTTCCATATTCAATATTTATTATTTTTTTAAAAATAAATTTTAATTGAAAAAAATTAACCATATAAAAAGTTCTAGAAAACAAGATAATGGACATCTGTTTCTCATTGTTAGTCAGTACTCAAAGAACCAGAGGTTACTTTTCATCTTATTTTTATCAGAATAAGCCCCCTCTGGCTATCTTTCCTACTAATTTTGAGTAAAAACTCTGGACAAAATACTAAAAGAAAAAATACCCAAAAGCTAGTGGGTTGGGAAGGGGGGTCAAACTTGAAGTTAGTGACACAGGTATGAGTTTCCAACTTTTTAAACCTCTTTTCTCATGGCTTTGACCCCAGACCAGTCCTCAGTGGCAGGGTTGTGCTGTGGGGTTGTTGCACAGGCAGTGAAAACTCTGACAGAAACCCTCATCTTTCTGCCCAGAGTAGCTGTGAACAGGGACGCCTTCAAACAGAAGCATGTGAGAGAAAGACAAAGGAACTAGAACTTTGAAAAAGAAGAGGGGACTCACTCTACCAGATGTCAGGACTTAACTGTGAAGCCACAGTCAAGATGGCAGTATTGGCAGAAGGATAGACACATAACCAGTGGAATAGAACAGACTTCCAAAAGTATGGTCCATGAATTTTGACCACAGTGCAAAGCCAATTCAGTAGAGAAAGGATAGTCTTTTCAAAGAGTGATATGGCAACAATTTGACATCTATCTGCAAAAAAGGGAGAATCAATTATACCTTGCACAGTATGTGAAAAATTACTCAAAATAGATCACAGACCTCAAGTAGAACGTAAAACCTTAAAACTTCTAGAAGAAAACAGAAAATCTGTGTGGTCTTGTGTTAGGCAAAGAGTTCTTAGATATGGCACTAGAAGGGTGGTCCATGCTGTACCTCCCTCCACCTCTCTGACCTCTGACCAGCCCCACCATCTCAATCCTCTGATACTTTTGCTGGGGGAAGCAGCGTCCTCTTCAAAGTAAAACCCAGGGGATACTTTCCTGTTACTCTTCCTTCATTTCTGAAGGGCTCACCCCTGGGGACCCTTCCTGAAGATGCTTCCTCCACAGAAGGCCTGAGAGGCCTCGTGTCCTGCCCGCTCTGGCCCACGTACCTCTCCCTCTGACAACCCCATGATGTCCAGGTAGCTCAGGCCTCATGCTTCTGACTCCACATGGGGCCATCTCATCCTCCATAACAGTGTGCACTGGTGACTCCAAAGTCTACGTCTGTAGCCCAGCCTTTTCCTCACATGGGCCTGTGTCCACCCCACAGCTCACCTCATGGACAGTCCAGATGCCTTTCCTGTGTTTCGGGAAACATGGCCAAAGCACACAGGTCATCTTCCCTCAGGAACGTGCCCTGTCCCACTTTCCTTCTCTTGGGTGGCACCAGGGCCTCGTCTCCCCATCATCTGTCACCCCTCTTCCAAGGTGGGCAGGTCTATGCAAACCTACCACCAAAGTCCAAGGAAACTGAGAGTCGGAAGAAAGAGGCTGACATATCCAGTTTCTCAAAAAGAAACATTTCATAGGGACCTATGAACAGAAGCCATGTCTTGGCAGCCATGGGACAGGATGGTGGATGCCCACACCATCACCCCAGACCCAGGGCTTCCACACCATGGAAAGGACAGGCGGGACCCTGGAGCAGACCTCTGAGAGGGGCAAGGGTGCCGGATGAACCTGCCTAAGGGCAGGAACAGTAGATAAAGCAGAAACCTAGAGGTGCCCCCAGCAGGGGTTACTCAGAAGTCAGCCTGGGTCAGCACCCAAGGTGGAGCTGCTTCAGCCTCCACAGCCCTCCCCCACAACCCCCATACCTTCCCGCACCTCCCTGTCCCCTGGTGCTGCCAGGCCACCTTCCTCTCTCACCTGATTGCGGCAGCCACCTCCTGACCAGCCTTCTGTTCTCTCTCCTCTGTACCAGCGGTGCCTGGCTGCAGGTCAGCATCAAACTTCTGGCCGTGCCTCAGATCTGTGTGATGCCTCAGACTCCCCGCGTGCAATGTAAAGTCTGTCGTGCCCAGTTTGTGGGGACTCACGGCTGCTCTCACTGCGCAGCCTGGTTGCCACGAGGATGCCTCCAGCTACCCCACCATACTTCAGTCTGCTCCCAGGAGGCACTGGGGTCACTTCTGTCCAGAGCAGCCTCTACCTGGCATGTTGCTTGTCTTCCCAGACTCACCTCTGATATTACAAATGCCCAGGAGCTCTGTGCTAAGGGAGCCACAGCCGCAGCTGTGGCATTTGCTGGTGTGCACCCAGCCCTGGCTCCTGCGGGTGGACTAGAGGAGGGACATGAGTGACAGCACCTGTCTGGTGCTAGCTGGTGACTCGGGGCCTTGATTGCCCCAAAGGTTACAGCTACAGTGTGGCCCCTGCAGGAAACAGAGAGCCCCTAGTACACGTGCACAGGCACTGAGGCTCCCAGTGACCTGGGGCCCCAGCGGGCACTGTGTTCCTGCTCCATGTTTAGGTGTGCTGTGGGGTCAGGGGCCTCAGGCCCCTACCTGGCAACATGGTGTGTCTGACCACATGTCAGATGCAATGCACCTTCACCCATCTCTCCCTTTTCTTGAGGGGAAACTGAGGCCCAGGGCATGTCTCTTGCCCAGATATGTGCTCAGCAGTGGCAGGGCAGGGGTGGGGTCTGATGCTGGCCCTCTTAGCTGGAGGCTGGAAATTTGAGGGGCCTCCTGGGAGAGGACAGAGCAGCATGGGCCTTCCTGCCACCTCAGCCACAGCCAAGCCCCCTGCCTGGGGAAGCACCTCCATCCCTGGCCCTGCACCGTGGCTAAAGCTGCAGAGGGAGGCCTCCTGGAGCACTCCACCAGCATGCTCAGAGCTGTGCTTCCTTCCAGCTCCTGTGACCACCAGGCAGCGGTCCCACCATGTCCCAGCCCCAGACCCCAGAGCAGGTGCTCGATACACAGGGGGACTGTGCCCCAGGCAAGAGGGACGAGGACTCCGGAGAGGGGACCCAGTGTTCCCACCGCATGCTCAGCTTCAGCGACGCTCTGCTGTCCATCATTGCCACCGTCATGGTCTGTATGGGGCCCTCAAGGAACTGCCCAGCCTACTTCAGACCCATCCCCAGCCACTCGGGCAGTTTGGGGAGTGCCCAGCACTGACTCTGAGGTTCCAATACCACTGTGTCCCAGCAGTGGTCAGTGCCTGGTTCAAGGAGCATCTCTCCATTCCTTTTGTCTCTTTGTTCCTTTAGATCCTGCCTGTGACCCACACGGAGATCTCCCCAGAACAGGTAATGAGAGCAGGGTGTGTTTGTGTCATGTGTCCACAAGAAGACTCACGGGTCCACAGATGGGGCCTGGGCCCAGGAGCCAGCCCCACGCACCTACAGCTTCTAAGGCTCGCGGGGCAGGGCCTCACTTGGAGGGGAAGGGGTTGTAGGTGCTTTTTCCCTCAGCTGCAACAGCTCAGCATGTGCCCACCCAACCCGAGAGGTCCTGGCCTTGTTGGGGAGGGAATGGAGGCTGGGCTCAGTGCACACAGGCAGTGCCCTTGAGCAAGCCTGAAGGACAGGTTCGGGAAGGAGGGTGGCCTGCCCTGAGAGGCTGGTGTCCACAGAGCAGCAGTGTGTTCTGCTGGGAGGGAGCTCCCCCGGTGGGGTGTCTGCCCTTTGCCCGAGGGTGGCCCTCATAATAGGTACTGCAACTAAACAGAGGGCAGGCTGCCCAGCCTTGGCGGAGACACTTCCACCCTGGCCTACTCAACATGGTTTCAACTGAGAGGTGAGTGGGGAAAAGTTTTAAAAGCAGAGTTTGTTTATAGCCAACTTATTGAAATTTTTCTGAGTTAAAGAGCAACATGTAGCTGGCTGTGGTGGTGCTTGCCTGTAGTCCCAGCTACTCGGGAGGCGGAGCAGGGAGGATCCCTTGAGCCCAGGAGTTGGAGGCTGCAGCGAGCTATGATGATGCCATGGCACTCCAGCCTGAGGGACAGAGCAAGACCTTGTCTGTAAATAAATAATTAGAAAAAGCACAACATGTAGTATCTTAGAAGCTGAACTATTTCAGAAGGCATTCGGGGTGCATGTGTGTCATCACACCAGCCGTGCAGGCACAGCAAGCCAGAGGAGTGAAGACCTGTCTGTTCTCGGGCCCGACGCACAGCTGAGGTCTGGGCTCCAGTTCCGACTTCTGAGCTGAGCCGGATGGCACTGGGAAGTCCTGGGAGCTGCTCAGAGTTTGGCTTTTGGTCTGTGAAAAGGTGATAATGATACCTTTCATAGGGTTTTGCTGAGAATTAAGTAGAAATGCAGGTTAGGCCTGGGCCGGCTCTCAGGGAGACCCTGAGCATCTGTAGGCAGCCCCGGTGCAGGTGCCTGGCTCGTGGCAGTCCTGAGTGGAAATTTCCCGCCCTCCCCACCGGGGCTGAGCGTCGGAGTGAGCCCCCAGCAGATGCTCAGGAAAGCTGCATCTGCACCAGAGGCTGTCCTGGCTCGGGAGCCTCCTCCAGGAAGCCGCAGGGAAGGCTCAGCGTGATGCGGTCGTGAGGTGCTTGCCTCTGCCACCGATTTCGGAACAGAATGTCAGAGCGCAGCCACATGGATGTGAGATACCTAGACCAGGAGGTCACATGAAAATAAAGCTTCATTTGTGGTTAAAAGTAGGAAAACCCTGTGAGACCAAACCTATTCACACTTCTCTGCAGTGAGGGTCATCTCTTGGAGACTAACATCTTAGTGCCAAGTCTCTTCTTTGTGCGCCCTGACTGATTCACACAGAGTCCTGGGCTCGGATCGTTCCTGGAGCCTCATTCAGAGAAGACACAGTTGTGGGAAGAAGGAAAAGCCCAACGTGCTTCCAGAGGAAGGGACCAGAACAATGGATGCCTCCTGTGACCCAGAGGGTGTTCACGGGGCTGTTCTCACTCTGATCAAAAGAAAAAGACTAGTTAAACCTTGGAAAACCCAGTGATTCAAAAAACATGGCAGTGCCTGATAGGCAAAGTAACTGGACTGGATGCTAAGTTGGTGGCGTAGAGGCCTGCCTGCAAACAAAGAGAAAGTGATGGGTTTTCTGTTTTGAGTATTTGTTGATGAAGCACCACACGCCTTCCATGATTTCATGGTAAGAGCTCCGTGTGGAGCACAGCTCCTGCCTGCGACTCTGTTCCAGCCGTGGGCCACAGTGGAGTTGCTTACCAGATAATGCCCTGTGTAACCCTGACATGGCTCACACAGTGGGATTTAAACCCCAAGGCGATGGTGTGTGGGGAGGCCTTAGGGGTAATCAGGTCTGGAGAGCGGAGCCTCGTGAATGGGGCTAGTGACCTTAGAAAAGTGCTAGGGGAGGAGGCCCTTCCGTCCTTTCCTGTGAGGACACCAGCATGGTGCCATATGTGAGGAACAGGCCCTCACCAGGCCTTCACTCCCTATCCTGTTTATGCGCCCTCATGGTCTAGGGAGCCCATCTCCACGGGATCTCCCCAAGAGCTGACATTTCAGTGGGAAAATTGTCCACAAAAGACTCCAAACCACACGTCTATGGAAGTGGGTGATGGATCACTGCCCCGGAGAAAGGGTGGAGGCCCGGGGATGGCCTGCAGTTGTCAGGGAAGACGGGTCAGGCACAGGACAGAGGCTGAGCCCAGACTGGAGAGTTTCTGGGCTCTGCTTGGGGGGCCAGACCCCTCCCAGGCACTTCACAGAGCCCTCCTGGGAGTTACCCTGCTCTGGGGCAAGGCTGGGCACCACACAGTGCCATCCCAGGAGATGATCACATTAGGTTACACATGTGTAGCTTTATTCTAATAGTAATTTTCTTTTATTCTAGCATTTTGACAAAAGTATACAGAAACTTCTAGCAACTAGGATTGCTGTCTACCTGATGACGTTTCTGATCGTGACTGTGGCCTGGGCAGCACACACAAGGTGGGGGCCAGCTCTTCCGAGGCAGGCCTACATCTCAGAACCTGCTCGGTGCAGGTGCTGGGTGGGTGGAGGCTGCTCCTTCCCAGCCTCACCCAGGGTCTCTTGGTGGAGCCCAGGGCCTGGGACAGTGGAGTGGACCCATTAGAGTTTGTCAGTGCTGCCGCTGCCCACTAGAGCCGCCACAAGACCAGGAGCAGGCAAGGGGACGGCGCTCAAGCCGCGTCCCCTGAGACACTGGCCAAGGCCATTGCACGATGTGCAGGGCCCCTCCTCAGCCCCTCTCTGTTCCCTGGGACTCACAGGCTGAACTGGGGAGGAAAGACCTCTAGAAGCCAGGGGGAATGTGGCCCGGCATACCCTCTCCCGTGGGGGGCTGGGGGCTTTTCTCCCATCACAGCCTCCCCTGGCACCAAGCCCTGTGGGGGCACAAGAGCTGCTGCAGTCTCCAGCCCTCAGGCCCACACAGCCACCGAGAAGTCAGGGGCAGCTCAGCAGCTCCAAAGGCCTGCTCTGGAGATACCGTCCTCAGCAGCTGCCAAGTGCACACAGTAGTCCGTGGGTTGACTCTGGCTTTGTGTCAGGAGAAAATGACAGGGACACCTGGGAGTGAACAGGGTGCTTTTTGGGGAACTTGTGTTTGCTTCTTTGTGTTTCCAAACGTATGCTAGGTAGTATTTTATATTGGTGAAAAATGACATTTCTTAATGTTTTAACCAGAGAACACTGGAAAGAGTTTGTACATGTTCAGTTGTATTAGAACCACAATTGATCAATGACCTGTCTTTTCCTCTTTGTCTTAAATTTTTTAGATTGTTCCAAGTTGTTGGGAAAATAGATGATACACTTGCCTTGCTCAACTTGGTGAGTATTTTCCTGTCATTTTTTGGGGAAATGCTTTTAGTTTAGAGTTTAACCCTCTAAGGAAGAGTGGAAGGCAGCTGTTGGCTTCTTCTCTCATGGCCTCTGGTTCCTCGTAGCCTGGATCTGACCTCGCTGGAAGTGCCTTCGAGGGCCCCTCCCCGTGGCATTCCCACCCGCATCTCCACCCAGATAAACCCTGGGTCCAGCTAAGGGGCTGAGCCCCTCCCATCTAACCCAGGCCAGAGCACAGCCTCCTGGGGGGAGGCTCTGACCCTGGGCGGCCCACCACTCTGAATTGGAGGGGGCCCTCTGGGTGCTTCACAGCTGTCCCTCCCCGACAGGCATGCATGATGACCATCACCCTTCTGCCCTACACGGTGAGTTGCACGCCCCCTATGCTCCCCTGAAGCTTCGCCAAGCACTCCCTTGGGTGCAGGGCCCAGGGCCTAGGGTTGCAAAAGTGAGAAGGTTCTAGGGGCTGCCTAGGGCTTTCGGGCTGGGGGTGGGGAGAGTCAGAGACCACCAATACTTCCAGCCCTGCTCGGCCCCCAGCCCACCACTCCTGCCCACCCCAGGCCTGTCCCCAGCCTGGCCCCCGTCCACACACCCATCGCCGCCCAGGCCATAGAAGGGCTCACACTCCGAGTTCTGACAGAGTGGGCCAGTCTGGGCTTGCAGGGCTCACAAAGCATCAGGGTCTAGGGAGTTCTGTATGGACTTGGCTCCTGTGGGGCTCTGGACACACCTGGCTGTGGCAGCTCTACTTCCCAGAGCATGGCACAGAGACAGGGAGGCAGAAGCCCTGAGCCCTGATATTTGGGGGTTTTTTTTGGACACAGTTTTCCTTAATGGTGACCTTCCCTGATGTGCCTCTGGGAATCTTCCTGTTCTGTGTGTGTGTGATTGCCATCGGGGCCGTGCAGGTAGGCTGCCCAGGGCCTGCGCTTCGTGTGTGTGTGTGTGTGTGTGTGTGTGTGTGTGTGTGTGTGTGTGTGTGTGTGTGTGTGTGTGTGTGTGTGTGTGTGTGAGTGAGAGAGAGAGAGAGAGAGATCCCACAGGGCCCTGCAGCTGGGGTGCTGGGAGCTCGGGGCCTGCCCATGTACATGCAGATGTGTCTTGCCCAGAGCCCCTGGTTTGCTGGCTGGAGATGGGAAGGGTGGTCTCTGAAACCCCCACAGGCAGCCCCACGGTCAGGCCAGGGGGTCCCATCTCCTCTCAACCCCTAGTGTTCAGGCTGCCAGCCTGCCTCTGTGGGTCCCCCCACCAGATGCCCCTGCACTACTCATGTTGGGCAGCCTGAGGGTCAACTGGCTCTGCAGCCTGCTCTCCTGCAGGCGCTGATTGTGGGGTACGCATTCCACTTCCCGCACCTGCTGAGCCCGCAGATCCAGTGCTCCGCCCACAGGGCCCTGTACCGGCAGCACGTCCTGCACATCGTCCTGCGCGGCCCAGTGCTGTGCTTTGCTGCGGCCGTCTTCTCCCTCTTCTTCTTCCCCCTGGTGAGTGCCGGCACAGCCCCCCAGGGCCCGGGCAGGGCAGGGCTGCGGGTAGGCAGAGGTCCCCCCAAGGGTCTTCTCTACGAGGCCTGTGGCTGCAGCAAGTGATGCTAGGAGAAGGCAGATGTCCGTGGCCGGGGCAGGAAGCAGGTGCTGCTGCTGCTCCTCCGAAACCCCCAGGAGGCAGCCTGTGGAGGACAGAGAATCAACACTCATCCACGGGGGTGTCTAAGTTGTCCTCAGTGAAGCTCCAAAATGGCAATGGTGAGAAACAGATGCCAGGAGTCCAGGGCTGGGCTTGTTTCTTTCATTTGGATGAGAAACCTGCACAAACTGTCCAGGCAAGGAATACCAGCAACTGTTTGGGTGGAGGGCGAAACCCCCTTAGCTGCTTCACCTTCCCTCAGGGCAGGCTCCCCCTTCCTCAGTTGCATTTCCTATTTTTCTGTGGGCCCTGCCTTCCTGGCATCCTCCTGCCCACACCTGCCTCGCACCTGGGAGGCGCTGCTTCAGTGCATGTTTGTTGAATGACGTGTATGATTTCGCTGCTTGTTGTGTGGGAAACCGGATTATAAACAAATCTAGGACTTTATGTTGTTATTTGTAGTATTCTCACCCGCTTGAGGTGACTGTGAGGTGCTTACAGTGAAAGACAGGGGTAGAAACACTTTGCTGTGGGCCAAGGCCACGCAGTGGGGAGGGCAGTGATAAGAGGGCAAGGCTGGACCACGGAGCCACCTGCAGGACGTCAGGAGGGGAGATGCGCAGCCATCCAGGCCTCGCTGCGGAAAAGGGCGTGGGGAGCACCACGTCTGTGGCTGAGCCATCCTGAGCTCAGTGCAGTGTGGTCCCCAGCACTTCTGCAGGGCCAAGTGGAAGACAGGGCCCCAAACACTTTTGCTGGCCCTCTGTCTCCCTTTTTAATTTGGCAAAATACACATAATATTTACCATCGTAAGCATCTTAAAGTGAAGGATTCGGTGGCATTTAGTGCATTCATGGTGCTGTGCGGTTGCACAACCATCACCTCTGTCTAGTCTCAGAACTTTTTCATCACCCCAGTATACACGCAGCACCCACAAGCAGTCACTCCCATTGCTTCCTTCCCCTCGGCCCCTGGGAAGCACCGATCTACTTCCTGTCTCTGGATTCTCCAGTGCACGTTCATATAAATAGAATCATACAATATGTGGCCTTTTGTGTCTGGCTTCTTAACCATAGCATAAAGTTTTCAGGATTCATCCATGTCATAGCCTGTATCAGAATCTTACTCCTTTTTTATCTCCGAGCCATACAGTCCCTTGTGTGGATTAAACCACCTTTTGTGTATCCACTCATTGGTTGATAGATTTGGGTTGCTTCTACCTTTTGGCTCCTGTGAATCATCCTGCCGTGAACACTGGTGTACAAATCTCTCTTCAAATCTGTGTTTTCAGTTCTGTGCACATACCCAGAAGTGGAATTGCTGGATCATGTGGTAACTTTGTGTTTAATTTTTTGAGGAACTGCTGTGCTGTTTCCCACAGCAGCTGCACCATTTTATGTTCCCACCAGCAGTGCACAAGGTTCCGGTTTCCCCATATCCTCATAAACACTTGTTATTTTGTCTTCTTGATTCTAGCCGTCCTGGGGTATAGAAGTAGCTCACTGTGGTTTTGATTTCATTTCCCTGATGACTGACGGTGTGGTGCATCTTTCCATGGGTGTGTTGGCCACTTGTATATTTTCTTTGGAGCAACGTCCAAGTCCTTTGCCCATTTTTAAATTGGGTTGTCTTTGTATTGTTGAGACGTATGAGTTCTTTATGCATTTTGGACACTGAACTCTTATCAGGTACATCATCTGCCAAGATTCTCTCTTCCTGTGGCCACCCTTCGACATGCTATTGAGCTCTTCAGCGCAATAAAACATAGTTCCCTGGTCCTGCTGCTGTCCTGCCCGCCGCCCCCTTGGAGCTGATGGCTTCAGAGTGGGGTTTCTGGCTGGGAACTAACTTGTATGTGTCCCTCCAGTCTTACCTGCTGATGGCGACCATCATCTTCCTCCCTTACGTCTGCAAGGCCACCAGCTGGTGCAGAGACAGGCTCATTGGTAGGTGACCGTGGGTGGGCTGGCCTGAGAGGCCCACAGGCTGCCCATCCTCCACGTGGCTGTTTTGCACTGAGGCTGCTGGGAGGCACCACCCAACTCCCAGCTACTTCCAAGGATGTTGGGTGGGGGCAGAACTGAGCACAAGGCAAAGGCCGGGGCGTACTCAGCTGGACCCCGCTTCTGGCTCTGGGCACCATTGGTCTTGGCTGCCTCCCCGCCGCCCCTCCCAGCTACCTGCACAGTCTCTGGCCAGCATGTTCCAGCCCTTTCAGGAAAGAGGGAAGTGATGGCTGTGCTAGCCCCACAGCCCCACATGAGAGGGGCTTGGCCAGCTCCCCCTCCTGGCATGTCCACAGGCCACCAGGAGCCCCCAGCTCACCCTCTGGAGTTCGCTTTCGACCTCCACAAGCCACTCAGCAAGGAGCGGGTAGAAGCCTTCAGCGACGGCGTCTATGCCATCGTGGCCACCCTCCTCATCCTGGACATCTGGTGAGGACCCCTTGCCAATGCCACCCGTCAGGTGGGAGTCTGTCTCTGAGTCCCGGGTGTCTCTCCTGGAGAATCCACAGAGGTTGTCCTCCCCCTGGGTGTCCAGAGCTCATCCCAAGAAGGGCAGATCTCCCAGAGAGTGAGGTCTCCCATGTTGCAACCCCCCACAACCAGAGAGCGTGGGCAGGGTTGGGGGGCACCAGGGAGAGGCCAGCCCCCAGCCCTATCCCCACCCCCACTCCAGCCTCACCAGTTGCTCTCTGTAAAAGCCCTGATCTTAGTTACCACATTTCTGGTTTTTTACATCTTCCATCCTTTTTAATAGTGTCTTGTTCCTTAGTCATACCTCAGCACGCGCTTTCATTTTGTTAAACATGTTAAAACACTCTGATTTTATATTCCATACCTGATAGTCTCAAGTCTGAGTCTCCTAATACTCTCTTGGTGGCTTTTTTCTACTGTGATTTGTGCAGTTTTTAAAACTGGAAGCAGATATTCCTTGGTACCTGTTCTCTAAAGTCTAGGTTTAAGGAACATTCCAGAATGATCTCCCTTTGCTTCTGCCCTGCAGCCAAGGCCTTGCCTCCTCACTGAGTGACCTGCAAGGAGAGGTTGTAGTTTGGGGTAGGGCTGGGGGGGTTCTTCCCACCACCTAGAGCCGTGGCTCGGGGCTCAGCCGGCACCCTCGTGCAGTTTCCTGCATGTGCTGAGAAGCTGCCTCGGGCCTCATTCCCAGGGCAACCTCCCCAGGCTCTTTCCTGCCCCCAGGCTGTACCCATCCCCCATTTTGGAGGATGGATATCTGTCTGGGCTGCTTCAAGGACCACATCCTCCAGTCCAGTTGATGAGAGAAGATGCTGATCCCCCACTTTCTAGGATGTGCTGTTAGGGGCAGCGACCCTGACTAAAGTGGTTCATAGCCTCCTCTGTGGCTGTGGGAGAAGCCCAGAGGTGCTAGGGCTGCACGTGCCCTGCTGACGCTCCCTGGAGAGTTCGGCCCAGGAGTCAGTCTCCTGGGACTCCCTGTGCCCCCCTAGGAACTGTAGAGGCAAACCCTCTTCGGATCTGCAGGACCACTCCCCTCTCACAGGTGTCCGGCCTCCAGGGTGCTGTGCTGGCAGCTCAAAGAGGGGTATGGACGAGGGAGGGAACAGACCTCACCAGCTCCCCTGTGGGCTGGCCCCGTGGAGCAGACATTGGGAGGTGGTGGCACACACTGACTTCAGCCAGAGAGGGCCAGGGCCACCCACCAGCCCTGGGGGATCCAGCAGGGCAGGGCTGCTAGTTAGCACAGAACAGACTAGCTGCCATGGACGTGTGAATTTCAGAGGGGCGATGAAGTGTCCATAGCACAGCGCAGTGCACTGAGCCAGCTGCATCGTTCATCTGAGTCATGTGGGCCCTGGCACCGGGGACTGTGTGGGCCTCAGGGAGGCTGGTACAAATGTTGTCTGTTCCTGATTCTCAGCGAGGACAACGTTCCAGATCCCAAGGACGTGAGGGAAAAGTTCCGTGGCAGCCTGGTGGCAGCACTGGGCGTGTATGGGCCACGCTTCCTGGCATACTTCGGCTCCTTCGCCACAGTGGGCCTGCTCTGGTTCGCCCACCACTCACTCTTCCTGCACGTGCGCAGGGCCACACAGGCCATGGGGCTGCTGAACACACTCTCGCTGGCCTTCGTGGGTGGCCTCCCGCTGGCCTACCAGCAGACCTCAGCCTTCGCCCAGCAGCCCCACGATGAGCTTGAGCGCGTGCGCGTCAGCTGCGCCATCATTTTCTTTGCCAGCATCTTCCAGTTAGCCATCTGGACTGCGGCTCTGCTGCACGAGGCAGAGACACTGCAACCGTCAGTGTGGTTCGGCGGCCAGGAACACGCGTTCATGTTTGCTAAGCTGGCCCTGTACCCCTGCGCCAGCCTGCTGGCCTTTGCCTCCACCTGCTTCCTGAGTGGGCTCAGCACGGCCATTTTCCACCTCATGCAGATCACCGTGCCCTCCACCTTCCTGCTGCTGCGCCTCCTCGTGCGCCTGGGCCAGGCTGGCCTGCGGGGCCTGCGCAACCTGGCCGGCCCAGCACACCCCTGGCCAGGCCCCACGGGCGAGGCCGACTCACAGTCGCTGCTCCTTCCTGCTCCCTGACAGTGGCCACAGAGCCCACTCCCCCCATCCCCATCTGGGACTGACGAGGAAGGCGGCTAAGATCATCTGATGGCCAGGGCTACAGGTTTACAAGGCCTGGGCTTTATTTTTGTTATGAAATATCATGTTCTGTTTCAGTGTCCTCAAATTGGTCTCCACTTTTTGCAGAGAAGAGTTTCACAGGAACATGTTTTATTGCATTTACCCACCCAGTTCCCCAAAGACGTTGCCAAGCAGGCCCATCTGAGGGGCTGTCACACCACCCATCCCACCCCTCAATGAGTCGTTCAACACACACAAGAGGGAGAGACAGCAGGACAGCAATGCCCAGACTGTATTTGTCCTGGATATAATTTACTATTACATTCAGGTAGCAATAAGTTACACGCGGGGGGACCCGCGCACCAGGGACACAGACCCCATCTGGGCAGACAGACTCACTTAAATACAGGAGGACAAGCCACCTAGACACAATGTACAAACAATTCCTACAGATCAAAATCAACACCAGGGCTTGCAAAGCGAAAACTAATTACACCATTAAGGACTTGCTTGAGAGATCACAAGTGATGCAGACATGAGGAATGTATATACTGGCAGCCACAAATGGCCATTACAATGCATTTGTCTGTGCAGTTTTGGCAAAAGCAGGATGGGGGGTGTGGCAGCAAGACCCCCCCAGGAGGCTGTAGGCTGGGCTGGGCCATACACTCCTGAAGCCAAACCAGAGCCACTTGTGAGGTGAAGGCCAAACTTGGGACAGCCCCAGCCCAGAGAGGGAGGCCCAGGCCAGCTGTGCCCCATAAGCAAACAGGGAAGATCTGGACTAGGGGACCCTTTCCTTTGGGGTGGTCAGATTTCTGGGGTCTGAGGTGTGAAACATGTCATCCTCAGACACGGGGCAAATGCAGATTGTCTCATTCCATTTGGGCCATCTGTTAGCCCGTCACCCCAAGCATGGCCTGGCCAGCAGCACGGTCCACAGAGCCATGGGGGCTGGGAGGCACGGGAGGGTCTTTACACACTAATGTGAGAAAGCTGTTGGCAAGTGGCATATAAGGTGCTAAAGTGGGATCGGAGGGGATCAAAGCCAGCCCCTCCGCGTGTGCCAGGAGTTACACTTCCATAAACTTGTCTGGGCCACCCGGCCTCAGGGCATCAGAGAAGTTTCTGCTTCTGGTCTGTTCTGGGTGCTGAATGCCTCACCCTTGGGACTGGCGGGGGTCACCCAGGGCCTGGCCCACACTCCAGCTGCCACGTGGGCAGCACCAAACCCACCCAGCCTTAGGGCATCAGAGAGCTAAGGGCAGCCAGACCCAGCGCAGCCCACACTGCACCTGCAGCTGTGCTCATGGCCTATGGTGGTAAGACTGGGACACCAAGGGAGATACCGTCCAAGGCAGACAAGGAGGTCACCACCGACTGGCACCCCAGAACGCAGGGACTGCCCACACCACCTAGCCAGTGTGGGCAGTAAGGCCAGGAGGAGTTGGCAACATTCTCTATCTGCTGGGCAGGGACACACCCAGGGCCCCTACAGAGCCACAGTCAAGGGGGATGGCCTGAGGGGCACAAAACAAGGTCGGACTCACCCAGACAACCTATATCAGCGCTGGGAGGTGGGGGGCAGGAAGGGAGGACTGCCCACCCCCCGGGAATATCCAGCAACAGGGCAGAGGGCTGGCCAGCCCACCTGTCACATGGCCTGGCAAGCAAACCCTGAAGATCTTTGATGGCAATGACACCTGGCAGGGAAGGAAATAGCCAACCAGCAGTTTCCATGTGACAGTGGATGGGAAAGAGGGCTTGGAAACGACCTGGGTCCCAGGAAGATGCTCTGGTCAGGGCTGTGGCCAACTCCATCACCAGGCCAGCCACTGTGGACTCAAAGCCCAGCTGTACCCCAAGGAGCTGATGACAAGGATGGCAGGTCCAGACACTCTCAGCCTGCCCTGCTGCTTCAGCCACCTCTACTTGGGATCGCCCTCGGGGGCAGGCGTGGCTTCCACCCGGGTGTCCCTAGAGGTCCCAGCCTTCCTGGGCTTCTGCTTGGCTTTCCGCAGCATGTGGACCTGTCCCAAGGTGGGGATCGGAGGGCCAGGCTGATGTGACAGATCGCAGACCAGGCACAAGGCCAGCTACCCAGCCCTGGGACCCAAGTGCTAAAGAGGAAGGGCCTGGCAAAGTGGCCCTGACCTGCAGCCCATCACCGGGCATTCCTCAGCCACGCCCCTCCCCTGAGGCCCAAGAGGACTCAACTCCACTGAGAGGCAGATGCCCCCACTGACCTCTTGGCCTCCTGGGGTCAGGGAAGACCCAGACCATGCCAAAACATGCCAGAACCACCTGGGCACGACAGCCACCACCAGTCACTCTGAACAGTCCACCTGCCCAGTCCCAGCCCCAGCCCCAGCCCGACCTGACGTACCTTCGGACCGGCAGCTGAGATGATCATGTTCCCGGGGGCCTGGACCCAGGGCTCCCCGTCCACCTGCACAGGGGTGGCCTTAAGGAGTGTGACACGGAAGTAGGAGCCCTGGGCGATGCGGATTCCGGAGCGCAGCCCACCCTGGACCTGGCCCTGGGGCAGGAGGGGTGAGCCGGGCTCAGCAGGGCCACGGGCACCACCCGAGCCCACCCGGCCGGCCGGCTCACCATGTGGACAACGCCTGTGACGCCCACCACCTCCAGGAGCCCGTCATCCATGCGCGGCTTCTCGAACCTGGAGTCACTGTCTGAGCCCCACAGGTCGGCCCCTGAGCCCCAGCTGCCAGAGTTGCGGATGGACACAGAGGTAAGGCACAAGCCTGCAAGGGGCTGGCGGGCAGAGCCCTGGGAGCCCTCTGCTCGAACCTGGGGATGTTGATGAAGATGAGGCCCTCAATGCTGGGCAGCTGCACTTCCTGTTGCTCCACCTGCAGCCGGATCTCCCTGTGCAGGCCTCGAGAGTGGCTGATCTTCTGCAGCCCAACCCGCACGTATACACCCTTGTTGTGGAACCTGCAGGGGGGAGGCACCCACCATCACCCACCTCTGGCCCCTCTCTGCCAGTTCCTGCTGAAGAATCCCCAGGAAGTATGCCATCACCACATAGCAGGCCCACCTTGCTCAGAGCTGCCCAGGCTCCCATCCCTTGCTGCTCTGGTACCTGCTCGTGAACTTGCCAGGCTCCTCCTCCCGCGCCTGGTGGAAGTCCAGGCTCAGCTCTGCATCAATGCCAATGCCACAATAGTTGCTCATTTGCACGATCTAGGGACAAGGGTTTATCTCCCAGGACCTGCAGCCTCACCAGGCACTTCTGAGCTCCCCAAGGGGGGGTCCAGCTTCCTCACCCCACACCCAAATGTTCCAGGGGCCCGAGCTCCAGCTTCTGGGACCACTCCATCAACGACCACCAGCACTTCATGACAAGGCAGCATGCTGTGGGGTCCTGGCCAGGCTCTGGAGCCAGCTGGCCCTGGGCATGGTCCCCCCGCAGCACATGGCGCACTGTGTGCCTCAGCTGCCGTGTTTACAAAGAGGATGGTGCTGGTGCCTGCAGAGCGTGGCTAGGAAGAGGATAAGCACTTTGACACACAGCAGTCACATGCAAGAGCCTAACTGGCGCCACAGGCCACCCTGGTACCTTGGGGGGCTCTGCGTCTGCCACACCATTCTCTGCACTAGCAGCCTCATGAGCGTCCAGCAAGATGGTCCAGCGGTCCATGAGCACAGCGTCGGCCTCGTCCACTGACACCAGCACCGAGAACGGGTCCTCTCCACTGTAGCCGGCCCCCCAGCGAAGGACCCGGCCAAGGTCATTTCCTGGGACACAGGTGAGACATAGAGCAACTCTCCACATCCAGTCCTCATCCATGAGGACAGAGATACCACCCCAGGCCTCAGGTGAAACTCAGAGCAGGAAGGGATAAACCCTTAGGCCCAATCCTCAGCTCAATGACTGAGCCCACCTGTGCCCAGGGGCAGGATGGCCACGGAAGGCTCCGGGCAAGCCAGACGGTGCCGTGTTTCCTCCAGGGCGGCAAGCACCCAGCCCACGGTGCCGTCCCCACCACACACCAGCACACGGAAGCAGGGCACCTGGGAGAACAGGTGGAACCTAGCAGGAGGAAGACAGAAAGTGTCCCTCACCAGCCACCACCACAGGGCACAGTGCAGGCACCAGGCTGCCCAGGTCCCCTAGGGCCTCAGCCCATTCCCACCCCAGACAGCCACTTCCTTTTCAAATGCCCATCTCCAGCTGTGTGGAGGAGGACTGGAAGATTCCAACATGGAATCCAGTCGGAGTTGCTGCTGGCGGGTGGATGGGGTATAGGGAGCACAGCAGCCCCCCCGACCCCTCCTACCCAGGCTGCTGCAGTGAGCACTGCCCTGGACCCACAGTCCCCCACACTCACCCAGGAAGAGGACCCCCATTGGTCAGCTCAAAGACCTGGTGAGGGTTCAGCAGCTTCCGGAAACTGCAGAGCAGGTCTCGGCCCTTGAGGCCCCCACTCTTGGGGTTCACAAACACGAGGAGGGGGCAGCTGTCTGGGGGCAGGTTCCAGTGCTGACAGAGGGGGGTTGGGTTAGAATGGGGACCCAAGATTGGGTGCCCCTCCCACTGGGGGTCCCAGCCAATGTCTGGCCCCCAACTCTGAACCCACCCAGCCTAGGGCCAGCCCCTCCTAGGGAAGGCATGGCTGCACCGTCACACATGAGACCTTGCTGCTGGCTGACGGGGCAGCGCTGAAGCCAGCTGGCTGCTGCTCCAAGCACAAAGGCCCGGCCCTTCCCACTGTGCCAGGTGTGAACAGACCACGCCCGCCACCTGGCCCTCACAGCCACAAGTCTGGGCTGAAAGCCCACGTGGGGCCTGCCCGCCAGCCAGCTAGACCAAGATCCACTTCTCGAGGGGCCCCCAGCACACACCTTTAGGGGACAGCAGCTCCTAGGCCTCTGTCCGCCTACATGGCAGCCAGGAAAAGCTGCTTGATCCACAGGGTGGCCACATGTCTCCCCATGGCCACAAGACAGAGCCCATGTCCCCACATACCACCCAGGAAAACAGCGCCCAGGGATCTAGACACAGTGGGCCCAAGGCTGGGCTCCCCACAGCAGGGGAGGGCTGGGTGACAGGACAGACAGGCCGGGTGCATACATAGGGTGGGCAGTGGCACACGGCTAGGCTACGGCTCGGGGCAAGGACACACTCAGGGCCGCATGACCCACTGGGCAGGCAGAGCTGCCTGCGGTCACCACTTACCCACTCACCCCAAGGCAGGCAGCTGACAGGAGAGAGAAAGTGCATGTCGGGCCCACACCCAGCTCTGCCCACGGAGCGTGTGGGGCTGGGGCTGGGGCTGAGGCTAACAGCTACCCTGTCCTGACCTCAGCAGGGCTAGGTACAAGCGGCAAAAGGGACACAGGCATCACCTACCACAATCATAGACTGCCAAATTCATTCTGTTCGGCTTGGGTTGGGGTCAGGGGTCAGGGATCTGGGTCAGGGTTGAGTACAGCAAAGCAGCCACAGGCCTCTGACGGTGGCCTCATGGGCCCCTTTAGGGGTGAGGGGCTGAAGACCATAGAGGCTGCTGTGAGAGCACAGGGTACAGTGTGGGGTCCAGGCTCCAGCCCCCGAGGGCTCTGACCCATGTCGTACTCACAGGCGGTACCCCTTCACCCTGTACTGCTGCCAGACACACCCCTTCCCAGTACTGCTGGGTCTTAAGGATAGTGTCCAAAGTTAGGGCACTCTACCTACTGCCAGGGTTAGGGTGAGGGTTAGGGGCTCCAGGCAGGAAGCAGGGACCACAAGGCCTCCCAGGGGAGCTATGCTGTACCCAAGAGAATAAGGGTGGTGGGACACTGACACATGGCCCTTACTGAGGCAGCCCTTCTGGGGCCCAGTGTGTTCTGTGGGGCTGGGAGCTGCGTCCTGTGGTCTTCCCCACTAGGTAGAAGCCTCGGAGTCCAGAAAGACAGCTGGCCCTGGCCCCACGGTGGCCTGAGGGGCAGACCTTACCCGCCAGACTGCCTCAGGCCCCTTGGTGTACAACAGGCAACAGTGTCCTTCCTGGGCTGTCATGAGGCATGAACAAGGCAGCACCAACTGACTCCCAGTGAAGCCGAGGGAGAGATGCCAGACGAAGAGTGCGTCTGGCTGGGGGAACTGTGCACTTGCAGACCTGGATTTTTCTCCGGCCACCCCCCTTGAGTGTTTGAAAAGCCGGCTCAGGAACTGCTCACTCACCAGCACATCTGGGAGCACCAGTGCAGTCAGCAGCCGGCCCTGCACAGCTGTATCCCTGACCAGCATGTACAGCCGCTCGGCCTCTGCGAAACAGGTGACGTCCAGCACCACTGCACCTGAGGCGGGGGGTGAGACTCAGGGAGGGGCCTGCCCCATGCACCACAACCAAGATGTTTCCCCAGCACACAGCTCCCTGAGGCAAAGGTCAGGTGCTAAAGAGGGCCAGGGCTTTTCCACCTAACTCCAGGAATGACCTTTGGCCACACGTGACCACACCCATTGAGTGCCAACTCACCTTGAGAGGAGTAGACGTGACTCACGGACACCACGGCGGCTGCAAAGGCAGGCTGCAGTCAGGGTGGCAGATGGTGAAGAACGCACGTCGCAGAGGCCTGGGCCTACATCCCTCTACCCCGGGCCCTCTGACTTGCTCTCTCTAGGAGCCACATTCCCCCCACTTTGGGCCCCCAAACTCTTCCCTCTGGGGCCTGACCTCTCCCAACCCTGGACCAGGCCCCTGCCCCCTGGTTCAAGGATGACTTCGCACCCCCAAGGGTAGCTCCCCCAGAAAGTGCCATGCCCCACTCAAGCAACAGGGTTCCCTCTCCCCGAAAGGCAGGGCCCACACACCCACCCAGAGGGAGAGACAGAGGCCAGGCACCACGGGAAATGGCCGCAGAGGGTAGAACGCCCAGATGGCCCTCGGGGGAGGGTGTGCGGGATGGGCCTGGAGGTGAGGATGGAGCCCGCCTGGATAGGACAGCACTTGGGCCCAGCAGGCCTCAGCACTGCAGTCCCACTGCCTGCCGTCAGGACCCCGCCCCCGGCCAGCAGCCCTTGGCCAGCCATGGCGGTCACACCTTTGGTGGCCAAGGCCTTGTGCAGCAGGTTACTGTACTCCTGGGGGGACAAGCCGGGAGGCAGGCCGCCAATGAACAGGGAGACTCGAGGAGCCGCAGCCCTGCTCTCTGCCACGTAGAACCGCGTCTGGCTCACCTGCCGCAAGGAGGTCTGCGGGGAGAGAGGCGGGGATGCTGGGCCGGAGCAGACACGGCTCCACTAGCACCAGGCCCTCCGCAACCCCATCCACAAAAGGGGTTGCCGGGAAGATTCCCCAGGGCTGAAGCAAGATAAAAATAAGAAAGTGAGGCCAGGAGGCTTCCTTCCTGTGGGCGGTCCCCTGTCCGTTCCCCTCAGGGAGCTCAGGGAGGTCTGTGGCTCAACAGCCCACCCTGCTGGGAACAGGTGACTTCTTGGCCAGGAGGGTCAACTGTTCAGCCCGGTTGGGCTCTGTCCCTGGGGAAGATACTGCTCTGGGGGGCAGAGGTCATGGCTGCAGGCCAATAGCTCCCTGGGGCCATGTCCACACCCTCTGACCTGCCGGATGTCCCAAAGCCGGTTGAACAGGAGCTCTTCATCCGCCAGCACTGTCCGCTGGACTGCAGGGGCCAGGGGCACAGCCTGTCAGCACCAGGTTCCTCGCCCAGCTCTGCAGACAGCTGCCCCCCTCCCAGGGCATGTGGGGACACAGGGTGGAACTATCAGAAGGGCAGGGTCTGGCCTCGACGGCCTGGGCACCACGCTGGAGGAGCCTGAGGCAGCAGGTCTAGGTCCTCGGCCCGGAACATGCACAGGGAATGCGGACACTAACTACGGACCACTCACTCACCCTGCCTGCTGCCCATGAGCACCTCCACCAGCTGGAAGCTCTCTGGACCCTCAGCCTGTGGGGGCAGAGGGCAGGCCATGAGGCCTGGGGTGGCCGACAGAAGCAGCCACACCTGGGCCAGGACAGCAGCCTGGTCCACTAGGCAGTGACCCCGTCTGCCCAGCACAAGCAGACCCAGAGTACACACCTGGCGACCAAGCAGCGGCAGGACCTCCAGCACCACCATCCGGGCTGTGCTCTGCGGGGTCACACGCACGGA
Source organism: Propithecus coquereli (assembly GCF_000956105.1). Lineage (NCBI taxonomy): Eukaryota > Metazoa > Chordata > Mammalia > Primates > Indriidae > Propithecus > Propithecus coquereli. The sequence goes on from NW_012154408.1 coordinate 343,684, forward strand.
CACGTAGGCCACACCCACCCTGTGGGCGCCAGGAGCTCAGGCACCAGCCTCCTCCCACCCCCTCCCGACTCCCACCCAGCAGGCCCAGTGCCCCGGCCGGGTCTCACTTGAGCCAGCCAGGGTAGATCTTCAGGACCTCCTGGGCACGGGGCAGAGCCCGGATGACCCAGGCCTCGGGTGAGGCCTCACAGGACTCCGGGCCTCTGCTGCCCTCCTCCTCCTCCGAGATTCCGGCTCTCCCGACCTTGGCGCGGGCCCACGCATCACCGGCCTGCGAGGGCAGCGCATGCAGCTCCAGGTTGCCAGGGTCCTCCGGGATATAGTAGGCCCGCAGCGCTGCCTCCTGCAGAGGGTGGGTGGGTGTGGGGCATGGCCTTGGACACCACACACCCCCGCCCCTGCCCAGGGTCCCCCTTACCAGCACCTCCTCGCTCCGGGCCAGGCGGGGGACCGTGATGACACGGAACTGGTTTCTGCGCACCGAGTCGTCGCCATCAAAGATCTTCAGGGTTTGCTTGCCTGGGCCAGGGAAGCGGGTGTGAACCTGAGGGGTGGGGGGCGGGGCGGGGACTAATGGGGGCACTTACTGGACTCTGCAGGTGGCAGCATCTCTCTGCCTGGGCCAGCGGCAGCACCTCCATCCACACCGCCGTCCTCCTCCCCTGCGGGACACACGGACCCCTCACTCAGTGCCCGCCCCAAGTCCAGGGGGCACCTGAGGCCCGCCCCCCACCGCCTAAACACCTCACCTGGCTCCGGGACCACCGTCTCGGTGATGCGGAAGCAGTGCATCTTGCTGAAGTTGCGGGACAGCAGGCGCACACACGCCGGGTGCAAGACCAGGGAGCGCAGGCGCCCAAACGTGCACTCGGGGGCGAGCGCCGTGGAGCAGACCGAGTGGGCCTGGAGGGACATGGGGTTGAGCCTGGGGTCTTGGGGCTGGAGTCCAGGCCGCAGCCCATGCAGAGCACCCATGCAGGGACAGGGCTGACAGCTCCTCACCCCACCTCCACAGTGCACAGGGGTAGGGGACCCCAATGCCAGAGTGGGACAGGGAGCCCGCCTTGAAAACAGAGTGGGATGCAGATGCAGACAGGCTGAAGGAAAGAAAGACCCCACACACACCCCACCCTCAGAGACGGCCCCTACTTGGAGGCCACACCTCTCCTGCCCCACCTCCCAGCCCCTATTGAGCTCCTCTCCCCCACCTGAACTCCTCACCACTCCATCTGCCCCCTGCCCCCAGGGCTCCACCTCTCAGCGCAGTGCACCCCACCTGGACCCCGCACCACTCGCAGCGCACGCCAGCCGGCACATCGGAGGAGCCGCATGTCTTCCTGCAGACCTCGCAGCGCGCACCTGAGGGTAGGTTCCCCTCCCGCCAGTGGTGGTGGTATGTGTCCTGGGTAAGGGGACAATCAGCAGCTGGGCCTGGTTGGAACACCCAGGCCTGTGCTCAGCATCCCTGGCACCTGTGCACTCACGTGATCCTGGTGCCCATCCTGGTGGCACTGGCGGCAGTCACTGCAGGCGAAGGGCACACAGTCGGGGTGAAGGTACAGCTCACACACTGGGGGGGTGGGCAGGGTTAGGGGCCTCTTGCAGCACCGTAGCCCCTCTATGCCCCTTCGCCTCTCTGCTCCACTGGGTCCCTTCCTCCACATTCCACCCCCCAGCACCCTGGCCAGCAGCACGTGGCCACAGCCCCCAGGCCAACCCTCCGCCTGACAAGCCACTGGGCAGCAGAGACCAGGACCCTCGGTGAGGTGGGGGAGCCAGGTGGGCTCTAGGGGGTACCTTCACAGCGAAGTGCAGGTGCCTCCAGGCCCTTGCGGCAGATGGCACAGAACTTGCGCTTGTAGAGTCCCCGGGAGCCGAAGCAGTGGGCTACAGGGACCTGGCAGGAGCACAGGGCAGCCTCACCCCATGTGGATACTGCTGGGGACTGCCCCACCATGCCCACCTAGACACTCCATGAGGGCTGACAATAGCCTGCCCATGTCACCCTCTCCCTCTGTACCTGGACCATTCTGCAGCTCAGGCCTCTGCTGGGACTGCCCAGCCCTGGTCCAGCTGTACCTCCCAGGAAGCCCCAGCAGCGGCCACAGCTCCAGGCCTGGGGCAGCCAGGCCAATCAAAAGCAGAGGAGAGGGCTCTGTGACTTCCATCAAGTCCTGCCTGACACAGATGGAAGCCCACCTGCCACCCACAATTCCCTTCTTGGGCCAGGCAAAGGTCTGTCAACTGCCATGCAGTTGGGTCCAAGGGCTCTCAACGTACCCCTGAGACCCATCCCCCAGCAGGGAATCGGACTGCAGTGAGTGTGAATGTGTGTGGCGGGGTGTGGACTCTGCTTGTCCACAAGAAGGGGCAGGAGAGGGATCACGTCTTCACTCCTGACCTTGTCCTTACCCCAGTATCCCAAAACTTAGATTAAAATATGCACAAAAGAATAAACAGAAAAATACCAGAATGGTAACTGGGGATATGCCAGAATGGTGGGTGATATTTATTTTCTTTGTTAAATATCTGTATTTCTAAATTTTCCATCATGCATATATTTGAAATACATACTCATATTTTTTAATTTAGCAGAGTATAAAAAAAAACATTAAAATCAACTTTAGGAAATCGCAGCCTTAGGATGTCCACATGAGGAGGGACCGCCCAGGCTGACATGGCATCCCAAGGGTGCTGGCTGCCCCCAGGAGCCAGCGTCCTCAGGCTCTTCTGCACTCAGCTTGGTAATCAAGTTGTTCCCAAACCTAGCATCAAACGTTAGAGGGAGAGGTCGCGGCCAGACCCTGAGCAGTAGCAGGTGTATCTACTGCCCCGGGCTCCCCTCATGCTGTCCACCTCACGACCTGCACTCTACCACTGCACCAAGTGGGTGGGTCCCACTGCCCAGCACCCCACCTGCAGCCTGGACACATCGCACTGAGGAATTTGGGGAGGGCCCAGTCTGCAGAGAGCAAGGCTGACAGTGAGGGAGGAATGAGCACGGCCCACGCAGAACAGCCCCAAACACTGTCAGCCCTCCCTCCCCAAATGTCGCTGCCTTCACCACCATCACTCAGAGAAGGGAAGTGCCCTGTGCCCTTCAGGGACCTGGGCCAGTCACCCTCCTGCCCTGCCCAGAGCCCTGCAGAGGGAGGTTGGTGGCCAAAACCTCCCTAAGCTCCAAAAAAGCTGTCTTTACTTTGTAACTTGCTATTTTGAGATATGTGTAGGTTCATATGCAGTTGTGAAAAATGGTACAGAGAGATCTTTTATATCCTGTGCCCAGCTTCCCCCAATGGTAGCATCTTGCAAAACTAGTCAGTGTCACCGCCAGGACGCTGACATGCAGTGAAGATACAGAAACCTCCATCCCCGCCCCTCCTCCCCCACTGCCCTCATAGTCACACCCACTTCCTTAACTCCTGGAAACCTCGAATCTGCGCTCATTCTAGTTCTGTTACTTCAAGAAGATTCTATGGACAGGATCATGCAGTATGTGACCTTTGGGATCAGCTTTCCTCAGTTAGCACAGTTCCCTGGAGGCCCATCCAGGGAGCTCAGTGAGTGAACAGCTCATTCCTTTAAATCCTGAGCAGTTTTACAACCTTTGCTTTTTAACCACGGGTGCAACTAAAGTCTGACAGCATGAAGAACAGCCGGGGTCTCAGCGCCTCCACCCCACGAGAGCTGACACACACACCCCAGCCTCTTGGCAGGTGTGGCACCCCCACCCCACACTCACCCGGACCAGGCTGGGTGCAACACTCGGGCATGGGGTCTTCACATGCTTCAGGCACTTCTCATGGGACATGAAGTTGCAGACTGTGAAGATGAGAGTGAGTGAGTCCTGACCCACCCAGGAAGTGAAAGGCTCCAGGGCTGGGCCTTGGCCAGCAGGACCACCAAAGGCAATTCCCACCAACCCTACTAGGCAACCCCTGGGTACTATGATCCTCTGAGTTCCTTCCCTCATCTGAGAAAGGCCAAGGCTGAGAATCCAGGGCATGGGTGGCCCTGACCATCCTGGAGGACAATGAGCGTGTCCTCTCTCCTAACAGTAGCCCTGCCCCTTGCACGCAGGCCAAGTTCTCCTTCGTCTCTGCAGTTAGGCTTCTTTGAGGGGTAGTCCTGCAGCTCGCTGGCCTCACTGGACAGGCAGGGGGCTTGGCAAGCTCCTGCATCTGTACAATCTCTGAAGCCCCAGACTGGCTTCACCAGGGACACCCTTCTCTCACTCTACCCAAATTGCTGTGCGCCATGCCTGAGACCCAAAGCTACCAGGAGGCAAAGCCAGCCGGTCAGGTGAGGGCTCCAGAAGGCAGGAGCCGCTGGAGAGGTGGATGGGCTTCCCGAGGCAGGGACCATTAAGCATCCGCTGTGTGCAAGGGCCCAGGGCAGCACTTCTGGCAGTAGAGTGCTCAGGAGGGCCAAGGGAGCAGGAAGCAGCACACCCCACCTGTCCTGGGGGAGGCAATGTGCCCCATCCTCACATAACTGCTCGGCAGGGAGATGGACAGATAGGAGTCGGGCAGAGGTCTGAGCCTCATTGGGTGGGAGCAACAGGAGGGTGGAGGCTGCAGAGGCTGGGAAGTGGGCAGGGCATACCAGCCAAGACAGCCTTGGGTGAAGACTGCCCATGGAGCTGAGAGGCAGCCTGGTCATGGGACAGCTAGCTCTCCCAGAAGGCCCTCAGTTAGGATGCACCTCACCCTCCCACCAAAGCCCCGAAAACCCCAGTCCCTAGAAGGAGGCACACAGAAGTTCCTCATGGGCTACTCTAGAGAAAACTTCTGGAAGTAGGCTGGTTCGAGGAGAGAAGTCGGGAGACAGGAGGAGAGCACCCTGATAACTGTGGGAGGCAGCTGCAGCAGACACTGCCCAGCCTCCTCCTCAGCCCGCAGCCTTGCCAGGGCCCTCTGTCTGCTCCACGCCCCTCCCAAGCACCATGCCGTCCTCCTTCCATGAGCTGCTTTGCCCCAGGACCACACTCAGGGTTCCTGAGCCCCACCTACAGAGTCATACCTGTGAGAGGGACCCTGAGTCTAGCCTCACACTTTGAGTTCTGCCTTTATCAACTCTCAGCTGCAGAGATCCTGGATCTAGCCTCAGACCTGGAACTCTGCCTTTTATACCTTTCACCTGTGTGTCAAATCCAATGGTCTAGCCTCAGATCTGGGGCCCACTCAGCCTGCACGTGTACCTCCTCCACCTCAGGGGAACCCCCTGGCACTCCCAGGGGGCAGACAGGGCAGTGCAATGTTTGTGATCTGACAGAGAAATCAGACCACCCCCACACCAGCTGGACAGGCCACCTCGTGCAGCCCTGGTCAGAACAACCACGCCATTTCCACTGCAGAAGGCATCCCCTTTGTGTGAGAGGCCCCATCTCCTCCACAGGCCCTGGCTTCCCCACAGGAAAGGCCTGTCCCCCTGAGTAGGGCAGAGGCTCTTTAGTCCCCTCCCACCTCCACAACCCAGGCCAGGACACAGCAAGTGTCAAACATCCATGCACTTCATGCAAACACTCTGATCCTGTCCCAGCCTCCCTCTACGAAGGCTGGGCTGTGGTCTCCAGGGCCCACCTGCTTACAGGACAGAGAAGGACCAGAAAAGAGCCAACTCTAGAAGCACCAGGGAGCCAGAGGTGGGGAGGGCCACCCTGGCCCCAGCCTGGCAAGCTTAGCAGCTGGGTGGAGCCATGCTAAGGGCAACACACCTGGGAGAACAGCACCAGGGCCCAGGCCAGCCCTACTTGGCCACAACAGCTGCCCTAGCTGCTAGGAGAGGAAGCTAGCCATGGGGATCCCAGAGGAGGTCCGACTTGCCTCGAGGTCATCTGGCTTCACCCCCAACCACCACAACTGTCCCCAGCACACCCCTGGATTCCATGCACAGGACTGCACTGGGGCACACTGCCCCCGCTCCTGAAAGAGCTGGCCATCACCTCAGCAGGGAGGTTCTGGGCCCAGCTGGCGTCCGGGGCCCTGTCCTGGGGAGGCTGCTGCTGGCAGGAGCAAAGCTCAAGGTGAGGGGCGCACTCCGGGGTGGGAGAACCCGGGCCAGAGGGTTAAGGTTAGAGTTAGGGGCCGGGACCCCGACGCAGGCGAGCGGCGTGCGTTCTGGGAAAGGCCGGCCCCGCCTCGGAAGGGCTCCCAGCAGGGCGCTCACCGTCGCACAGGAAGCCGGCCAGCCCCCAGATGAAGTCGGAGCAGAGGTGGCAGAAGGTGGGTTTGGTGAGCGTCACCTTCCGGAAGCTGTGGCCCGGCGCGGCGGCGGGACCCAGGGATCTGGCGCCGATCCGCTCGGGCCCCGGCCCCGGGCGCGCGCGGCCTCCGCCGCCCAGCACCGGGCTGCAGGCCGGGCTGCCGGGCCTCGGGGCGCCCAGCCAGGGGCGGGCCCCGGGCTCGGCCGCCGCAGCCATTCCCGGCCGGAGCCGCCTGAGCCCCGGCGGGCACGCTGGAGGTGGGTGAGCGCTGGGGTCGACTGCGCCTCAGCGGCTCTGCCTGCGCGGCCAGGCTGCCGACTGCGCCGGGCCCACTGCGCAGTCGCGGGCCTCGGGGCGGGGCCGGGAGGCGGGGCGAGGGCGGAGGCTGTGTCTACGGGGTGGGGTCTACCGTGCGAGGCCAGAGTCGGGCCCGCGGAGCCTCGCTCTGCACCCTGCGGGACCACACGGCCGGGCCTGGCGTGGTTCGCGCGGGCTCGGCCTGACCGCCTGCGCCAGCCCTCGGGACGCAGCCGAACCAGATTTCCCCGACGCAGCCTCCGTACACCGCACCCGGGGCATTCGCACCTGCGGCGCCCAGGCCCGCGGCTGCGCAGAGGGACGCCTCCCACGCGGGTCGCAGATCTCGCTCGCGGCTCGCGGTTGTGCAAGGAGACCCGGAGGAAGGCGGCCCTGCGGCTGGGGGAGCCTCCAGGAGGCGGAGTTCGCGGGGACCCCGCGTGGCGCGTGGGCGTGTCGGTCTGCCGGGTCTCCGCGCGCTGAACTTGCGCTGCGGGCACAGGTCCCCCAGGAGCGGTGAGCGTCCCCACGGCAGGCGGGCCGCGGAGCCGCGCTGTCCCCGGGGCGTAACTCGACTGTGCCCGCCTGCCAGCAGGGAGGTCCGGGGCTGTCCGTCACGACCCTCCCCGGGCCTCCTCGACCACCCTTCCCCGCCTCCGCTCCCAGCTCTCCTAGATCCGGCCATAGGGGGCCCTCGGGACGCCGCGGGGCTTCGTGGAGGGGCGGCCCCAGCACGCACAGCTTTGTCTTGTCCAGGTGGTACCAGTGACGGTTGGGGACGTGTCCACGAGGGTCACCCTGCCCCCACCGCTGGCAGCACTCCGAGTCTCTGCTCCTGAGGGCCTAACCGTGGATTGCAGTCCACATGGCCGCGCTGGGCATCATTGGCCAAGGGACTTCCTGGGGGACCCACCGTGGTCCCTTCCGGTCCTCACCCTGGGCAGCAGAGCAGGAAACTGCAGGGCCTCAGGAGAAGGGCATGCTCCAGGGGTGCGCAGCAGGGTGGGGCTGGAGGAAGAGGAAAACCCGGACAAGGCACAGCCAGGGGAAGATAATGTCCCAGGGGAGGACTGATGACCACAAGGATTCCAGGAAATGCCCGGGGGTGTGCTAGAGCCTCCTGAGGCCAGGGAGGGAGGGAGAGGGACACTTGCCCTCTGATCCCAGGAGTGGCGGGTGGGCCCTGTGTCCAGGAGAGGATGGTGCCAGGGATCCAGCCCAAAGGGAGAGGAGAGCCTGGGTGCTCAAAGCCTGGAGGAGTGGTCATTTGTGGAGAAACTGTTGGTGGAGTATCTGCTGGAGGTGGGTCTCTGGGCGGCCGTGGGGATGCAGGAGGTGAAGCCACATGCATCCAGGGACCTCTCTGCCCTCCAGGAGCTGTGTTCTGGGCAGCCAACAGCAAACAGGAATAAACAAGACTGAAATGCCTAGTGTCTCTATGCCAGCTGTGGATGGAGAGAGACAGGGCTGAGTGACCAGGAGCAGCTGGCCTGTGGCCACCGGAAGCATCCAGGCAGAGGAATCACCAGTGCCAGGGCCCTGGGGCAGGCTGTTTAAGGGCCGAGGGAGTCCTAGCCCAGTGCCCAGAGGAGTCAGTGCATGCTGCCTCCTCCCCCTGGAGCATTCTGCTGGGTCTACCGCCCCTTAGTCCCTGCACCTGCCAGTCAGACAGCTGGGAGGACCTGGACCCCACCCCTTCTCTCTCACCCTAATCCTAACCCTAATCCTCCTCTGCCCTCTGTCCCCTTCAGCCAGGCTATGCCCCTGCACTTGCCCTGGGCCAGATGGCAGATCACCAAGACAGCTCCGCCCCAGGCCCCACCTGCCTTTTGGCCCTGGGAGGGCTGTGACCCAGCCCTGCTACCCAGGAGACAGAGCTAACGAAGCCCGCTCCACGTGGTACAGACTGCACCTGACTTTTGAGGAAAAATAGTATTTAAGGACACTCTTTTCCCCATTCAGGAGAAAGTGGAGAGCTTCAAGAAGGAAAACCCACATCTGACCCATGTCTGCCTGAACTTGACTGTGCTTTCTGATCCAGCATGTTAATTAAAATAGCAGGCGAACAATACTTCCATCAACCCCCCACAAACTTTGAAAACAATTTGCAGCTTCTCACTAAAAGGGCTGACGGGACTGTCCGCTCCGGTGGAGAGCCTCTTCTGTGTGTCCTACTCCCTTCCCACACTGTGTCGGTCAGCCCGGGCACCACAGCGGAAACTGCAGGCCAGGTGGCTTAAACAAGGAGTGCCTTTCTCACAGTTGAGGAGGATGGGAAGTTGGGTTCTGGTGAGGGCCGTCTTCCCTCCCTGCTCCCCAAGGAAGCCACTATGCTTAAGTCCAAACACATCGTTATGGGTAAAATTGTGTCCCCCAAAATTCATATATTGCCATCCTAACCCCAGCACCTCAGAATGTGACTTTATTTGGAGATGAGGTCTTTACAGAGGTGATCAAGTTAAAATGAGGTCTTTAGCGTGGGCCTTAATCCAGTATAATGGTATGATCCTTACGAAAAGGGGAAATTTGGAGACACACATGTGCACAGCGAGAACGCCACGTGAAAATGAGGCAGAGGTTGGGACGGTGCTTCTGCAAGCCCAGGAAGGCCAAGGATGCCAACACCCACTGGGAGCTGGAGAGAGGCTGGGACAGGTGCTCCCTTGCAGCCTCAGGACGAACCACCCCTGCCCACGCCCTGATCTCAGGCTTCCAGCCTCCAGAACTTTGAGATGATAAATTTCTGTTGTTTAAGCCACCCGGTCTATGGTACTTTGCTATGACAACCCTAGGAAACTCATATACACATCGACTATTCAAGCCCGTGCTGAACTGCACAGGAGACAGCAGAGTCTGTGTTATTTGGTGACTGGCTTCTCTCATTCGACATTTTGTTTTGAGCTCCAAGGACCAGTCCTTTCTATTGCTGCTGCAAATTAAATTGCACATCAATTGCTGCTATCCGGTTGTAGGTAGGTACTACAGTTGATTGATTGACTGATTGATTTTTTAGAGTCTTGCTCTGTCTCCCAGGCTGGAGTGCATTGGTGTGATCATAGCTCACTGCAGCCTCGAACTCCTGGGCTCAGGCGATCTTCCTGCTTCAGCTTCCCGAGTAGCTGGGACTACAGACAGGTGCCACCATGCCCAGCTAATTTTTTTTTCTATTTTTAGTAGAGATGGGAATCTCACTTTTGCTCAGGCTGGTCTCGAACTCCTGACCTCAAGCAATCCTCCCACCTCGGCCTCCCAGAATGCTAGGATTACAGGCGTGAGCCACTGCGCCCAGCCTATTTATTTTATTGTTAATAGGCTTGAGAATTACTGCCAGATCTTGGCTATTATGAATAATGCTTCCTGAACATTCTTGTCCCTATGTTTGGACACCACATGCACATATATCCACACATCTGCTGGGGTAAACCACTGGGTCACAGGACATGCTATGTTCACCTTTAGAAGATAATTCCAAACATTTTTTCCAAAAATCCACACAAAAATAAAAATTCATGCTTCCATCAGCAATGTAGGAAACTTCCCTCTGCTGTACATTTTTGCCAACCCTGGACACTAGGAGTTCCACAATTTCAGCCTTTTTTGGAGGGGCGCAGTGGTATCTCGGTGTGGTTTTGACTCAGTGTCAGATGGCAAGGCAGGCTTACACCTTGTCGTAGATTTGTCTGCCATTTGCAGCTTTTCTTGTGAGGCTCTGTTAAATGTGTTTTCTGTTTAATTTCTTTTTCTTATTGATTTGTAGGAATTCTTTATATATTCTGGAGGTGATTCTTTCATCAATTACAGTTGATTCTCATTGTTCAAGATAGTTCTGTTCTATCAAGGATAACAGTTAACTATACACCACGAACACTGAGTTAGGGAATACTGAGCCATTGCTTTTAGGGGAAAACTGAGTTAGGTTCCTGCCAGTCTCTGGTCACATTTTTGGCACTAAGTCAATACATTACCTTGTGTTTCTGTTTAAGGACACCTTTATTCAATATATATTTATTACACATATATATTAATTTTTGGTATTGCACCCTAACAATGTCATAGCTTTGGAGATAATTTTTGTGAGAATTGACTGAAAACCAGGAACCTTCAACCACTTGTCAATTTTGGGGATAGTATCAAAGAATACTATTAACTGAGAAGGCTATTAAAATTTCCTCCATTTCTAACTGTCTACCTGCGTGAAGCCAGACTTTACCACCTATTGCAACAGGTTGAAGAAGAAGCAAGTATGGGAATTCCGCCGCCTTCTGTTAAGCCAAACATTAAAGAGATTTGAACAATGGTCATTCTTCTCACTAAATTTTGTTTGGGAAAATAATTATGTGTTTTATGTTAACATTGAATGGATTCTTATTGTCATTTAAAATAATAAATATTTTAAAATGTTCTCCAAAAAAACTGCACATGTATATATAAATATTGTTGATTCATCAACATCAAGCTGACGGCCAACAGCGCTACGGCTCACACCTCGACAAGGCTCACCTACGCACGTTTTCTCTGTGAGGCTCATCACAGCTGCTTGCGCTTGGGGACACTGGACAGCACTTCAGCACTGGGCCTGGGGCCATTTTAAAGATCGAAATCACCAACAGAGGCGCAAAGATGCTGAAAACATGGCACTGAGTAGACCACGAAAAGGATGACTGTTCGCAGGCTGAGTGGAAAGGAGAAGGCGGAGTGTGGCCTCGCTCCAGCGCAGCGGGGGTGCGTCAGTGATTCAGTCTTCCTTGCTCTGAGCATGTTCATGAGTGACCGTGCAGGCACAGTGAGTGTTGATTTTGAGGTTACAAACAAATTTAGCAAATGGATTAATTTGCAAATGCAGGATGTGGGCCCCACCTCCCTCCACCGCAGGGTGGCCTCACCCCTCAGAGGTGGCTTCTGATGTTCTTAGTTGTCACTGTGTCTGAATGACCAAGCCTTTCCCTTCTGCTCTGAGCACGTGTCCTACTTAAGCACCTGCCACCGCTAACGTCATGCAGATGCTCCTCTTACGAGGGTAGCCTTGTTTCCCTTTTACACTGACATCTCTGACCCAGCCAGGGCTGACTGGGGGTAGGGTCCTGGCTTGTTGTGTGGTCCACTCCTCCCAGGGCTCTGGGGCACCTCTGCCACACGGCAGGTGGCCGGGTTTGGGGCAGCCTCAAGCTGATGGAGCTCTCTTCAAGAAAAATGCAAAATAATTATTATAAAATTAGATACATATTTACTCCAAACAAGAGAAGAAATCACAACACTTTAAAAAATTGACTAACAGCACAAAGATCACAAAATCCAAAAAGTACCATAAATATTTATAATGGCCTGCTACACCACATTTTTTCATCTACATCTTCTATCATGTCTTATAACAGTTTTGCAATATAATTTTCCAAAGAGAAAAGAGAAAGATAATTTATTCTCTCTAGCATGGCTGATTAAAAAAAAACAAGCATGACTTATTTTACAAAAGTTTGTGCTTGACGACTCATTACTGGTTACATCATATATATTGTTAAGACTGTTGTCCAATTTGGAGAAAACTTTGTCAATTTTGTGTCCTCTATAAGCCGGAGCTTTCGTGGTCTTACATTTTTCTTCTGAGGTGACTAATCTAAAACGCCTTCTGTGGTGAGTTTTACTGCATCATGTTTTTGCGACACAGGGTATGAGGACTCTGTGTTATCTTGTTGATGTCAGAGTTTCCTGTTAAAGCAGCCAGATCTTTAATCCTTGTCCAAAAGTTCCTGTGATTCACTCATCTTCGTGAGTTGCCAGGAGTGTTCCTGGAAGCTGTTTTCTGCCCCAGGATGTGTGGTCTGCACTTGGCTAGTAAAGGAAGTGGCCGGGAAGGACATGAATAGACTCTGCTAACCCCCGCTGATGTTCCCACAACTCAACTTCCCCTTGGCCAGGCCCCGGAGGTGGCCACCGCTTCTCTGGTGCCCATCCGGCAAGATGGGAACTGCCGTGGTTACAGTGTCTCAGCTTGGCGAATTTTACACGACCATGTGACCACAGGACTAGGACTAACTCTCCCTCTGGGGCCTTGGGGAACCATCCGCTTCCCACTAGTCCATCCCCTTGTGTGGACCTGCTGTCTCCATGGTTCTCTGTCTGTCTGTGCCAGGGCCATGCTGTCTTCACGCCTTTATATTCTTGGTCTAAGATGGCACAAGACCTCTTCGTATGTTGAAGGTATTGGCAGGACACGTTCCCTCCAGAGGCAAAGCACCTGGCCCTTTCCAGCCTCCAGAGCTGTATTCCTGGGCACTGGCCCCTTCCTCCACATCCAAACCATCATGGGAGCACCTTGGTTCTAAAATTTGTCCTGGGACTTGTTTTAATCAGGCATGGTAAGGTGACAGACAGAGAGGTAACTGCCTTTAGAAGGTTTATCATTTACATTTCCTAAGAGAAGGGGCATGCCATGCCACACCCCTATGCCCCGCAGGGCTGCAGGTGAAGCCCCAGTTTGGGTCAGGGCAAGAGCAGGAGTGAGGGAACATGGCCCAGGGCCTTTATTGGGGTGAGGGAGGGTAGAAGCTCCTGAGTGTAGGATTGGAAAGTTTGAATAATTTCCCTCGGCCCTGGGCCTTAGGGGAAGTTCCTAGTTGTCTGTACCTCACCCTGGGGCGAAAGAGGGTGTGTGAGAGTCAGATAAAGGAGTTAGTTGTGGGCCCTGGATTGGTTGGTTTGTATCTGAAAGGGGGGCCATTTTGCTATCTTTAAGAATTTGCTAGCTCTGGGAGGGGCAGTCTCTCCAGGATAAAGGCCCCAATGCCAGCACATCAAGAATACAGAAGAGGCTGGGCACGGTGGCTCACACCTCTCATCCCAGCACTTTGGGAGGCCAAGGTGTGAGCATCCATTGAGCCCAGGAGTTTAAGACCCTCCAGCCTGAGCAACATAGCAAGACCCTGTCTCTATGAAAAATAGAAAAAGTAGCCAGGTTTGGAGGTGCCTGTAGTCTCAGCTACTCGAGAGGCTGAGGCAGGAGGATCACTGGAGGCCAGGAGTTCAAGGTTGCAGTGAGCTATGATGACACCACTGCATTCCAGCCTGGACAACAGAGCAAGACCCTGTCTCTGAAAAAAAATAAATAAAGTGATTTTCCAGCTTTCTCTTTATATAAAAAAAAACCAAAAAAGTGAGAGAAAAAAGAACACAGAAAATAAGAAAATATAGTCAATACAAATAGGACAGACAGGAAAAAAATTACCCACTTAGAGATGTAAGCCAGATTTTAAGAGAAAAAAACCAAGATTTTGTTTAAGAGGAACAATAGAAAGGGGGTGTCTATGTTGGGGATGGGGGCACCCAAGGGAGGCTGCTTCCCCTCCCTCTCCCTTCCTCTTACCAGAGAAAGAAACTAAAAACCATGGCTTGGGATGGCTAAAATAACAGCTCAATTTTGCCTGGGTGTTTAGCTGGCAGAGATAAAGGGCGGGGATGATGGAATGCTACAAGCTGAGGCTGTGGCCCCTCTGCCGGAGCCCCCATACCTGGTATCCACTGGTATTAAAATTACTGACTCCACCCAGTCGCAGCCGGCCGGCCTGCCGCTCCCATAGTGTGGCAGCACCTTCTGTTCTGTGCTGGTTTCAGCAGCCTCCCAGCTGCAGTTTGCCTCCAACTCCTAAGGGACACAACACACCTCTCCCAGGCCACCCCAGGACCTCCACAGCTTTGTCACACACAGTCTTTGCAGACAAGATCTTAGCAACATCTACCTTCTCCAGGAGCACAAGTGTGACATCCCCTTGAGGACATCCTCCTCCAAGATCATTCATCACACACACCTACGTCCAGTATCTTTTAGTTCTTTTGAGTTCTGGTGGCAACATATTCTTTATTTACACATTTTACTTCCAAAATAAAATCAACAGACACTCTTATCAGTGCACTCAGAGACTCTGTTACTGTAGGGGCTTTGCCAGCCTCTTCTCACCCCTGCTGGAGTCTCTCAGCCACTCACAATGGCGAGAAGGTGCCCAGGGCTCCTTACGCAAGAAACTGCACCTTTTGGCCTCGTGCTACCCCATTAAAACAACAAATGACTGGTGACCTACCTGGCTGTCCTGGAAACAGAGGCTCTCGAAGACCCTGAGCCTGTGGCCCCCACACCCAGCTGCCCATGTGTTCTGGGTCATGGAAACAGCACCCTGCAAGCTCAGCACAGCCACCAAGGCAGGCTGGAGCCACACACCTGCAGAGGGAGGGGCTGCACGATGGGAGCTGTGCACTGCCAGCCATCCTACGTGAGGGAGCTCAGTGGGACGCTGCTGCCTTCCTTCCTTAGCCAAGATGTCACTTACGAAGAATGGGACCCAAGACATGGCACACTTGGCAAAACTTCAGGCAGCACTGGGTGCCCTGGCCAGCACATGTTGTCTTCCACAAGTTTATTATAAACTACTGGGCAGTTACTTAGAAGTTGTCACCTGGGTAGAGAACTATGGGAATCTCTTGCCTCACAGATACCCAAAATTGAAATCGAAATCACATCGTCTCTATATACATGGCAGGCCTTGCCGGGACATTCCATAAGCCCTTCCTTTATGACTGTCCCGTCTGTACGTCTCACCAAACCTAATTAAAACAAATCTTGGGGAAAAATATTAGAACAATCTTCAAATCTGTCTCTCTTCTGAGGTCATCAGACCTCTTCTGTGTCAATTTCCCTCTGCCACACCTCATACAGACGCTGGGATTACGTGTAGGGTCCGCCTGGATCATCTCCCTGTCCCAAGAGCCTTAACGTAATCACACCTGCAAAGTCCCTTCACCATATAAGGTGACAGTCGTCTTTGGGAGCCTTTATTCAGTCTCTCACACTCCATTTATTTCCCTCTCAACGTCTATGCTGTTCGTGTCAGAGATTTTAATTCTTTGGATATATTTTAAACCCACAAAACATTATTAATTTGATTCTTCAATTGGGTCTAATCTGCTCTTAAACCGCTGCTTTTAATGAGCTTTATTAAGATGTGATTTACATACAATAAAATGGACTGATTGATAATGTATAATCAAATACATTTTCACTAAATTTTCTTGAGGTTTTTATACTTTCTTCAATGTTTTCATTTTGAAAAATTTCAAACTCATAGAAAAGTTACAATAATAGTACATACTTTCCACCTAGATCTGCCAATTCTTTTTTTTTTTAGCCACTAGACTACCAGGGAGTGCCAATTGTTAACATTTTGCTATATTTGCTTTTATTTCTCTCTATATATGTAATCATATTGTGCTCGCTTCAGCAGCACATATACTAAAATTGGAATGATACAGAGAAGATTAGCAGGGCCCCTGCGTAAGGGTATAATCATAGTATAGTTTTTCGTTTTAATTTTCAGAACCATTTTAGGTATAGACATAACGACCCTTTACCTCTAAATACTTCAGCATGGGTCTCAAAAGAACAAGGACATCTCCATTCACAACCGTAATGCAATTAAGTCATTTAATAATTTTCTTTCTTTCCCTTTTTTTTTTTTTTTTAGAAACTGATGTTTATTTTCTGTCAATCTTTTTCTTTCTTTTTTTTTTTTTTAGGCAGAGTCTCACTCTGTTGCCTAGGCTAGAGTGCCGAGGTGTCAGCCTAGCTCACAGCAACCTCCAACTCCTGGGCTCAAGCAATCCTGCTGCCTCAGCCTTCCGAGTGGCTGGGACTATAGGTGCCACCACGCCCTGCTAATTTTTTCTATTTTAGTAGAGACAGGGTCTTACTCTTGCTCAGGCTGGTCTCGAACTCCTGAGCTCAAGTGATCCTCCCACCTCAGCCTCCCAGAGTGCTAGGATTATAGGTGTGAGCCACTGCGCCTGGCCTATTTTCTGTCAATCTTAAGAGCTGTTGGAAGAACTGCTTAAGACCACTCAGTGGTTGCTCCTGCCATTCAGTGGCCTGGGGAGTGGGCGCTGCAGGCCAGGCTTCTGTGGCGAGCTGAGCGCTCCAGTCTTCAGCAGGAACCTGCTGAACAGGCCCGGGAGGCACCTGCAGGCCTTCGGACCAGTCAGCAACCTCAGGTTGGGTAGCTGTGAACTCAGGAGGTAGAGTGGTCCGTTCACCCTAAAAGTCCTCCTTGGTCACAGCTTGGCAGCAGCAGCCTGCTCTTCCTTTTCAGTCTCTTTGGGGTCTTTGCAGAAGTAGAGATCAGGCATGACCTCCCACGAGCGTTCACAGGAGACAGCGCTGCACGTGCACAGATTGTTCCAGGCCAGCACCCACCACATCAGACCCACTGAGCGAGCTCCCTTGTTGCATGCAATGGCAAAGTCCACATGGCACAGAGAAGAACCTGTGTCACACAGAGCATGGGTAGGTGAACATAAGACACCTCTGTGAGAGGCTGGTGGTCAGCCTCGGGGTCAGTAGCCACCAGCAGATGTAGCTTCTGGAAGGCTGCCTGGACCTGGTTAGTGGAGGTTCCAGGAGTGGCTCCAGGGGCAGCCGCAAATGTCAGCACAACCTGCTGGCCAGTAGTCCTGGAGGACATGACACTGACATTAGCTGGGTTATTGATAGCAGCAGTGGTATGACCTGTCGGTAGTAGCTTCTCCGGGTCCTCTTCAGATTTATGATGCAGATGTCATCACTTTTCCTTTTGCACATGTACTGTCCCATTCTGACATCAAGGTTGGTGCCACCTAAGTTGGTTCCTGCCACAAGGAATTGGAGGATGTCCTCCTCCTTGATTTGCAGGAGCTCAAGGGTTTGGACAGTGTAAAACTTTCCCTTTAAGTCACAAGAGGAATCCAGAACAACTCTGGTTGGACCCCTCTTTGGGTAGTGTGGAAAGGCCATTTAATAATTTTAGAATTTATCATTGGTAGAATTTTATCAAGTAAAACACAGTACATATTCCAAGTTGTGAATTATCCCAATCATGCACTTTATAATCCTTTTTTCCTGATCCAGGATCAATTCCTGCATCATGCATTGAAGGTTTCTGTTCATTTTTGTTTTGTTCGTCTGTTTTATCTTTCTGCAGGGAAATTCACTTTTTTTCTGGCAGGTGGCTAGGTTAGCAGATCACCTTAATTTACTCTGGGCTTGAGGAAATTCAAGGCTGGGGACAGTTCCTCTAGGACAATTCTGTTTCTGGTTCACCTTTACTTTTAGGGTATAGCTCTTTGGGGTCCCCACTGCAAGCCTAAAGTGTTCACCAGGGCCTCTCTGCGTGAACTCTGAATTCCATCCTGTGGCCCCATGAGTCCACCAAGAACCCTGCAGTTATGATTGGAATGCCCTCTGGTGCTTTGGAGCCCAGGTCCAAATGCTGGCCTCACCACTCTGGGAAACCTTTTCTCCCAAATCTTGGCCCTGTAAATCTTTGCTGCCTTTGTAGCTCTCCAGTGCTGCAAACAGATTTTGCACCATGCTGTCCAGCTTTGCTAGTTGTTCTCAGGAGGAGGGTTAGACTGAAACAACTGTTTCCATTGCTGGAAGCCCTTCTCTTCAGTTTTGGCCTGGTGATTCCTCAATCTTTTCAGTTCTGCAATTCTTTTAAGATTTGTTTTTAAGATGATTTATCCACTGCTTTTAGTTGTTTCCTCTGGAGTGTTTGGACCGAATCGCAGCCTGCTATTCCTGGAAAGAGATGTTTCTGTGCTGTCATTTTTTTTCTTGGCTTTCCCTCCCTTTCTTACCTTTTAGTTTTTTATTGAAATTTTTTTTTTGTATTACATTTTTACCTTTCTGCTGGCTTGGAATCTATACACTCTCTTTTAAATGGCTATTACGTTTTACCTTGCAATTTCAGTATAAGAAAACCTAATGTTAGACAATATCTTAACCCCCTCCCCAAAATAGAAAAGTCCCAGAGCACTGTGACTCTGATGACCCTCTGCACAACTTGTGGGCTATTGCTGTCCAGTATTTCAGTTTTCTTCTTTTAGACTGTTCCTTTCATTATTATTTTATACAATGTTTGCTTGGAGTCACATATGTACATTGGACTATAGTTGTCACACCTGGGGGATTGGTTCTAGGACCTCTGAGGTCACCAAAATCCACAGATGCTGAAGTCCCAGATACAAAATGGCGTAGTATTTTGCACACAACCTACACACACCCTCCCACACACTTAAATCATCCCTAGAGTACTTATACCTAATACAACGTAGATGCTATGCAAATAGTTGTATTGTTTTAAATTTTGTATTATTTTTATTGTTGTATCATTGTTTTGTTTTGGAGACAGGGTCTCTCTCTGTCACCCAGGCTAGAGTGCAGTGGCGTCATCATGGTTCACTGCAACCTCCAACTCTGGGGCCCAAGTGAGCCTCCTGCCTCAGCCTCCCGAGTAGCTGGGACTACAGGCGCCACCGCGCCAGGCTAATTTTCCTATTTTTAGTAGAGACGAGACGGGGTCTTGCTCTTGCTCAAGGTGGTCTCCAACTCCTGAGCTCAAGCGATCCTCCTACCTCGGCCTCCCAGAGCGTTAGGATTACAGGATCACGTGACCCACCGCGCCCTGGCATTGTTTTGGTTTTCTAAAAAATATTTTCAATCCGCACCTGGTTGAATCCACGCACGCAAAGTCCGCGGATTCGCTGCTCCATCGGAGCCTGGGGCCACCTTGGGCCATCCTGGATCCTGCGCTTCCTCTGCGCCCCTCACCCAACCCAGCTAGTCCGGCCCAGAGCTTCGCCTCCGCAGGCACCTGCGCCAGACCCCTCCCCGCCGCCCGGCCACCTCGGGACTGAGCCCCCGGCCACCCGACCAGCCTGCCGGCGTCCCCTGCCCTCGGGCTGTTCCGGCTCCGGCCCGACCCGCTTGGAGCACGAACAAGACAGGGGGCTCGACACACACCCCACGCCGGGACCAAGCGTTCCTCGGAGAGCTTTTCCCGAACTTAGTCGCTCGGACCCCACGACCACCTCCGCAGTAGGACAGCCGCGGGGAGCAGGGGCGGAGGAGCCGTCCGGTCCCGCCCCGCCGCGGTCCCGGCGAGGCCCCGCCCCGCGGCGGCGATCACGTGGGGGCGCGCCCGGACCCCGACCCGGAGGCGGAACCCGCCGGCTCCCGGAGGACGGAGGTGCGCGCTGACAGAGTGGGCTGTGCAGGTCCGGGGGCGCCCCCAGCGGCCCCGCACCCCGGCCGTGTGACCCCCGCGACCTCGCGACCCCAGTGATCCCGGCGCCCCGGCCATGCGAGCTCCGCAGTCCCGCGCCGCCCGCGCCCGGGTCGTGTGCCCCCGCGCCGCGCTGCTCGCGCTCCTGGCTGCGCTCCCGGCCGCCCTGGCTGAAGTCCCGCACCTGGTGCGTGTGGACGCGGCCCGTGCGCTGCGGCCCCTGCGGCACTTCTGGAGGAGCACGGGCTTCTGGTGAGCGCTCCGCTCAGGGAAACTGAGGACCGAGCCTCCCACCCGCCCCTATCTCCCCGCTCGCTCTTCCCAAACCCGGGGAGCCCATCCTGCCCCTGGCCTCTGGGACCCTCTTGTCGCATCTGGGGAGACCTTCTAGCTGGCTTGCCTGTGGTCTTGAGTACAGTAGGTGCTCCCGAGAGAGGACGGAGCCCTTTGCTCCTCCCTGTGCCATCCACCTCGTGTGGTGCAGGCCTGGGGCATCCCTGAGCTTGCCCAGTGGCCCCTAGGAGACTGAAGAAGCTTGTGGCTGCCCCCAGGGGCTCAGGACACTGCTTGTTGTTGAGGCAGACCAGGAGTCTCCCAAGGGGGGCAGCTCCAGGGGTGTAAGATGCCCCTGCAGTGGGACCTGACCCCTGTCCTGTGTGTCCCCAAGCCCCTCAAAGTAGGCTGAAAGTCTCCTGTATGGTAGGACAATGGGTGGGGTTGGAACATGGTCTTCTGTCCTGTGGGAGCTCCCTTCCTCCAGAAGACAAGACTTCACAACGTTCCTGGCATTAGGGTCATTTTATTATTCACTGAGTGGACAAGCACCAGTCCATCGCCTGGAGCCCCCACCAGTCATGGGTCCTGGATTTATAGGGGCCAGATGTGTAGGGAGGCTGCACTGCTGGGCAGGGCCCAAGGCTCAGGACTAACACAGCCACCCCTTCTGTTCCCCAGTCCGCCGCTGCCACACAACCAGGCTGACCAGTACGTCCTCAGCTGGGACCAGCAGCTCAACCTCGCCTACGTGGGTGCTGTCCCTCACCGCGGCATTGAGCAGGTCCGAACTCACTGGCTGCTGGACCTCGTCACAGCCAGGTGGGTGGTGCAGGGGTGGGCCTCCTGGGGCAGCTGGCCAGAATCCACCTTACAGAGAATATGGCGAGGCCAAGTGAGGAAGCCGGACTGGCCTCATGCTGTGTTGGACAGTGCGGGGCCAGGGCCGCTGCTTGGAGGACCCATTGCCCTTACACTTCCTGTCACAGCATCCTGTTGGGGAGGGGAGGTGGGAGGACGTTCTCAGTGGCTGTGCTGCAGGTGGGCCAGTGGGGCAGTGTATGCTGGGGACAACTGCTGGATGAGGCACAGCTGGCTTCCCCCTGGAGGTCACCTTGGAGGTTCAGGCCTGCTTGGTGTTGTGTGGCTTGTGGCTTTGTGTGTCAGGCCTGAGTGCTGGGCTGAGGTGCTATTGCTCACGCCACCTTTGGCCCTGACACTGGACCTCCTTGCCTGGAGCAGGCTGTCACCCTGAGGGTGAGGCATAGGGCAGGAGCAGGGGCAGGGCACTTGGGTGTGGAGGGCTTAGAGAAACATAGAGCTCCTCATGCCCTTGGCCAGAGTCGCCAGCCCCTACCCTGTGGGGCAGAGGCTGGACAGGCCCTGGGATAGTGTGTCCTTTTGGCACCTTGGAGGCTGCATGATTTGCAGGGGCCCTTGTTCAAATAAGACAGTGACAGAGTGTCAGGTCAGGCACAGCACTTCTGGGCTCAAGCTGAGGGACTACATGGGTGGCTGGCATCACGGGCAAGCCGGCATCCTGGGGGCAGCACTAGTCTCAAAGGTGAAGGATCTTGATTATTGAGTGTCTGGGGTCCTTGTGTGTGATCAGAGTGCCCCCTTCCCCTTCCCCAGTTGGGGTTCCCTGGTTTCCCAGGGCAGAGGTGGTGCAAGAGTGCACCTCTCTGGTGACTCCAGCCCTTGGCATCGCTCCCCAGGAAGGATCTCAGCGATGGCTGCAGATCTGCACTGCAGGCTCCCAGGAGGGAGTAGTGAGCAGGCCCTGGCCCTGCTAGAGGGTGGAGTCAGCAGCCGCCAGCTCCCCACGGCGGGCTCGTGCCGCCAGAACGGCACTGTGCACGCTGTGGAATAGCTGTTCCTCCTCAGCCACGTCCCCCTGGTCCTCCCTGAGGAAGCCACCTCTCCCCAGAGCATCCCTCACTGGGGGGCTACAACAGGCCAGGACCAGGCTGATGCCCAGGGCCTTATAGTCTTGGCGCAGACCCTGCAGTGTGGCCATGCCAGTCGTGTCCAGGAACAGCAGCGGGGCACAGTCGATGACTACCGTGTGGAAGCTGGCCGCTGTGGGCACCAGCGCGGCCCTGCTGCTCCCAGGGCCATCTTTGCTCTCGACAGGGTCTCTTTCGCCGGCCCCCGCCTCTGAGCCCCGTTCCTTCCTTCTGGCAGCCAAGCGCCCTGCGTCTAGCCCCGTGAGGCTGTAGAGGGACTGCAGGAAGAAGTCCTTGTTGGCATAGTAGAGTGGCCCTGAGAAACGGAACACCTGGACCCTGGGCTCGGGGATGAGGCCCTCGAATTCTGTGGCATCCTCGTAGAAGGCCGAGTCCCCGACGCGGGCGAGCAAGGCAGCATGTGGGCGCTGTGTACGGCCCACCAGGCTGAGCAGTGAAAGGATCACGCCGGCCAGCAGCCCAGCCTCAGTGCTGACCAGCACGCAGGTGGCCGCAGTGCCCATCCAGACCAGCGCGTCAGCTGGGCTCAGCCGCCACAGCTGAGGGAGATCCCTCACCTTGCGCAGGGCCCCACGCAGGCTGACAACAATGACACACGCCAGCACGCTCCGCTGCAGGTCCTGGAACAGTGGTGCCAGCACCAGCAGCACCAGCAGTACGACAGCAGCGCTGACCACGCTGGACAGCTGCGTCCGGCAGCCAGTGGAGGTCTTCACCAGGCTCTTGGCAAGGGCAGCGCTGGTGGCGAAGCAGTGGAAGAAGGCAGGCAGCACGTTGCAGCAGCCCACGGCCAGCAGCTCCTGGTTGGCGCGGATGGAGTAGCCATGGTTGTGGGCGAACATCTCCGCCAGTGAGATGGAGAAGGCCGAGCCCACGAGGGCCAGGGCCACGGCATCCAGGGCCACACGCTGCATCAGCTCTGGGTCTGGCACCCGTGGAGCCACAAAGCCAGTGGGGATGTTGCCAGCCACACTTGAGCCAAAGCGCTCATGGAGCTGCCCAAAGTGAGACACGAGCGTGGCCACCACGATGACCAGAAGCTCTGTGGGCAGCGGCACCCTCAGGCGGTGCCGGCAGCGGTCTGAGAGCTCCTTGGTAGCCAGCAGCACTGCTAGACACACGGTGCTGGTGACCATATCGCACACGTTGGCCTGGCTGGCGCTGCGCAGCAGGCTTAGCCATGTGCTGATCACCATGCCCGGCCCCTGGTGCCGAGGCATCTGCACACCCAGCAGGTGCCTGAGCTGTGAGGTCAGGATGGTCACGGAGGCCCCCATGGCAAAGCCGTCGAGCAGTGGCTGCGAGAGGTAGGCAGACACGAAGCCCAGCTGGAGGACGCCCATAAGGACCTGTGGACAGAGTGCGGTCAGGCCAGCAGGCCGTCCAGCAGGAGCTGCATGCCCTGCCACTGGCACCTGGTGTGGCCTGAGGGGCATAGTTGCAGCACAGAGCCTGACGACCCACTGCTCCAGCTGCATGTTTTCCAGATCAGACTCCTCCTGTGGTCTCCTGTGTTCCTTCACTGCATACTTGCACGCATGCCAGCGGACACTTGGACACACGCGTGGGTATTGCATGTGTACACCGTTGGCCATGGACACTCACTTCTTACCCTGTCGCATGCGCAGGAACCAGTTTTATTTCAGAATTGAGGCCTTTGGGCTCTAGGCATTAGAAAAGCCTTTCTTCCTATTTCCTGCACGTGGCACTGATCCCCATTGCTCTCCCGTGCAGACATGGAGCCGACGGGGAACTGGGGTGGACAGGCCTTAGGTAAGAGATAGCCAGGTGTGGGGAGACCACAGGAAGGCAGCTCTGTCCCCCAGGTTCCACCTGGGACAGAAAGCTCAGGAGGCCATGTGGGCCACAGTCTGGCTTGGCTGAGCCACAGCCACTGGCCAGGCTGACTCCCAGGATCCCTTCCCACTGTACCCTCAGCCCTCGGATGTCGGTGCCTTGCCCTGGGATGCTCTTGCATGCCCAGCTCCGCTTGTGCCTTGCTCTGCCCTCTCCGAGGCCCCAGCCTGTCCTCCGGACCTGACCCCATATTTCCTCCCAGGCTTGCCCCTGTGGTAGGTGATGGGCATCTAAGAGGGGGGTTCCCTGAGTGGCTGAGTGGCCCATCTTTACTCCCGTGCAACTGACTCCTCACCTGGTAAACCCCGGCCACCAGTGTGAGGGCAGTGGCAATGCGGATGGCGTAGCAGTCCCGCCCGCAGTCGGGTGGCCCAAGCACCAGCGTGGCAGCTGAGTTGTTGAGGTCGCTGCCGTTGGCTCTGGGCCCTGGGCTGTCCTGGGAGGGGTCGAAGCCGGCCAGCTGGAGCTCGCGGTCAACCACCTGCCCCACCATGAGGCAGAGCAGACTGAAGATGCCCACGGAGACGTGGCGTGAGGTGCCCATGAGGAAGTAGATGAGGTTGGCGAAGAAGGACGTGTAGAGGCTGTAGATGGGCTGCAGCCCGGCCAGCAGTGAGTAGGCGATGGCCTGTGGCACCAGGATGATGCCAATGACTAGACCTGACATGATGTCACCCGCCAGGTACTCCCGCGGGCGGTACTGGCGCAGCCAGCATATGGCAGGGATCAGGTCCTGCACAAGTGCCCTGGCGCGGGGCAGGCTGCACGTACAGCTCCGCAGCAGCCTGGCCTTCAGTGTTTTGCGCAGACTCTGGGGCACTGGGGGCTGCCGTCGGACCAGCACCAGCCCCCTGCCCTGCTGGAGGGGCTCAGAGGACACCTCCATCCTGTAGCGCCAGGCCCCTGAGGCCCACCTGCAACAGAGAAGTGGGCGTGGCCTTGGGGTCCCAGGGCCCAGGTCTCAATAAAAAAGTCTCAGGCAGGGGCAAGTGCTGCTACTGCCCAGGGCAGGGGTCAGAGGTTGCCCTGCTCTTGGGAACTGAGGGGACTGGGCCAGGAGGTGGTCCTGAGCCCCTCCCAACAGCATGGGCCCAGAACCCCTACCCTGTCTGGACGGACATCAGGTCCTGCTCACTCCAAGGTTCCTTTCATCTGTGCGGTGAAACATGATTACAATAATGGGCCATGTGCCTGGGGTGTGCCAAGGCCAGTGGTACCAAGGGGTGGCCCACCAGACCTCTGTAGTTCCTGCCTGAAGTCTGCCTGGAGCCTCCTGCCACTCACCTCCCCAATGGAGGGAGCAGGCTGGGCCACCTCACATGTGTGCTTCAAGTCAGACTGTCAGAGACCCAGACGCAGTGAACACACCTGAGCCCTTGCTGCTCCCTGTCCGCCTCCCTGGCCCAGCAAAGAGCCCTGCTGTCCACCCCATCCCCACAGTGGAACCCCTTCCCCTCTCCCATCCAAACCAGTGCCTGCTCCCCTATGGACACGTCGGCTGGCCCCTCCATCACCTCTGCACCTTGGTCCCTGGGACTGGCAGAGGGCATACAGGAAGGGGGTCTCCTTATGTGCCTGCCAAGCCTTATGGATACTGGGACCCCAAATCTACCAGGGGAGTGGCACTAGGGCCAGCTGGGAGGGGAGGTGGGGTGACTGGAATCCATCTCCCCTGTCCAGGGTGTTCTGGGACATGGGGGCTCTTCCTAGGTATGTGCCCAAGGCCCTGACCAGTCCACGCGGTACACAGGCATGCCGCACTGTCCCTCAGGGCAGCCTCCCAGATGGGGCCCAGTCCTCTGCAAACAGCCACGCCAGGTGAGCAGAGCTGGAACGGCACCTGCTGACATTTTCTTTGCGTTCGGAGTGCACCACTGCGTCAGGAAGGCGGTGCTTAAAGGCCAAACTGATCACTTTCGTGGCTTGGGTCTGCTCTGCCCTGTTTACAGGCTCCAAAGTACTTCTGTTTTTAAAACTCCCTGCATAGCAGTGTTGAACAGATGTTCTTTACTCCCTCAGAGCCCAGGACACAGGCCTGGGGGCTCCCTGGGGAGTGGGGGCAGTGACGGCCCCAGCCTGGCAGGTCAGCACGGGCTGGCTGGGCACAGCCTGTGTGGGCCCCAGAGCGGTGGGTGCCGGCCCTATAGGGAACGTGATGGGAGTTGTGTCCTCTTCCTCTGAAGATCCCACCACACAGGGTCCCTGGGGTCCAGGTATGCAGCACAAGGACCGCACATGCCACCTGCCTTGAGCCTGAGGCTCCTCTGAGAAGCCATGGAATCCAGGGGTCCTGGCCAGTTGTCCACAGCTCCTGCCTCCTCTGCCCCGTGAGCTGCCTCTGTGATGGCTGAGTTGTCCGGGGCCCCAGTTTGGCTCTTACCTGAGGGAGCACCTTCTAGGCTCAGAGGGCCGTGGGATGTTGAGGGATGGCCCGTCCCTTGAGGCTGCGGCCTGGCTGGACCCAGAACCCCCTGGCTTTTGTGAGCAGGTGGGAGAGCAGAGCAGTGAGTCTGGCACCGACCTGCAGGCAGCGCTCTGTGTGCTGGCATCTGCAGTTAAATTATTTACCCTAAAGATTGCTGAGTCACGGGTTCCCCCCAGGCATGTTACCTGAGCAGCTAACCCAGGGAGTTGCACTGTAATCAGGCTCACAAATCATTACAGCTGTGTGGGGCTGCAGGTGCAGCTGCGAGGCCCTGCCAGGGAGCGAGGGGGAGCAGTGAGTGGCTGTGCAGGGTGTGTGGTGTTGGGGACCCAGCTCGAGGCAGAGGCTTGTGTGCTGAGTACAGGCCACTCTCTGGGGCCAAGTGCAGTTGCCCCCTCCCCACCTGGGAGAGGATGGAGGGAGGGGCTGTCGCCTTGTCCAATCGCTGGATGTCCTCCTTGTCCTGCTAGGAGCCATTCTGGTCCAAGCTGGAGCAGGGGTGGAGGTTGTAATGGCCAGCTCGGCATGGGGCCACCATGCTCCCAGCCTCTGTCCTGTGTCCGTGTGTGGAAAGCAGACACACGGTTGTTAGTGTGTGTGCACACCCATGCATGGTTTGCATGCTTGTGTGGGCATATGCGTGTGTGGTGTGTATGGTCCAGGGCAGAGGGCTTCCTGGCATCCAGATGCCACCACCAGCCTAGCATTCCCTTCCCGCTGTTGGGGGCAGGGTCCTGGGTCTGCCTGCATTCCGGCCCAACCCTCTAAGACTGGCCAGGCACTGCCTCTGCTCTCTCCCCCACAGTAGGGTGGGACCAGCAGGACCTGCCTCCTAGGGCTGCTATGAAGATAAATGATCCCTTAAAATGAATTAAACCAGAGGCCTGGAAACTCTTAGGGCAGTGGCCCACACAAGAAAGCAGAGTGAGCTGCCATTTTTAAAATTGTCATGCAGAACCTCAGGTCCCCCATCTTTAAAGTGGATAACGGAGGTGAGCCCCCATCACTGGGTGCTTGAGGGGTAAGTGGGTTGTGAGTGACCAAGGGCTGGTTCCTTTCCAGGGAGCTGCTGCAGTCCCAAGCATGCTCCCATCCTGGAGGCAGGCCCAAGAGGCTGTGGGGGTCCCTTTGGTGGGGCTGGGAGGCCGAGCCGCCTGGGCCTGCTGTCCCTGACAGCCCAGGCACTTTGGGCAGCCTGGCTCAGGCCTGGGGACTGTGAAGTTGCCTTGTTGCCTCTCCTGTGCCCACAGGTCCTTAAAGGGGTATTCCTGCCAACAGCTAAGTGTTTTGCAGAGTCAGACATGGCCCTGGGACTGCATTCTCCCAGACAGGGGGCACTGGGGTGTCAAGGGGGCAGAGCCGCAGAGGGAGGGTGCTCCCATCAGGCACCCTGACACTTAGCTCCTTTGCAGCCTGCTGGCAAGCCCTGCCTGGTTCCCTGGAGCCATGGGCCTGGCCAGGAAAGACCCGACTACAGGTTGGCCCCATTTGGAGGTGAAATAGGAGTGGAATGTAGTTGGGGGTTGGGGTGGCCAGAGAGTGGGAAGAAGCCGTGGGTGTGAGTGGGTAGGGCCAAAGGCTCCAGCGGTGCAGACCCATGTGCACACGTGCTGGTGCAGGACAGGGTGGGGGGTGTCACCTGGGGGGCACATAAAAACCTAAGTGTGGGGAGCAGCCATCCCCCGACCAAGGGGGTGGGGATTTCCACAGGCTGGGGAGGGTCAGCCTGTGGTGGGATTTTCAGCTGGTGGGGATAGCTCAGGAGGGCAGTTTTCAGGGGCATGGCACCCCCGCCATCTCCGCTTCACTGTGAGGGCCTGGCCTTGGCAGGGATAGCGCCTGCCTCTGGTGGGTGTCCCCTGCGAGTGAGGAAATACAATTGAGATCACACCTGTAGGACCCTTGGGGCCTAACCCCCTCTTCTTGACCTATCGCTCTGCCTCAGTTTCTCTGCCTGTGTGCTGAGGCCAGAGGCTGTGCTGCTGTGTGCCAGCTGTCCAGGGGTCCTGGACAGCTGGTCAGAGAGGGTGGGCAGGCCCCCTCGCCCCCGTGCACCTAGCTGCTCCCCACGTAGGGAGGAGGACAGGGTCAAATTTGCCTGAACCACCTTCCCACTGGACCTCCTGTCAAGTCCTGGCCCTAAGGTTATTTCCTTAATTTTGTCTTGGAATCAACCGTTTTAAGTTGGAGCACATTTATTTGGAAAGGAAACATTGTATCTGTACCCAGGACCCGTGGAAAGAGGCCAGGCCGACAGGGCTCTGGGCGCCAGACCCCACTTTCTCTGGAATGACCCGCCCGTGTGCGCCGTGCTG
Organism: Propithecus coquereli; assembly: GCF_000956105.1. NCBI lineage: Eukaryota > Metazoa > Chordata > Mammalia > Primates > Indriidae > Propithecus > Propithecus coquereli. The sequence continues at coordinate 372,105 of NW_012154408.1, forward strand.
GGGTCCCGGAGAGAAGACGGAGGCCCGGGCTGACACCCCTGCCCCAGTGCCCAGGCCGCGCCGCAGGTTCTCCCACGGGGATCTGTGTCGGTCTGGCCGCACTTCGCACACCGTCCCCCGCTCCCGCCTGGCGAACGCGACTGCCGTCTGTCTCGCTTCCCTCAACCAGGGGACCTCGCGGCTCGTTCGTTCCCCACCCCGCGCTTGTCCCCCGCCTGCGCTGTCCCTATGCACGCGCACCCCCGCCCCCACCGCCGAGCACGCGCGGCCCCGGCCTTGCCACACTCACCGGGCGGGCTGTGGCTCAGCCTCGCAGCGCAGGCGCTCAGGCTTGGGGCGTGGGCCCGGGGAGCGGGCGCGGAGAACGAGCCGGCAGGGTGGACCTGTCCTTGGGCCTCCGGCCCCGGGTTGGGCGATGGCCCAGTCTGCGTTTCCAAGCCACGCCGATCCGCAGGGGGTGTGGGGGTGGGCTGCGCACTTGGTCTCCCCGGCTCAGCCCCCCTCTAGTCTGGGTCTCTCAAATTCCCCTCCCGACGGGGACCGAGGCGGAGGGAGACCGTGGGGCAGGCGGACTACTCCCTTTTCCTTGGCCTGGGGTCGCCCCTGGGGGCGGTATCCTGGTCCCGGGCATCATAGCGGCGAGGCTGGCCAGGCCAGCTGACACTCAAGTCCACCGTGGTGACAGGCTGGGGACATCTTTGACGCTGGGGCTCCCCCCGCTGGCGGCCCAGCCGGCCCAGCACCGGGACGGTGTTGACCCCAGGCCTGTGTGCGCAGGGCCCAGGTTATTACCTTGGGATCTGCGAGAAAGCCTGGAGCTGCGCCAGCACCTTCACTTTCCACCCGGCTGCGCCTGCCTCTGCCCCACCCCCACCTGTAGGACTTTGAAACCCATCCGCTGGGCATTTAATTTTTACCCAAGTACTTGTTAAGTTTTACTTCTTAGCTACTGGTGTGACCTTTGGATGGGAGGGACGGTGGCGGGGGTAGGGTGGAGAGGGCTCCGCTGTGCACCTGCTGGCGTCCGGGCCCTGGCATAGGAGCCGGTGAGCGAGCAGAGGGCACGGCGGGAGGAGCAGGGGCTGCTACCTGTGCCTGTGGACGGGCGGTGCTCTGCCTTGACCGGTACAAGCAAGGACAGGGACAACCAGAAGGGAGGTTTTGAGTTGTCCATACCTGCGCTGCGCTGGCGAGCAGTGCTGGGCCGGCTAGGCTGTGGCGGGAAATTGCTGTGACCCACAGACAGCTGTTTAAGGCTAGATTCTGGGTCCTTGGTGCGCCCTCTTCCTGACCCTGCCACGCAATCGCACACTCGGAACAGACCGAGCTGCCTCAAGGGGGCGCATCGCGCCGCGAGTTCCTTGCATCCTAATGGTCCAGGATGCCCTCAGACTCTGGTTGACCCACCTGTCTGTGCCCTACGCCAAGCACCTCCGCACACGCCTGGGCCCTCACTACGGCTGCAGCATTTCCTCCCCCGCCCACCAGGCTCAGTGCTGGCTGCTGTCCCCTGTTCCACCACCTCACACGCTTGCCTCAGGCCAGAAGCTCCCCCACAGCCCCAGACCCCTGAGCACCAGTGTCTTCACCCAGTCCACCCTCAGATGCCCAACTCCATGTGGCCCAAACCGACACCAGCCTGGCTCCACGCTGATCTCCACCTGTCCAGCTGCTCAGGCTGGAATCCATGGAGTTGTCTTGCCCCGCCCCCACCTCCAACAGCAGATGCTGTCCCTCTACTTTGTAATCCGTTTGCTCCAGCCCCTCTCGGTGCCTCCCTGGCCACCACCCAATCTGGGCACCACATCTCTCCCTGGGTGACCATTGTGGCCCCCTAGCCAGTCATCTGGCTCCCACTTTGGCTCCAGTGAGTTGCCAGAAGGATCCTTCAAAAACATCATGGCACTGCTCTGTCCAGAACCCTGAAAGGGCTCTACATTTCACCCTGAGTCAGGGTCCTGTCTTCACAATGGTCACAAGACCCCCATGTAAGCTCATTTTCCACGATGTCACATCCTTGTTCTGCCCCAGGCCCACTAGGTGCCTTTCTGCTGCTTGTTTACCAGGAGCTGGTTCCTACCCCGGGGCCTTTGCACATGCAGTCTCATCTGTTTTCCGCCAGACATTCTCCTTGCTGGCTTATCCCATTACTTGGCAGGTCTTAAACGTCCTCTCCTCAGAGAGGCCCTCCCTCCCTGACCTTCTGCCACCTTCACTCTCTGTCATGTCCCCTTCACCAAACATCTGATGTGCTCTTAAAGATTCTGATGGTTGCTTGATGACACCTGTCCCCTCTCAGAACATGAGCCCTTTGGGAATTGAACTCCATCTGGGATGCGTGTAGGGTGGGGGAGGCCCTCTTTTCCCTTTCTGCCCATCCATGTTGCATCTTGGAGTGTGGGGTCGGGGATGAGGGTACTGTTGGGCCAAGTTTGGGGCCCTGGACTCCAGGAGAGGCAGAGTCAGGGTAGGGGATTTGCCTAACTCCTGTCCCACAGCGCCCACCCCGTACCTTTCCTGAAGGACCTGCCTGCTCCATCGTACCTCTGAGCTTCATGGCTGTTCTGAGTCTCCACCCCAAGTCTTCCATCTCTTGAAGGAAGAGGTGGGAGGTTTTAAAGCACAGGCACACTAGTTCACAGTAGGCTGTGAGTGGCTGATAGGTTTCCATAGTGTTGGTTATTTTTTAAGGGGAAGGGCCCATCAGGAAGCCTGGATCTCAGCCCTGTGTGGCAGCTCCTGCTCTGCTGGAATGTGGCCGCAGTCCCAGTGTGGAGAGCTAAGTCACATCTGTGCTCCATGCTCTCCACACTGACATCGACTTCCACAGGGCATCTGCTGGGCAGGGCTTGAGCTACAACTTCACTCACCTGGACAAGTACCTGGACCTTCTCAGGGAGAACCAGCTCCTCCCAGGTGAGTGGCTGGCTCTACCCTCTCGGCCCACCTGCACCCCTCTCCCACCACCCAGCCCCTCTGGGTCCTTGCGGATTGTTTGCTTAGGACTGGCCTTGGTACTGGCATGCTGGAGCAGGGCATGGGCATGGCATGGGCAGTGGGCAGCAGGGCTGCCACCCTCCTTTGTTGTAGGATTTGAGCTGATGGGCAGCCCCTCAGGACTCTTTGCTGACTTTGAAGACAAGCAGCAGGTGTTTGCGTGGAAGAACCTGGTCTCTCTCCTAGCCAGGAGATACATTGGTGGGCAGGGTGTAGGCCCTGGGGATGGGGTGGATACTCCTGGGCAGGCTGTCCTCTCCCCATCACCCAGGCCATCCTTTGGGTCTTCCGTGTTTGGCCCCTTTGAGCCAGGGCTTCCTGATGGCAGGGAGGGTGGACAGGGTGGCGGAGGCTCAGCTGCACTCAGACCCTCCATCTGTCCCAAACCTCCAACCGTGGGACTCCCTGGGGTTATGGATGGGCTGGACGTTCCAACACAAAGGGGTGGAGCGCGTGTGACAGCAGGATGCTCTGCAGAGAGGTATGGACTTGCGCATGTTTCCAAGTGGAACTTCGAGACGTGGAACGAGCCGGACCACCGCGACTTTGACAACGTCTCCATGACCACGCAAGGTGGGCAGTGCTTCCTGGTCCTGCAAGCTGAAAGGAGCATGAGAGCACTGGAGGGGAACACTGCACCTGCTGGTCCCTCAGGGCATGTGTGGACACACTGTCCCTTCCACCCAGGCTTCCTGAATTACTATGACGCCTGCTCCGAGGGCCTGCGTGCTGCTAGTGCCGCTCTGCGGCTGGGCGGTCCCGGTGACTCCTTCCACGCCCCGCCACAGTCTCCGCTGTGTTGGAGCCTGCTGGAGCACTGCCACAGCGGCACCAACTTCTTCACGGGGGAGGTGGGCGTGCGGCTGGACTACATCTCCCTCCACAAGAAGGTGCACCCCGCCCCTCCGCAAGCCCAGACCCTTGCCTGTCCCTCACTGGTGGTGGCAGTGGTGTAGTTGACTATGGTGGCACCTGCAGGGTGCGGGCAGCTCCATCTACATCCTGGAGCAGGAGAAGGCCATAGGGCAGCAGATACGGCAGCTCTTCCCCAAGTTCGCGGACACCCCCATTTACAACGATGAGGCGGACCCACTGGTGGGCTGGTCACAGCCGCAGCCATGGAGGGCCGACGTGACCTATGCAGCCATGGTTGTGAAGGTGGGCCCGCTCTCTGCCCTTGTACATCTTCCCCCCAGAGCCACCTTATTCTTGGGGTGAGAGGGTGGGAGCGGTGGCCACTGCAGCCATTGTCCCAGCTGCCCTGTTTGCCCCCAGGTCATCGCCCAGCACCAGAACATGCTAGTGGCTAACACCAGCTCCTCCATCCACTATGCACTCCTGAGCAACGACAATGCCTTCTTGAGCTACCACCCTCACCCCTTCTCACAGCGCACGCTCACCGCACGCTTCCAGGTCAACAACACCCGCCCGCCCCACGTGCAGCTGCTGCGCAAGCCGGTGCTCACCGCCATGGGGCTGCTGGCTCTGCTGGGTGAGCGGTGCCGGGACAGCCTGCAGACAGCTGAGGCGGGCCTGGCACGCCCTGAGTGCAGTAGGACCAGAGGAGGGCCTGGGTGGGCTGATCAGGGCCTTGGTCAGGCAGGGAGGGATGTCTTCCAGGCTGAGGAGTAGGCCCAGAGGCAGGGGAGCATGGACATGGGGGCAGAGCACACTTCCTTGGGGTCTGCCCTCCCATCCCACTCTGCTTCTCCAGATCTGTGGGCTGCAGAGGTTGTGGTGTGACCTGGACCCCCCAAGCAGGGACCTCTTTACCAAGAGGAGGGGACAGAGGTGGGAAGCCAGGCTGTGGGAGGGTGGAGGGGCAGCTTCCCCACATGGTGACAGCCTCCCCCTGTAGATGAGGAGCAGCTCTGGGCCGAGGTGTCGCAGGCTGGGGCAGTCCTAGACAGCAACCACACGGTGGGCGTCCTGGCCAGCGCCCACAGCCCGGAGGGCCCTGCCGGGGCCTGGCGCGCCACGGTTCTGGTCTACGCAAGTGACGACACCCGCGCCTATGCCAACCGCAGCGTTGCGGTGACCCTGAGGCTGCACGGGGTGCCCCCCGGCCCCGGTAAGTGCAGATTCCAGGTAGGTCTCCCCCTGCGGGCGCTCTGGAGGGGCGGGGCCTGGAGGGGTCGGGCCAGTGAGGCAAGGCCCCAGCGTGCGCTCTGCAGGGCTGGTCTACGTCACGCGCTACATGGACAACAGGCTCTGCAGCCCCCAAGGCGAGTGGCAGCGCGCGGGCCGGCCGAACTTCCCCTCCGCGGAGCAGTTCCGGCGCATGCGCGCGGCTGAGGTTTGCCGGACGCATTAGGGTTAGGGTGCAGAGGGCCGTGAACCCACCCTGAGATCCCAGAGGAGACACCTTTATCCCCAGGACTCTGTGGCCACAGCACCACGCCCCTTCCCCTCCAGTCGCCACCTGACCCTTCGCCCAGAGCTTCCACTGCCCTCGCTCCTGCTGGTGCACGTGTGCGCACGCCCAGAGAAGCCGCCTGGCCAGGCAAGTGGCAGCCCCCACAGCTGCCCGGACTCACCCCCACCCCGCCCCTCTCACCCTGACACAGCATCTCCCTTCCCCCAGGTCACCCGGCTCCGTGCACTGCCCCTGACCGAGGGGCAGCTGGTTCTGGTCTGGTCGGATGAGTATGTGGGCTCCAAGTACGTGAGTGGGGGCCATCTCCCCGTTTTGCCCCAGCTCTTTCAGGCTGCAGTGGCCCTGTGGATACTCCATGGTGGTGGGCAAGCTCCCTCCTGCCTCTCTGCCTTCCACCCCCGACATTGTGTACTTGTGACATCACACCCTGTCTAGTGGGACATAGGGGCACCTGTAGGGGACATCAAAGGCAACAGTTGGGCTCCCCTCTCCCGTCTCCCCTTCTTCCCTCTCCTCTGAAATTGTAGGAAGAGTGCCAAAGACACAGGGAGGTGCCAGGGAGGGGGCTGGAGGGAATAGGACTGTGGGTCTGCCCTGCCCCTCAACCTTGATCTTGACTCTGACCTCCCCAGGTGCCTGTGGACATATGAGATCCAATTCTCCCAGGATGGTAAGGTGTATACTCCGGTCAGCAGGAAGCCATCGACCTTTAACCTCTTCGTGTTTAGCCCAGGTATGCCCACCCCCCATTGCCCAGGCCTCGGCCACCCCCTTCCTGCGCCTCCACACAGTGCCAGGTATGGTGGGGGTCAGGGCCTTTCGAAGACTTGAGTCAGGGGCGTTAGGTATCAGGGTAGGTTCAGGTGGGCACACGCTCAATAACACATGTGTACCTTTGTGTCTGCAGACACAGCTGTTGTCTCTGGTTCCTACCGAGTTCGAGCACTGGACTACTGGGCCCGGCCAGGCCCCTTCTCGGACCCTGTGCCATACCTGGAGGTCCCTGCCCCAGGAGAGTCACCAGCCCCTGGTGACCTGTGAGCCTGTGCTGACCAGTGACCCGGGGCAGCTGGCCAGTCAGTTAGCCTTCAGCGCCATCTGTTTCCAGCTTGCCCCATCATTGCCTTTAAAGTGCCTTTTCAGCCGGGCGCGGTGGCTCACGCCTGTAATCCTAGCCCTCTGGGAGGCCGAGGCGGGCGGATTGTTTGAGCTCAGGAGTTCGAGACCAGCCTGAGCAAGAGCGAGACCCCATCTCTACTAAAAATAGAAAGAAATTAATCAGACAACTAAAAATATATAGAAAAAATTAGCCGGGCATGGTGGCACATGCCTGTAGTCCCAGCTACTTGGGAGGCTGAGGCAGAAGGATTGCTTGAGCCCAGGAGTTTGAGGTTGCTGTGAGCTAGGCTGACGCCATGGCACTCTAGCCCGGGCAAAAAGAGTGACTCTGTCTCAAAAAAAAAAAAAAAATAAATAAATAAATAAAGTGCCTTTTCACACTCCAGTCTTGGTGAGGCTTTGATCCGCCACTGGCAGGGGTGGGGCTGGCCCCTGAGGGTGAAGCCTGGGGGGTGAGGACCCAGCTGGAGCAAAGCCTCTTCCCGCCCCCTCCCATCCAGGGCCTGCCCCCCAGCCTAGATGGATTGAGGGACACTGCTCTGGCCACGTGGAGAGTCCTGCCTGCTCCAGGCAGGGAGCTCAGCTTCGCCCTGCCCACCCAGGGGTCTCTGGCATCGCCCCTAGTGAGGGGCATGTTCCTGTCCCTTGCTTTCTTGCTGCTCTGCAGAGTGAGGAGCTGAGGCTGCATGGGGGAGGGGCCCCCTCCCCCAGTGGAGGGTGGGCTGGGTCATCTCTGTCCAGTCCAGTCTGTGGCCAGCAGCAGAAAAGGCCAGCAGTGTCCACAATGCCTGTGTCCACCCCCTTGGGTGATAGTGGCTCCACATCTGGGCCCAGGAGGAAACAGATGGCATGCCCAGATGAGGACAATTTGGTGACTGTTTGCAGAGAGGGAGGCACGGTGCAGAACCGCTCCCAGGGAACGGGCAGACAGAGAAAGCTGCGGAGAAAGGGCACCTGGCAAGGGGCAGAGACCTGCCCAGGGGCACAGCCAGCCTGTGGGACCCTTCAGGCTGGAACTTGGGAGTGGAGGCCCTGATCTCATCCTGCCGGCTTCTCTGCACCTCCCTGCCCTTTGTCTAGGTGTGAAGCTCATGTCCCCTGCATGCCACCAGCCAACATAGATCTCCAAGTTGTGGTTGAGAGATGTCACTTTGACAGTAGTTCCACCCGATCCCCAAAGCCATGCCCCTTTCCCCATGTGAGCCCAGACCAGCTCCCTAGGGGCGGGTCCTTGGTGTCTCTGAGGCACGGCTGTTGTACGGGGGCAGTGGGGCTGGGCTGGTGGGCCCCTGGGTGGGGCACGGTGTCCCCAATGCCTTCTGGAGCCCCAAGTTAGTCTGGCTTGGGCTGCGGTGACAAATACCACAGTACTGGTTGCTCAGACATCGGAAATGTATCACCTCACAGCTCTGGAGTCTGGAAGTCCGAGGTCAGCTGTGGGCAGGGCTGGTTCCTCCCGCGGCCTCTCCTGGGCTTGCACACGGCCACATTCACGGTGTGCTCACTCCTCTCTGTGTCCTCACCTGGCCTTTCTCTGCACCTGTGTCCTGACCTCTTCTTGTAAGGACACAGATTGGATAAGGGCCCCCCTCATGACCTTGTTTTAACTTGATCATCTTTGTGAAGACCCTGTACTGACCAGTGACCAAATAAGGACACATTCTGAGATGCTGAGGATTAGAACTTCAATATACGAATTTTGTGGGGGACACAGTTTGATGCATAGCAAGCACTGGCCCTCTGTGGTGGTCGGGATCCATCACCCACAGAAAAGTATCTTCTCTTTCCCCAACAGGTGGGTAGCCTGAGGACCCTGTGGTCTGGGACCATCTCAGTCTCTAGCTTAATGGGAGTGGGACTGGATTTGCCAGCGGACACCATCCCTTCTCAGACACCAGGACCTTCATACCTGCTGAGCCAGGTTGTAGGGGTGGGGCAGAGACCCCACAAGGGACCCTCCCCTCATTCCTGGGCCTGGATGCTCTGGCTTTTGGCAAAAGCAGCAGCAAAACACATTCAAAGCTTCCCCTCAGCTGTGGATTTGTGGCACGAGCCTGCTATTAGCAGGGTGGTAAGATGGGCCCCTCCTTTGGAGGTGATGTGGTGGTCAGTGGGGAATTCTGTGAGTCCCCAACGCAGTGGTGCTGGCACTGGTCTCAGCTGCAAGAGCAAAGCCGGATCTGTGCTGTGTCTCTCCTCCCCGTGAGTCTGGGTCACCATCTCCACTAGGACAGTAGCCCTTGAGATCGTCAGACAGCCACTGGGTTGCTGACGTGTCCCCACCCTCTGGTCTCGCTGATCGGTTAGCTTTGGCCTTTGTCATTGGTGGGTCAGGCTTGAAGCTGTGCCGTGAGCTAGGGAGGTCCACCTTGGTCAATTGCATACAGCCTCTGTCCCTGCTGCTGAGGCCATTGTCCATCTGGGCCCATGGAGCATTCATGTGGTGGCCTAAAGTATCTGGATTCAACATCCCTGTCCATGAGCATCTCCAGGTGGGTGGGCGCACTCTGGACAAATGCAGGTGTTTCTGCTGGACTCACACCCTCCTTCTGTGCCCATCCCAGGGGCCACACTCCTGTCTCTTCCCCACGTCTCCTTGCCCGCAAGCTTCCTGTCTTTGGCCAGCTGGCCAACTTGGATACTGCCCATATGGAGCCAGTCGTGGGCTAAACATGCCACCTGGCCCTGCCCACCAGGAGCAGACCCCTCCACCCTCTGCTCCTAGGGCCAGCCCCCAGCAGTGGTGACGCAGCAGCTGTCCCCTTCTGGGTGGCACAGTGTGCCCTACATCCACAACCACTTCTGCCTTCAGCAGCAGGTAGGAAACCCGTTGTGGAGCCTTGGTGCAGGCTGAGAGGGGAGTGGCTCTGTTCAGAAGGGGCAGGAAGTGGGAGCTCGAGCTTCTGTTTGTGGGCTTTACTTCCAGATGTGCTTGGCCGGGTCGCACTACTTACGTTTCCTGAAGGATGGCACGGGCACTGAGCTCTCCCTGGGCCGACGGGTGAACGGTGTTAGACCTTCACCGGGGCTGAGTAGCGGCGAGCCCAGAGTGGCTTTCTAAGTGGAGAGTGGATTTTCACAGGGGAGGAAATGGCCTTTGCCTAGGAGGCTAGGGGTCTGGGCTTGGTGGCCATTCTCTTGGTGCTTTCCAGAGGGCGTGGTGTCCCTGCCAGGTACTCAGGCAAGGCTGGGTCTGCTGGGCCATCCATGCCAGCAGCAAGGTTGCTTGTGTCACGCCTGGACCCACTGCAGAGCCTGTTCTTGCCAGCATTGCCTGTTGCCCAGGACATGGGTCAGAGTGGGATATTCAGGTGTGGGACACGCTGCACCCCAAATCCAGAGTCCCACTAAGCACTGTGCCTCTTAGAAGTGGGTGGTGTGAGGCACAGCACTACATCTGACTTTAAGTAGCATATCCCAACATTTCCCAGATCACTGGGTCCCTAAAACCTTCTCTGGAGGCTTCTGAACTTTCACAGGGTTTCTCTCCCACCCTCTGGACAGCACGTCTTCCTGAGTCGTCTGGGGCACTCACTATCCCATCCTTACCATGTCCAGTTAGCATAATGTCATCGAGGAAGTGAAGATCCCTGACCACAATCACACAGAATCGTGGTGTCATCGAGGCAAACTGAAGGTGTGCTGATGTCCCTGTCATGGGAATACACACTGCGACTGCTTTTCTTTCTCGATGGGGAGAGGAGCAAGCATTTGCCAGTGCAGCATCCACGTGTCAAGCGCCAGGGGCTGGTTGGCTTGTCCAACTGCAGCGGACCTCAGCTGCAGTTGGCACGGCCAATGGTGAGGTGGTGAGAGCCTACCATCGCTCAACATCCAGCTGGCAAGAAAGAGATGGAGAGTATGGAAGGAAGCCCTCCCTCTGCAGGTCAGGGCACCGCTCAGGTTCCCTCTCAACCTCCTGGGGACTAGTGCAATAGCTACAGGAAGCATCTGCAGAACCCCCTAACGCAGACTTGGCCCGATACCCCACCTTTGCCACATTTCCCAAAGCCTCTTCTGACCAGTGGGTCATGGTGGCTGTCAGGTGGCAGTGTCAGCAGCAGGTCAGAGCTGTTGTCCAGTAACCCCTGGAGGTCTTACTATCTCCCTCTTCTCAGGGTGGAGTCCCTGGAAAATGGCCCCCAGTCTCCCCTGTATGAGTGGGAGTGTGCAGCAGTGGCTGTGTGGCCAGGTCCTTTTCAGAGGTACCCAGTCTCCCCTTCTAACAAGGTCTCTGGGTCCATGAATTGGCTTCAGTCTGGGAACGGGATGAGAGGCCTCGAAGCCTTGCTGTGGCAGTTTGTGTTTGAGACGTGCCTGCCAGACCTACAGACTTCCTGCTGGCAAGTATTTCAAGCAGTGCTTTGGAGTCTGCCTGGGCAGTCATTTCGTGGTTGCCACGGACCCCAGAGGGCCTGTGGCTCCAGAAATGCTCCTGTGCCTAGGACTCACCTGCGACCTTCTCAGAGTGCAGGTCCTGCCTCTGCCTGTCAGAGGTAGGCCCGGGAGTCTGCGTTTCAGCAAGCTCACAGTGCAGGCCCTGCAGGGGGAGGTCCTGGCCTTCTGGCTGCAGCGTGGGCAGGCTGGGTTGAGGCCAGGCTGGCCCAGGGCAGTTAACTCAGTCCCCAGGTGCTCCGGCAGCCATACCAGACCTCAGTCCTGGTAGTGATGTGGCTGGCCTGCCAAACCCACTTTCTGTGTTTTGCTTAATGAATTTAGCTCGACCCTGTGAGGCTCCCCAGGCTCCTGCTAGCATGGATTGGCTTGGAACTCTGTGGATTTACTTCCTCTTCCTGGAGCCCCCCTTGGTCACGGCCATGCTGGGGTCTGATCTGGGGCAGAGGACTGGCAGGTGGGGGTGAGTCTTGAGCAGAGTTGGCACCAGTTTGCAGACAGTTCCCCAGTACAGACACAGACAGGCATTTTACATGTGGTGGGGGGGCCCTGGCACAGGGACTGGGTGCTCTCAGGCACCTGCCTGTCTGTCCCCGCACCACTCCTGGGGCTCCAGGTATCCCTCCTTTCCTTGCAAGTTGCTGTTCCTCAGCAAATAAGGGCACCCGTGGGGTCAAGCCTTCAGCTGGGCTGCAGCACCCAGCCTTGTGCACCCCACAGAGCCCCAAGGCCCAATCCACCCTCAGCCGCCCACACAGCCCTCAGTTTCACCAAAAAGACTCCCTGTCTTTACAAGAATCACTCCTGTTGCCATGGTAACCAGCTGCCAGGTCTGCCAGCCCCTGGCCGCTGCATGTCCTCCCACACTGCCAGGGTGATCCAGTGAGGCCATTCCCACCCACAAGGCAAGCCCAGGACTCCTTGGATCTGCCACCTGGCCCAGAACCTGGTCTGGAGGGGCCGTGTCCTAAGCCACGCCTGTCACTGATGGGGGAGAGGGCGGGGGAGGAAGGCTGTGCTCAGCCTGTTCCTCATTGCAGCCTGTGGATGGAGTCTGCCTCTGGGCTGGATGGGCCCCTTGGTGGTGCTGTAAGCGCCCCCTCCCTGGGGCTGGGAGAGGCCCTGGGTGCAGCCACTGGGGTCTGCATGTCCCCTTCCCTTGGCCTTTTGCCTAGACCTTGCCATGCAGGACCTTACAGGATATAGGACAAGACCTGCCCTGCCCACCTGGGCTGCAGCACCCCAACACCAGCTCAGGAATCCCCCCTGCAGCCCAGTTGGCACAGGAGAGGGGCCCCCTCCCCACTGAGGCTGAGGCTGAGCTGTGAACATCCCCATACAGCAGTCCCAAGTAGCCAAAGCCGGCTTCCCCTGCCATCACACCCGGCGGAGCCCCTTCTCCGGGGCCTTGACCTGGCTTGTAGGACAGTGGCTCCTCCAGGAGCCTGAGGGAGTGGGCAGAGGGAGGCCAGCAGGCCTGGGAGCCCACCGAGACCACTGTGCTCTCAAGAGCAGCAGAAAGCCCCAGCAGGGAGCACCTGGGCCATGGCAGTGGTGGGGACGCCTGGACAGGCCAAGCTTCTCCATCTGGAGGTGTGGGAGGCCAGGACAGCTCAGGCTCAGGGGTCCATGTCTGTGGGGGACAGGGTCCCAATCACAGCAGGAGTGCTGGTGAGCCCCTCGGCCTGCTGTCCTGCCCAGCCAGGGGCTCTGATCTTCTGAGGATACCAGTCCCATCGTGGGCCCTTCATGGCCTCATCTAACCCTAATCACCTCCCAAAGGCTCCACCTCCACATGACATTGGGTTTAGGGCTTAACATACACATTTTCAGGGAATACAAACATTTGTCAAAACAGGGACTCTGGGTCAAGGCTGAGAAATGCCTGTGTCCTCTGACCGGGGCTGAGCATGGAGCCACTATCCCTGCAGTTCTGTGACCACATCACTGGCTGCACCTCAAGTGTCCCTTAGAGATGAAGGCAGCCACTGTCCCTCCAAACCCTGGTTCCAGAGCAGGCAGGAAAATGAGGCCAGCAGCTCTGATGAGGGAGAGCTCCAGTGAGGAGGCCGTGGAACAGAAGATGGAACCAGAGAGGCCATTTGTGCATTAAAAAATCTAAAACAATATACTCCCACCCTGTCAGGTGGTCACGACACCGACAGAGTCCATCTCAGCAGGTTCCTGCCCCTCCACAGGTGCTCTTCTCTGTGTCCTTCTAGCAAGTCAATCTCGTTTGCGTTAAATAACACCTTTATTGAGCTATACTTGACACAAAAACTGCACCATTTGAAGTGTAACACATGATAGATTCTGACAGGCGTGTACATCCATGACATCCAGTCAGCATCTAGATTGTCCCCATGACCCCCCAGAAGCTACCGCATGCCCCTTTTGAACCCCACCTCACCACCTCCTCTGATCCAGCCCTGGCCACCACTGGCTGCCTTCGGTCGCTAGAGATTTAATCTCCCTACAGGTTTACACGATGGAACCATACGGGATGGCCGCTTGCTTGGGCTACTTCCTTGGCTTGGCCTAATTATTCTGAGAGTCAGTGGTGTTGCTGTGTGTGTCGGTGGTTCATCCCTTTTTATTGGCAAGTAGCATTCCATTGTAGGGATATGGAGCAACTGGTTTGCTCCTTCACTTGTTGATGGATGTTTTCAAGTTTAGAGCTGCTCTGAACATTTGTGCACAAACCTTTGTATAGACACATGCCTTCCTTTCTGTTGGGTGAAGACCTAGGAGTACAATGGCTGGCTCACGTGTCAGATGCAGGCTTAACTCTGTAAGACTTGCCAAACTCATCTAAAATGTTTGTATCATTTTATGTGCTGTACCAGCAATGTATCAAAGTCCACAGCACATCCTTTAAGATTTTGTATCTTGCCACCTTGCTAGGTGTGCTTGTTAACTTGTTAGTTCTAGTGGCCTTTTTTTTTTTTTATAGATTCTATAGAATTTTCTGCAAAGATGATCTTGTCATTTACAAATAAAGACCATTTTATTCCTTTCTTTCCAATTTGGATCCCTTTTATTTCTTTTTCTTGACTTACTATACTGGCTAGAACCTCCAATACAATGTTGAATAGAAGTGGAGAGAGTGGACATCATTGTCTAGTTCCTGATTTAGGGGAAAGCATTAGTCTTTCACAGTTAAGTGTGATGTTAACTGTAATTTTTTTTTTGTACATGACTTTTATCAGGTTGAGGAAATTCTTTTCTATTCCTAGTTTGCTGATTTTTAAAATCAGCAACGGATGTTGAATTGTGTCAAATGCTTTTTGCATTTATTGAGGTCATCATATTGTTTTTTTCTTTCTTTTTTCTTTTTTTTAGAGAGAGAGTCTTGCTCTGTCACCCTGGCTGGAGTACAGTGGTCTGATCATAGCTCACTGCAGCCCCGAACTCCCTGACTCAAACAATCCTCCCGCCTCGGCCTCCCTAAGTGCTGGGACTACAGGTGTGAGCCATTGTGCCTGGCCTCATTGTTTTTCTGTCTGTTAATAGTAAGTTGCATTGATTTATTTTCAAATGTTAAACCAACTTTGCATTGCTGGATAAACCCCACTTGATCATGAGGTAGTATACGTTTCTTTTGTATTGTTGGATTTGATTAATTAAAATAAAAAACATTTTGCATTTATGTTCATGTCATATATTGTTGTAGGTTTCTTTTCTTGTAATTCCGATTTTGGTAGCAGAGTAATGCTGGCCTTATAGAATGAGTTGGGAGGTATTCCTTTCTCTTCACTTTCCTGATAGTGTTTGTGTAGTATTGGTATTATTTCCTCCTTAAGTTTGGTAGAACTTCTCCATGAAGCCGTGTTTTTTTTGTGGGAAGGCTTTTATTAATAATTAAAAATCCAAATTATTTACTAGATAGATAGCCACTCAGGTTATCTTATGTCTTCTTGAGGGGGCTTTGGTAGTTTCTATCTTTTAATTAATTTGTCTATTTCTTCTAAGTTTTCACGTTTATTAGCATAAAGTTATTTATATTTTCTATTATTCTTTTAATGTAAGTAGAATCTGTAATAATATTACCTTTCTCATTTCTGATGTTGATAATTTGTGTCTTTTCTCTTTTTTTTCAGGTCCATTTGCAAGAGATGTCAATTTTATTGATTTCAAAGAACCAGTTTTTGGTTTCATTAGTTTTCTCCATAGTTTTTCTGTTTTCTATTTCATTGATTTCTGCTGTGATCTTCAATATTTCCCTTCTGCTTATTACTTTGCATTTCATTTGTTCTCCTTTTTCTAATTTCTTTTTTTTTTTTTTTTTCTGAGACAGAGTCCCACTCTGTCGCTTGGGCTAGAGAGACATTAGCCTAACTCACAGCAACCTCCAACTTCTGGGCTCAAGCAATTCTCCTGCCTCAGCCTCCTTAGTAGCTGGGACTACAGGCACATGCCACCATCCCTGCCTAATTTTTCTATTTTTATTAGAGACACGGTCTCACTCTTGCTCAGGCTAGTCTCAAATTCCTAGCTCAAGCGATCCTCCCGCCTCAGCCTCCCAGAGTGCTAGGATTACAGGAGTGAGCCACCATACCCAGCCTCTAATTTCTTTAGATGGAAGCGGAGGTCACTGATTTTAAGCCTGTCTTCTTTTCCAAAATACATATTTAGTGCTGTAAGTTTTCTCCAAGTACTGTTTTAACTACACCGCACAGTTTTTGATATGTTGTTTTTTCATTTCTATTAGGTTCAAAACAGTTTTAATTTTCTTTTTGGTTTCTTCTTCACTACATGGGAAATGAAGGAGGGGATTATTTAGTTTCCAAATATTAGGGGATTTTCCAAATATCTTTTTGATGTTGATTTCTAATATAATTCCCTTGCGGTCAGAGAATGAGCTTTGAACAACTTGAATCCTTTTAAATATATTTCAACTTTTGGCAAAGACTATGGTGGACTATTCTATAAATATAAATTAGGCCAAGTTAGTTGATAGTATTGTTCAAGTCTTCTATATTCCTAATGTTTTTCTGTCCACTTGTTCTATCAAATATTGGGAAACCAGGGCTGAAACCTCAGAGTATAATTGTGGACTTGACCATTTTCCTTGCATTTCTATCAGTTTTTGCATCATGGATTTTTATTATCTGTTGTTGCATGCATACATATTTTGGGTTTTTATGTCCTTTTGATAATTTTAACAATTTATCATTATGAAATGATCCTACTTATCTCTGATAATATTTTTTGCTCTGAAATGTACTTTAGCTGATATTAATATAGCCACTCCAGATTTTTTTTAAAAAAATTTCTTTCTTTAGAGATAGGATCTCACTATGTTGACCATACTGGTCCTTTTTTTTTTTTTTTTTT
>NW_012154408.1:388825-471481 GCF_000956105.1 Propithecus coquereli
CAGGAGTTTGAGGTTGCTGTGAGCTAGGATGATGCCATGGCACTCTAACCCAGGCAAGAGAGTGAGACTCTGTCTCAAAAAAAAAAAAAATTACATTTAATGTGATTACTAATATGGTTGGGTTTAAATCTACCATCTTGGCTGGGTGCAGCGGCTGCACGTCACCACATCCAGCTAATTTTAAAGATTATTTTGTAGAGACAGGGGTCTCATTATGTTGCCCAGGCTGGTCTTGAGATCCTGCCCTCAAGCAATCTTCCTTTCTTGGCTTCCCAAAATGTGGGTTTACAGGTGTGAGCCACTGCACCC
This sequence comes from Propithecus coquereli, assembly GCF_000956105.1. NCBI lineage: Eukaryota > Metazoa > Chordata > Mammalia > Primates > Indriidae > Propithecus > Propithecus coquereli. Next base: position 389,135 of record NW_012154408.1, read on the forward strand.
AGCCAACAGTTGATTATTTTTGAAAGAGTTTAAATATTAAGAACTTTTTTTTTAAGAGACAGGGTCTCACTCTGTCACTCAGGCTGGAGTGCAGTGGCATGATCATAGCTCACTGCAGTCTCGAACTCCTGGGCCCAAGGGATATCCCTGCCTCAGCCTCCCAAACTGCTGGGATTACAGGCATGAGCCACCATATCCGACCAGAAAAACATTCTTTATTTATGTAGTTACGATTTCTGGCGCTCTTCATTTCTTAGTGTAGATTCAGGTTTCCATCTAGTATTATCTTTCTTTTGCTTGAAGAACACCCTTTAACATTTCCTGTAGTGTCAATCTGCTAGTGATTAAGTCTTCCAATTTCTTATACCTAAAAAAGTCCTTATTTCACCTTTAGTTTTTTGTTTTGAGGCAGAGTCTCGCTTTGTTGCCCAGGCTAGAGTGAGTGCCATGGCGTCAGCCTAGCTCACAGCAACCTCAAACTCCTGGGCTCAAGCGATCCTCCTGCCTCAGCCACCCGAGTAGCTGGGACTACAGGTGTGAGCCACCCCACCTGGCTAATTTTTTGTTTCTATTTTTAGTTGACTGGCTAATTTTTTCTATTTTTAGTAGAGAGGGTGTCTTGCTCTTGCTCAGGCTGGTCTCGAACTCTTGACCTCAAGTGATCCTCCTGCCTCAACCTCCCAGAGTGCTAGGATTGCAGGCATGAGCCACTGTGCCCTGCCTCACCTTTGTTATTAAAAGATATTTCTGCTGGCAAATAATACCATGTTGACAGGTTTTCTTTTTTTTTGGTATTTTAAAGATGTTACTCCACTGTCTTCTTGCTTGCATTGTTTTCAACAAGACATCAGGAAAATATTCTTATCTTTGTTCCTCTACCCCAATTATGTCTTTTTCCTCTGGTTACTTTGAAGCTATTCTTTTTATAACTGATTTTCAGCATTTGATACTATGACTCGGTGTCATTTTCTTCATGTTTCTCGTGCTTTTTGCTTCATGTTTGTTGAGCTTTGTGGAACCATGGGTTTATGTTTTCCATCACATTTGAAAAAATTCTGGCCATTTTTTTCTTAAAATAGTTTTTCTTTCCCCGCCTTTATCTCCTCACCTTTGGAGACTCCAATTATACTTGTATTTCTCCACTTAAAGTTATGCCATAATTCACTGATGCTTTTTCCACTTTTCCCCATTTTCTCTGTTTCATTTAGTTTCTATTGCTAGGTTTTCAAGTTCACTAGTTCTTTCTTTTGCAATTTCCATTAATCCCATCCAAAGTATTCTTTCTCTCAAATACTGTAATTTTCATCTCTAGATATTCAATTGGAGGCTTAAGGGTTTTTTTTTTTCACATCTCTACTTAACATATTCAGTTTTTCCTCTAGCATCTGTAACATATGAAATATAGTCACAGTAAGTATGTGTGAGGTTCTCATCTACTAATTCTATCATCTTTGTCATTTCTGGGTCAGTTTTGATTGATTTTTCCCTTTCAATATGGGTTATAATTTCCTGCTTCTTTTCATGCCTGAGAGTTTTTTATTGGGTATCCAACATTGTATATTCTACCTTGCTGGGTGCTGGATATTTTTGTATACCTATAAATATTCTTGCATTTGTTTCTGGGATGTGATTAAGTTACTTAGAAATTGTAGTCCTTTGGGTCTTATTTTAAAGCTGTGTTAGGTGGGACCAGAACCATATTTAGTCTCATGTTGATTTTTCCCTACTGCTGAGGCAAGACCCTTCTTCCTGCTCTAATCAATGCTCCTTGAATCAAGGTTCCCCCTCTGGCTGTTGGACACAGGCACTATTCCCAGCCCCCTGTAGGCTCGAATCCTTCTGGATGGTTCTTTCTCCAGCCTTAGGGGTTTCCTTCACACCCTTGCATTGATCTGCACTCAGCTGAGCCTTGAGGATGACCCTCTGTGGATATCTGGGGTCCTCTCTCTGTGCAGCCCTCTCCTCTCTAGCCCTCTGGAGCACCTGCAAACTCCCACCACCTGCCCTCCCACCTCCATCTCCGCAATGAAGGGAGACCACTGGGCTCTGCCTGGGTACCTCCTGCACTGTGCCCGGGGCAGTGGGCATGGACAATCTGCAGCTCCTCTCTTTGTTTCCAGTCTCTCAAGGATTGCTGTCCTTTGATGCATGATGTCCAGTGTCCTGAGTACTGTTTTCACATATATTTGTCTGAGGTCTTTTCTTGTTTAAGGTGAGAGAGTGCAAATCTGGTCCCTGCTACTTGATCTCAGTTCTCTGCCAAGCTCTTTCTACCATCTGATATTCTTCCTTTCACTCTCTACATCCGCTACTGAGATGCCGCCTCTACAGAAGGTTGGGCCATCCGCCTTGCTCAACCCACACCTCCAGCTCCGGTACAGATCCTGACATGGAGGGAGGGCTCAGCACATCATTGTTACATGATCTTATGAAGAGTAAATTACTACTTATTTGGGCTTACCTGTGCTGGGCAATCCTGCGGATATTGCAGATGGGGCGCTGAGACGTTTCAGTTTTAAAGGGCAGAACTTGCACCCAGGCAGTCTGGTTGCGCACTCTGACCAACTGTCGCGGAGTGGCTGTGGGAGTCCAAGAGGGGGCGCCTGTCCCGAACTCCTGGGGTGGGAGAGGGGCTGGTGGGGGGCTTCTGGAGGAAGGAGCCTAGGCAGGGCACCTAGGAAGGGGCGGGGCAGGCCGGGCCAGGGCCCTGTGGGGGTCCGCCGCACCCCGCACCTCCACCAGGGGGCAGGGTGTCCCCACGGGAGGGGGCGGCGCGTGGCCGGCAGAGGGGGGCTGCGGGTTGGGGAGCACGCGGCTGGACGGTGGGGGCGCGTGCTGGGGGGTTGCACAAGGCCGGGCGTGAGTGGGGGGCTGCGTGCGGAGGCCGGCAGGGGCTGTGGACCCGCCCGCCTCCCCTGCAAACCTACAGTCTCTGCCTCCCCGTCGCATCCCATCCACCTCAGCTGCGCCCGCCTGGGCCACCTCACCTGCTGAGATCCCTCCCCACTGCCCACCTTCTCCCCCCACTTCACACACCTGCCCTCGGCAGCCTGCACACCTGTCGGAGCTCTTCACGCTTCGGCGGTGTCTCCTCAAAAACCTGTCCATGACGTTTAGGGCTGCCTGCCCACTAACCCGGGACCTCACACCCACCTGTCCATTTTGCCATGGAGCACCTGTTCGTGACCCCTGGCGCCAGCTGGACAGTCCTCAGGTGGCCGAGGCCGGCTGTCCTGGCTGCTGCTAAGTCAGGCCTCAGCTGCGGCACCTGGCGTTTTGCAGCTCAGAGGGCCATTCAGCCTATGCCCTGACCTTGGCCTGGGTGCAAAGTGGGTACGTTGGGCCACTGAGGGTAGGACAGGGATGGGCCCTGCTCACCTCCCTCCATCTAGAGATGCCCACACTGGCCCAGAGACAGGATTTGGGGTTGAGGACGCTGGGCTGGGAAGCTGGATTCTCACTGGCCTCACCAGCTTGGGATGGGTGACTAGTTGGGTCTTGGTGGGCCCTAAACCCTGAAAACTGGCACCCCTTCTCCAGCTCTTCTCTACCCCGAGACATTGGCTTGCAAGGCCTCTCCAATGTCAATCTTCCCTGGAAGGCTTCTTGGAAGAGGGGGCTTCTGAGCCCAGAGAGAGTGGCCGTTCCAGGCAGGGTTCCTGAGGGAAGAGCATGGGGTGGAGAAGGGGCTGGTAATTTGGCCAGAGCTCAGGAGCCCTGGGGCAGAGACGTGGGAGGTGGGTAGGCATGGGTTTTGTGTTGAGGGCACTGGAAACTGAGCAGGGTGAGGGGAGGTCATGAGGAGGCTGGCCCAGTCATTTGGGCCAGAGAGAATGCGGGGAGGGGCGGAGGCCCTGCTGATGGCGCTGGGTGGCCTGGGAGCCGAGTGTGCTGGGCAGGCGGCGGTGCGGGGGAAGAACGGGAAGAGCTGGACTCCGCAGCTGGCTGGTCTGAGTCCTGCACATGCCGAGTGCGGGCTGGGAAACCGCGGGTAAGCTATCTTCACTGTTCACCTGTTGCAGGGGACACCTGCCTGGTATCAGGATTAAAGGGGGCGTTGTTATCTACTATTACCGGTAATGATTACTATCAGTAGCGAGTGAGAGCCGGGGAAGCCTCCAGGTAAGTTGTGGAAACATACCTGCGCTTGGTCAGGGGCACCAGGTAAGCCAAAGCGCAAGGGGCGGGGCTCGTTCCCTACCACCCCCACCGCCGAGGCGGCCCATCTCGTCCTGAGCTGCTCCCGACGGCTCCCCGGCGCGGGCCTCCAGGCTGGGAAGCGTCCCGCAGCTGTCCAGTTCGCCCCCCGCCTCAGGACTACCAGGGAGACAGTCCAGGCTGGGGACTGGGCTAGCCAGAGGCCAGGCGGCCTTGGCCCGGCCAGAGTCTGCTCTGGGGGTCCAGGGCGCTTCCCTGGGATTGGGCTCTGAGGCCCGGACGCAGGCGCGTGTGGGTGGGGTGGGCGTGGCTGCTCCCGAGTTGCCTACGGGCTCCAGGGGGGCGGCCCGGCCAGGGCCGGGCGGCGAGAGCCCCGCCCCGGGGAGCCACCCAGCCCGCAGGGCCGCCCGCAGGGCCGCCCGCAACGCGAGGGTTAAGGTTCGGGAGCCCGGCGGGCGGGGCGGCGCGCGCGCGGATTGGGGGGAAGTTTTGGCGCGGGGCGGGGTCCGGGGCGGGGCGAGAGGCGGGCCAGAGCGCACGGATTGGCCAGAAGTTGTGAGGGGCGGGGCGCGCGGCGGGCTCGGCGCTCGCTCCGGGAGAGTCGACAAAGCCCCGCAGGGAAGGACGCCTCGCGGCGCGGCGCCCCGGGCCCCACGCCCCGCCGCCCCGGGACCCCGGCCCCGGCCCGCGGACGTGCCCCCGCCGCCTGCTCGGCCCGGGACCCCGCGCGCCCGCGCCAGACCCGGACCCCGGCCTGAGCCGCCAGTGCCCAGGTAGCGCCGCCCCGCCCGAGGCCGGGCCCGGGGGCGCGGGGCGGCGGGATGCGGCGCCTGGGGCGGCAGTGACCACGGAGCGCACCCCTCGGGCCCAGCCCTGACTCCCGCCGCCCGCGCGCCCGCCCGCCCGCCGAGCCCCCGCCGAGGTGAGCCCCAACACGCGGGTCCACGACCCCGGGTGGGCAGACTGGGGAGGGTCGGGGGTCTGGGGCGCGGGCGGGGAGGGTCTGGCTCCGGGCTCCCTGTGGGGGGCCGCCGGGCACGGGTCATGCGCCGCCACTCCTTCCTGGCCCGCGGTGCTGCCCTGCGCCCCGCCCCTGCCCCCGCACCCCATGTGGGCCCCCCCCGCAGCGCAAATTTGTCCGCTAATGGCGCAGGCGATTATTTGCGGGGCTGCTCGGTGTTGTGTGTCCCGCGGGCAGGGCCGGAGTTACAAGCGCCAGGAATCCAGACGGTGTTTGGAGAGGGGGGGTAGCGGGGGAGGCCAGTAATTAGTGTAAACCCTTTGTCTGCCTTTGATACCCACAGCTTCTCTCTGCCGCGGCTTCCTCCACCTGGAGCGGGGTGTCGGAGGGGGCCAGGCTGATCCCGGCCCAGGACGGGGTGGTGGCGGCCCTAGGGGCTCTGGGCTGGAGAGTGGCGTCCCAGTCCCAGCGCTCAGTCACCGCTCCCCCAATGCCCCCAGGTCTGGACAGGCCGAGATGACGCCGAGTCCCGCGTTGCTGCTGCTGCTGCTGCCGCTGCTGCTGCTGCTGCTGGGGGCCCTCCCACTGGCTGCCGCCGCCCGAGGTGAGTCCTGGCGCCTGGCCAGGCCAGCCTGGCCTCGGCCAGCGCCGCCCCTTTCCCGCGGCGGCCCTGAACCCTGCCACAGTGCCTGCCTGGCACGCGCCCCGTGCCTGCTCCTGCTGGCCTGCTCACCAGGGCCCCCCTGCACTCAACGGCCCCCTCACCCACAGGGTCCCCCAGCTCACCTGAGGGGCTCACCTCACTCACGATTGCCACTAGTGGACTCTAGCCCTGGCCCCCCCTCAGGACACACTCCTAGTCTTGCACACACACATACTTTCACATGGATTTCTGAAGTAGAGCAGCTGGTTACCCTGTGGATTCTTAGGGAGTGGACCCAGTTAGGACCCTGGGAACCTGCAAAGACCCCAGAAAGCCAAGGTGGGCTAGGGGACACTTGGTGATGCTTTCAGGGCCTGGGACTCATCCTGACCCACAGCCCCCCAGCTGCCCCAGCCCTTCCCAGGCAGTGCAGGATAGAGGCTGCATGGAGGAGCTGAGCCCCAGAGCACTGGGACATCATGGCATGGCAGGGGCCATCTCAAGGCAGACACCTGAGGACTGCATGCTGCGTGGCCACACATTTTGCCTCTCAGCATGCGCTACACCACGGCCTGGGCCTGTGCTACACACGTCTGATGTCCAAGTGGGTAGCCCTAGCCCCGGACTCAGCCCCAGCAAGGAGCATCCATGGCGTGTGGGTGATGCGTGCCCGCCATGTTCCAGGAGCAGGAGGACACAGTGCTGGCCTCCTCTGTGGCTAGGCGGGCCCTGTGGCCAGGCCAGCCCTTTGGGTGTGCTGACCACTCAGGATCGTCCCTGCTCTGTCCACCAGTCCTCTGGAGCCTCGCACCCCGCCCCCGCCGCCCAGTGAGCGCACCCAGCCCAACCTGGCCTTATATGGCCATGTTCGGGTGTTGGGTGGCAGGCGGCGGCCCAGGTGGGCCTTATGCCATAGTACCCCCCCGGCCGCCAGGGACTGGCCGGCTGGCTGGAGGGTGGGGGCTGTCCAGGCGTGGCCAGGCCGGTGGCTGTTCTGAGGGCCCAGGCAGTGACCTGGGCATTGCGGGCACTCAGGCCATGCTGGGTGAGCCCCCACATGGCCAATGGCCCAGGCTGTGGATCCCCTTTTATCTGCTGGATGCCCCTGTACCCGCACCTGCCTGTCCTCTGGCCACTCAGCCAGGAAGGCTCTGGAGGCCTCTGTCCTGCCACGGTCACTGCCTGGAGCTGAGGCCCAGGCAGGGCCTGCCTCTTCGCTGAGACACCCAGAGGGGCCACTCCTTTTGACCTGGGCCCCCACGGCTGCAGCCTTGGGGCTGTGCCGCTGGTCTGCCCAGCTTTGCCTGGCAGAGACCCTGGCAGCACCAGAAGCTGGAGGGAGCTGCATCCGAGGGTGAGGGCCTCTGTGGTTGGGAGAGGAGGTGGGGAGCGATGTCTTCCCTGAACTGTGCGGACTTTCCCCCCAGGCCCAGCCTGCACTCGGGGGGCAAGGTCATTCCTACTGCTCTGGTGAACTGGTCCAGTGTGGACCTTCGGCTGGGCTGGCAAACCAGCACGTAGAGGGTTTGGGTTATTTTTTGAAAGCCATTTCCCTGTGGTGTTACAATTTCTGGAAATAGTACATCAACAGACTCGGATCATGTTTAAAAAGTTCCCCTTTTCCCAAAGTTTCACAATCTTGGTGGGTTTGTCTTAAATTGCTTTTTTTCAATTTTCAAAAAAGATTGGATTTGGCTTTCTCTGTTTCCATTTTGTTTCTCACAGTGGGAACCTGAGAGGTTCAGCATGAAATACCCTCCCCAAATAACTTCGAAAGAAGTCATTTTGGGGGATTTCTGAGAAGTGCCACCTTTGAACTTTTGCACAGATGGCCCTGGGGAGCAGTCTCTATGCAGCCAACGCAGGAGGTCACTCTCCCCTATCCTCTGGACCTAGCCAGTGTACACGGGGTGAGCTGAGCCCTGCCCAGACAGGCAGGGTGGTGTCCTTCTGTGGTGCCCCATGCTTCAGGGATGGTGCAGTCTCAGGGACACCTCGCCAGGGATGCTGTGCCAGGAAGGAGGCTGAGAGTGTGTGACTCAGTGGGGAGGCCGTGGCAGTGGCCATGTGCGTGGTGCTGACTTCAGCCCCTGGCCAGGCTGCAGGGGCCCTCCCCACTTCCCCAGGCCCCGCCAGGCAGGGGCTGGCCAGTGTGCCGCGGGCCGAGGTGGACCTGCAGAAGCTGGGCCCAGCGGCTGTGAGGTGGAGGTGGAGGTTCGGGCCAGCCACCCTGTGCACGTCTCAGGGCCCCACTTCTGGAAGGGAAAATAAATCACTGTCCCCTTGGGGGGAGGGAAGGAGCGGTGAACAAAGTCGCCTTTGGCTGGGCCTGGAAACTCCGACCACAGGCTCCTTTATCCATTGTGCGGGAATCAATGGGCCTCCGGGCTCTCAGCCGCCTTTCAGCCACCCGCCCTATGCCATGGCCCTGACGAGGGGAAATGTTGGTTTTTCCCCAGCCGTGGCCTCCAGGCTTCGGCTCACTCAGCCCTAGCTCAGAAGCTCTGGCTGTGCTGGGAAGTGGGCTGTGCAGCCTGGACCTGGTGCTGCACCTTGCTGGGTAGTTCCAGCCCTGGCACATCAGCATGAGGAGGGGAAGGCAGGCCCAGGCTGCATCCCTGCACCCCATGACACCCATCCAGTGCTGCCTTGCTCCGCTTGCTGTTGCCCTTCTGCGAGGTCACCAGGTACCTGGTCAAGCCCCAGGGGCCCAGCCTGCTGACCTCAGCCTGAGGAGAGCAGGGCCTGCTCCTGGTAGGGCTATAGCCGCGGGGTCCACAGGCCCGGACGGCTGGGGTTGGGTAGAGATGGGTGGGAGAGGAGGCGGCCCTGGCCAGGGCAGGCCTGGGAGGAGAGGTGGGTATCCATTCCCTAGAGGAGCAGAGCATGGGGTGGGGGGCCCCCAGGAGACTCCCTGGGGGCAGGGAGCTTCCCATCTTGGCGGGAAGCAGTCACTTTTCTTCCTGAGAGATTCGCAGAAGCTGGTGGGGTCGGGGAGGAGCAGACAGGGGAGGGCCCAAGCCAGGTGTGGTGTCCCTTGACTCCCTCTGCGCTCCTGGGCTGCCCAGTGGTCCAGCTGGGGGCCCACAGCCCCCGCAGTGGACAGAGCACCGGTAAACACCCAGCCTCTGGCTCAGGAAACTTCCTTGCTGATACCTCCAAGGTGGTGATGGGCTGCTGGGGTCAGGGGTCAGAGCCTGCTGTGGGGCGGGGCCCTCCAGCGAGTGCTAGGCAGGAGAGGCCAGGCCTGCACCAGGTAAGCGGGTATCCGTGAGGTGGGGGCAGCCTGGAGCCTGGTGGGATCTGGACACAAGATGGGGCTTGCCCGGGTATCCATCTGAGTCAGTACCCATCTGGAAGGGTACTGGGGCAGGCGGGTCTTTGCTGCGGGTGCTGCGTGTGGGCCCTCCAGGGCAGTGGCATCCCCTATGTACTCTGGTGCCTGTGTGTGTCCTGAGGACAGGAGGAGCAGTGCCCAGGGCCAGGGTCCACAGAAGGTGCCATCCAAAGGCTCCCAGAGCAGGCATAGACCTAGACGGGTTGGGCGGCATCCCCAGGGCGACCCCCAGCCTGCTGGCCCACCTGGTGCACACTGCTGGGCAGTGGGGTGGACCGGTGCTCCAGCCAGCTTGCTGGGCTTGGAATGCCTGGTTTCTGGGGCAGCCACCTGTTCTGTGGGTCCTACCAGTTCCTCCACAGATCCTGTGTATCTCGTGCCAAGAGCTGGCCCTGGGCCAGCTGGTGACCATGTTCACCCCGGGCCTTTGCACATATGTATAGAGCGTGTACATGTGTGCGTGTGCCTGTGTATGTGCCTGAGTGTCTCAGGGTGGGGCAGAGCCTGGCCCCTGGCACTGGGTAGGCAGCAGGGCCCTGTGGGAGTTCCCTGTGCTCCCCCTCCTGGGGGACTGTCCGCCTTTGCTCTTGGCTTCCTAGGGAGGGTGCTGGGCCCTGAGGCCACTGTCTCTGGGGTTTCCTGCCTCTCCCCTGCGCTTGGGTGCCCGAGGTGGGCTGGCAATAGCACGTGAAGGCTGAGCATGGGTAGCAGGGACTGTATCTCCTTATTGTAACGGGGGTGCCTGGCAGTACTTCAGGGAGTTGGGAGCACCAGCCACAGAAGGCTGAGCACCCGGTCAGCATGTCACCGTGGGGCAGACACCTTGGGTCCCTCCCCTGGGTTGGCTCTGCTGTGTCCCCCTGAGGCCTGGAGTAGAGGTCTATGTGGGCCAGGGCGGATCTGGCTCCTTTCCTGGCCCTCCGGTCAGAATCTGCACGCTGTCCTCTGAGCCCTCCCAGCCACTTCACTTCTCCAGGAGGGGGCCCAGCCACCCCCACCCCATGGCCAGGTCCACCATCTTCCAGCCTGAAGTTCTTCGGGCCGTGCAGGGCTTGCTGGGGATGCAGCCGCTGTGAGCTGGCCAGGCGGTTCCCACACTCCCACTGTGTCTGAGGTCGGTTGGGGCCAGCGCTTGCCTAGCCCCTCGGTGAAGGGAGCTGAAGGTCAGAAGGTCAGGGCCCAAGTGGGGGCTGGCTGTGGGGCCAGGCCCTCCAGCTGTCAGCTTCCACTTGCCCTGCACTTCCCAGGCACACTGGGGGTCTGTCTGGCCTTACAGGTCTGTCCCTGGGTGTCCCCATGTCCTCAGCCGGGCATTTGACCCTGATGCTGTGGCTACTTCAGCCACAGGGAAGGACTCTCATACAGGCCCAGGGAACCTTCAGCCGGCAAGCTCTGTCATCCCTGCTGGGTCAGGAGGCCTGTCTGACCCGGGCTAGGGGCTGCTGTGGGCTCTGCAGAGGGGTGGACACAGCTGGCCTGAGCCATGGAGGCCTTGGGAGTGTCCAGTGCTGGGCTGGGCTGGGCCCCTGCATGGGCCCAGGAGCCTCGTGCCCTGAGCATTGCTGGGCAGCTTCAGAAAGTGGGATTGGCTTTTTCCAGCATACTTCCTGGTCCTGGCCTTGATCCCCCACAGCCGTACTGGCACGTGTGCGGTGTGTGTCCTTGCACACCTGGGCTCACACCCCCTGGGCTGCGGGTTGTGTTCTGGAGTCCCCTGTACTCCATGCCTGGGACCAGGCTCCACTGGGAGGTGCCCCACTGGCTGTGGGAGGGCGGGAAGCCGTCAGCAGCTCTGGCTCCTGCCTCTGTGTCCGCATAGCTGACCCACTCCCAGCCCGTTCTCCGGGCCAAACTTCCTTGAGTGTCTGCTGTATGCCAGGCCCTGGACAGACGGAGCACATAGGGCTGGGGAGAGGATCGGGTGTGGGTTGAGCTGAGGTGGCCAGGATGGGCCCCTCCAAAGGGTCTTGGGAGCTCCCAGAGAAGATATAAGAGGAAGGCGTGTGGGGAGGGTTCAGCTGGTGGGGACAGTGAGGTGTGGGGAGCTTGGCCAGTGAAGACTGTCGAGGGTGGGCACGGGGGTGTCCTGCCCCTGTCTCTCCAGGGGGCTGCTTCCTCAGCCCCGCCATCCCGGGTCCCCACTGCCCTCCCTGGGCCCTTGGGGGTGTCTGGGAGAGTGGGGACAGAGTGTGCATTGGGGAAAGACTGTGTCTGAGGACATTGGGGACATTGGGCACAGAGTGTCTGCGTACATTGGGGACGGTGTGTATTGGGGGACTTGTCTGCGGACAGAGCGAGCATCTGGGGATGTTAGGGACAGAGCGTGCTTCTGGGACATTGGGGACAGAGTGTGTATTTGGAGACATTGGGGACATTGGAACAGAGCGTGTGTCTGGGGACATTGGGGACATTGGGGACAGTGTGCATTAAAGGACTTGTCTGGGGACAGAGTGTGTGTCTGGGTCCCTTGGGGACAGTGCGTGTCTGGGGATGTCTGGGGACAATGTGTGTGTCTGGGGACAGAGTATGCTTCTGGGAAATTGGGGACAGAATTGTATCTGGGAACATTAGTGACAGAATGTCTGGGGACATTGTCGGGGAGAGAGTGTGCTTCTTGGACATTGGGGACAGCGTGTGTGTCTGGGGACATTGGGGACAGAGTGCGCTTGGACATTGGGGACAGAGTACATCTGGGGGACATTGGGGACAGAGCATGGTTCTGGGACATTGGGAACAGAGAATGAGTCTGGGGACATTGGGGACATTGTGGACAGAGTGTGCATCCAGGGACATTGTCTAGGGACAGAGTGTGTGTCTGGGACATTGAGGACAGAATGTGGTTCCGGGACATTGTCTCGGGACAGAGTATGCATCCGGGGACATTGGGGACAGTATGCACATCTGGGGACAGTGTGCACATCTGGAGACATTGGGGACAGTGTGTGCATCTGGGGACAGTGTATGCATCCTGGGACATTGGGGACAGTGTGCTTCTGGGACATTGGGGACAGAATATACATCCGGGGACATTGGGGACAATGTGCTCATCTGGGGACAGCGTGCGCATCTGGAGACATTGGGGACAGCATGCACATCTGGGGACAGTGTATGTGTCCTGGGACATTGGGGATAGAGTGTGCTTCTGGGACATTGGGGACACAATATGCATCCGGGGACATTGGGGACAGTGTGTGCATCCAGAGACATTGTCTGTGGACAGAGTGTGAGGCTGGGGACAAAGCGGACAATGTGTGCATCTGAGGACATTGTCTGGGGACACAGAGTGTGTATCTGGGACATTGAGGAGTGTGTTTCTTAGACATTGTAGACAGAGTGTACTTCTAGGACATCGTCGACAGAATATGCATCTAGGGACATTGAAGACAGTGTGTGTGTCCAGGGACATTGTCTGGGGACAGAGTGTGCGTCTTGGGACTTTGGGGACAGTGTGAGACTGGGGACATTTGGGACAGTGTGTGTGTCTGAGGATTTTTGTCTGGGGACAGTGGAGACAGAGTATATGTCTGGGGACATTGAAGACAGAATATGAGTCTGGGGACATTGGGACAGTGTGTGTCTGGTGACACTGGGGACATTGGGGACAGAATGTGTGTCTAGGGACATTGTCTGGGAACAGAGTATGTGTCTAGGGACAATTGTCCTCCCTGACTTGTCTGGGGCCATGTGACAGGGTCTGTGTGTGACATGCCTGAGCTCTGGGTGGCCTGGGGACTGGGCTCATGTGGCCTGGGTCCAGAGGAGCGGGAAGGTGAGCCCCTAGGTTACTGTGCCCCACTCTGGGCTCTGCTGCTCTGGGCAGCCCCCACCAGCTCCCCCTTCCTGCTTGTGTTTTTTACACCTGGGCGGGGAGGGGTGGGAGGGGAGGGAAAGGAATGCTGGCCACCCCCTCTCAGCCCACCCCCTCCATGCTCAGCTCCCTGTGCCCATCAGTGTAGTGAGACCCTGTCCTGGCCTGAGCTCCCCTGTCTGCCCACTGCCCTCAGCCATCTGCCACCTGCCTATGCTGCCTTCTCAGCATGATGGCCTAGGGTGTGTGCAAGGTGGGGCTTGCTGGCCCCAGCCCCAGCCCCAGAGCTGTCTCCTGTGCTGAGCTTCCTCCTAGGCTGGGGAGGGGGCAGCCGGTTCCCCCACCAGGTGCTTGTGGGCCTCAGGTCTTGCCTCAGTTTCCCCATTGGCTGAGTGACTGGGATGCCTGTCCAGGTACAAGAGTGGGGGCTTGCCTTTCCTGGGCTAAATATAAAGCTGAGGCAGCCGTCCTGGAAGCCAGAATTCCCAGGAATCTGGCGGGGGCAAGCTTCCTGCTGGGTGTGCCCTGCTCAGGGTCCAGGGGTGCTCAGGTGGGGGTGGGGTGGGGGCAGGGCTGGCCTGTAGGAGGGGAGGGGAGGGGAGGGCTGTTTGCTTTAGGATAAGGCTGGCTCCTCTGGCCTGCTGCTGCGGGGCATGCAGGCTGCCCTGGGGGCCACGTTTCCGGCAGTCTGGCGGTCACTTGGCTCTGCCCCTCTTCTCGACAGTGACCGTGGGCGGGTCCTGACCTCTCCATCTGTGCCTGTCCTCTCCTGCTTCCCTGCAGACGCCCCCAGAACTTCTTCCTTCTGCTGGGGGCAGGGAGGGGGCGGGGCTGGAGGTGACTCTTCCCTGTAGCACAGCCAGGCTGGGGCTTCTCTGCCACTAGGGTGGGCTCCTTTCCAGGGTGCAGGATCAGGACAGGGCTGGGCAGTCTTTCCCCTTGCTCCTTCCGTGTGTGCATGGGCGTGTGCACGTGTATATGTGCCTGTGTGCGAGGCCTGTGCCCGGGTGTCTGCCCAGCAGGCACAAGCAGGGCAGGTCCTGCAGCCTGGAAGGCCCCATGGATGGGGGAGTTTCAGGAGCAACAGATGTCGGTCAGGGTCTGACTGCGGTGGGGCCAGGACCCTGGAGGGCTGAGGGGTCAGGCAGCCGTGTGTCCGTGGGCCCTGCAGATCCTCCCGCTGTGACTGAGGCTGGAACTGCCCAGCCTCCCTGGGTGGGTTGTGGAGGGAGCCGAATGGGCAGAGGGGGGCTGGTGAGGAGGGGCTGCTGGCTGTGGGGACCTTGGCTGGCACTGGCCTGGGGCCCACGGTGGGGCCGGGAGGATCCTGAGTGGAGGAGATGTGAGTCAGGGGAGAGAGTTCCAGAGAGGCAGGGGAGTGGGCTAGGCCAGGTGGGCTGAGGCTGGGAGGAAACCCCTGTCCTCACAGCCCAGCCCCAAGCAGGGCTGGATGGTGCCAGCTGGAGTCGGAGACCGGGAGACTCTGGAGCCACCCGCAGGCTATCAGCTCCCTCCATCCAAGCGGGGCCAGCCCTACATTGCCAGACAGGAGTGGGCTCCAGAGGAGCAGCACAGAGGGCTCTGCAAGGGTCCCTGTCTCCAGACAGGGAGATCAGAATGGAAGCCGCTGCTCACATCTCTGAAGATGCCCACTGCCGCCCTCTGGATGGGGCTTGCCGAGGCCGGTCACAGAGCCAACTGGTAGTTGTATGTAGAGGTATTGGCTGGTTATTATAAACACATGCTGCCCTCAGGCCCCTTCCCAGTAGCATTCTGGCACCTTGGGCCTGGGGACGTTTGCCTGGGTGCTGGCCCTCCTGGCCAGGGGTGATCATAGTGCAGGGTAGACACTGCTCACCAGCAGGCCGGCAAGTGGGGTCTTGGGAGCAGCATGTACCAAGGGGGCAGCTCCCCCAGGAACACTGTCTGGGCCTAGGCCTGCCTGCATTTCTGACACTTGCAGGGTCTATGTGTGCGGGACCCACCTTCCCAGCCCACCAGTCCGTCCAGCAACCCAAAGGCCCCGGGCGGGGCAGAGGTCGATGGGATGCAGGCCCAGCCAGGGTTGGGGAGGGCAGAGTGGGCTTCTCTCTGCTGGTGAGGGAAGCCGTGGCCTCAGCCCTGGACTTGGCTTCTCGGCAAGGGTTCGTGGGCGGGCAGCCTTGCAGAGCCTCGGCTTCTCTGCTATGGGTCCCTCCTCATGTGGCCCCCACACTGGAGGGCTGGCTCCCTGGGCCAAACTACCCCCCAGGTGTAGCCTAGGGGACTGCCAGCTGGACAGGAGCCCTGCAGCACCCGGGGCCCACCTCCCAACCGCTGCCCTCTCCAGACCCACACCCCCGGACCCCAGGGCCTTGGGGTCATGCCCCCTGGAGGTTAAGCCACTTGAGAAGGCATGGCCCAGGGGCAGGCAGACAGACCTAGGCAGATGCTGTCTGTGAACTCAGACACGGATGGCACATACACAAATAGACACAGACGTGGGCTGCCAGACCCAATACAGAGACAGCAGGCACACCGGTGCCCTCACAGACTAAGTCACACATGCCTATGCACACGCCTGCAGGACACACCTGGCTGTCTGGCCTGGGCAAACTGCCGGGCAACCTGGGTGATGCCATGAAGTTGTGGCCCCTGACCTGGTGGGCATGGCACGAGGGACCTGGGGGAGCACGGGCACTCCTCTGCAGTGGTAGGCGTCAGAGTGCAGGGAGCCTGTGGCCTCTGTGCCCTGGAGCCGCCTTGTCCTTGAGGCCCCAGCATATCGCTCCTTCCTGTGTGACTGGGAGGTGGACCTGCTTCCTTGGTTTGTGGCTTTAAAGGGATTATTGAGTCAGGCTGTGTTTTGGCCCTGGTGGAAACTATGTTCTTGTCCTCCTTCGAGGAGAGCCTGCTTCCGGGCTCATGGGCCGCCCTGGACACGGAGAGTCGCTGGAGTGGTGCTTGGGTCTGTTCCTTGTGCTTTGGTGGGTGCTGGGTGGACATGGCCACTGTGCTCTGGGAAGAGGGCCGCATGCTCGGCCTCTGCTTCCTGTCATGGGCGGGTGCCAGGTGGAACCTGAGCTCCCAGTGCCACACTGAGCTGCAGGTCCCTCGTGTGCCCACTGCTACTCCTGACTCTTGTTGATCCTCACCTCCCTGACAGAGCCCTCCGTCGCCCCTGCAGGCCCCCCAAGGATGGCGGACAAGGTGGTCCCCAGGCAGGTAGCCCGGCTGGGCCGCACTGTGCGTCTGCAGTGTCCAGTGGAAGGGGACCCGCCACCACTGACCATGTGGACCAAGGATGGCCGCACAATCCACAGTGGCTGGAGCCGCTTCCGCGTACTGCCCCAGGGCCTGAGGGTGAAGGAAGTGGAGTCCGAGGATGCTGGCATCTACGTGTGCAAGGCCACCAATGGCTTTGGCAGCCTCAGTGTCAACTACACCCTCATCGTGATGGGTCAGTCATTGGCTGGTCAGAGGTCACCTGGGCAGGGGGTGTGCAGGAGGGCAGCAGGTGCCCTGGGGAGCCACACCTGGGGCAGGTGAGCCAACATAGCCCTGGGCAGCAAATTTGCCCTGTGTCTCCTGACCCACCCCACTTGTTCAGCCTACACTTGGTCTACCAGAGCCTGGACAGAACCCAGGAGGGCCTGACTGTCACTGCTCCCAGACTGGGTCCCCCGGGGCAGCCTTGGGCCCCTCTCCTCCCCAGGCCCCAGCCTTGGGGCCCTTCCTTGGGGGCAGTGGAGGTGTGTGAGGCCCAGGCAGTGGTCCCACTGAAGGCCTGGGCGGGGCCGCGGTCTTGGCAGGGTGCGCCTTGGCGTCGGCTGAGACTTTGAGGCTCAGGTTTCGGAGTTCAGAGGGGCCGCCGGGACGAATGGCCTTTCTGTTCTCTTCTGCCCCTGGGGCCTGGGCACTGGGGAATGGACAGGTGTCCTGTCGACCCGCCCTCCACGCATTGGTACCAGGCGCTTGCACCCACCCGGCCCCCACCAGCCTCCCGGGGTGTGGGGCACTGGGGTGGGGCTCGCAGGAGCCAGGCTGGCCCCTTTCACGATGGAAGGGACTGACCCACACCCCCAGTTGCGACTGGGGTGGCCTGAGATAGTCTGGCCCTTGGTCCCAGTCTTGGTAGAAGAGGCGGCTGTCACAGGGTGGGCGGCTGTCACAGGGTGGGTGGAGGAGACATTCCTCAGTGTGCCGTGCCCTGCCCCGGCACTGCCCGACGCGGGCCCCGAGGGCCTCCTCTGGGTGTGCAGTGGGAATACTGCAGCCGTTCCCTCCATCCTTTCAGAGGGAACGATGACCAGGCAGTATGTGAGCCACGTCTGTTTGCCAAGCCCTCGGCCCCTTGATGTGGGCTAGGGTTACTGCAGCTGCCGCCGGGCTGGCCCCCTCTCTGGTGCTGCAGACCCCCCGGAGCCGGGGGGGGGGGGCTGGCCCTCCAGTCACACCCCCGCCTGCAGGGTCACCTGCCCAGCTGTCCCTGGGATTCTGCGACGTGTGTGCCGCTGGTCTCCTGCTTAGGGGGCCATGATGCAGTCTGGTGGGGGCTTCTTGGGGCCCCCTCACCTGTCTTCCCTATGGGTCCTCCCTCTCTCTGCAGATGACGTCAGCCCAGGGAAGGAAAGCCTGGGGCCCGATGGCTTCTCCGGGGGCCAAGAGGACCCGGGCAGTCAGCAGTGGGGTGAGCATGCAGTTGGGGTGCCCTATTTGCTGGGGATGGGGGATGGGATGGCGCCCATCCTTACTGGTGCCCCACGGACCTGTGGCCACTGACCTTGATGCCACCTTATCCCACAGCGCGGCCTCGCTTCACACAGCCCTCCAAGATGAGGCGCCGGGTGATCGCACGGCCAGTGGGCAGCTCTGTGCGGCTAAAGTGCGTGGCCAGTGGGCATCCACGACCCGACATCATGTGGATGAAGGACGACCAGGCCTTGACACGCCCAGAGGCCAGTGAGCATAGGAAGAAGAAGTGGACGCTGAGCCTGAAGAACCTGCGGCCCGAGGACAGCGGCAAGTACACGTGCCGCGTGTCAAACCGGGCGGGTGCCATCAACGCCACCTACAAGGTGGATGTGATCCGTGAGTGTGGGGCTGGGGCCGGGGGCCTGGCGGGGCTGGGGAGCCTGGCGGGCCTAGGAGCCGTGTCAAAGTGCTGTGTCCCTGCTGCAGAGAGGACCCGCTCCAAGCCTGTGCTCACGGGCACACACCCCGTGAACACGACAGTGGACTTTGGGGGGACGACGTCCTTCCAGTGCAAGGTGCGCAGCGACGTGAAGCCCGTGATCCAGTGGCTGAAGCGCGTGGAGTACGGCGCCGAGGGCCGCCACAACTCCACCATTGACGTGGGCGGCCAGAAGTTTGTGGTGCTGCCCACAGGTGACGTGTGGTCGCGGCCGGATGGCTCCTACCTCAACAAGCTCCTCATCACGCGTGCCCGCCAGGACGACGCAGGCATGTACATCTGCCTGGGCGCCAACACCATGGGCTACAGCTTCCGCAGCGCCTTCCTCACCGTGCTGCCAGGTATGTGAGCCGCCCACCCCGTGCTGACACAGCGCCCACCACTGTACTGGCATCCACCTGACTAGGGTGGGGCTCCTCCCTACGGGGGGCACGCGGGCAGGGCAGTTCTGGGGGTGCTGTCCCTGCCATGCACATGTAGGCTGGTCTCAGGCACGCGCTCCCTGTCTTTGTGGTGATGTTCCCCTCCCCACCTCTTTTCCTCTGTCTCTCTTGCAGACCCAAAACCGCCAGGGCCACCAGTGGCCCCTTCATCCTCCACCAGCAGCCTCCCATGGCCTGTGGTCATCGGTATCCCAGCTGGCGCCGTCTTCATCCTGGGCACCGTGCTCCTGTGGCTCTGCCAGGCTAAGAAGAAGCCGTGTACCCCTGCATCTGCCCCGCCCATGCCTGGGCACCGCCCACCTGGGACGGCCCGTGACCGCAGTGGGGACAAGGACTTGCCTGCATCAGCTGCCCTCAACCCTGGCCCTGGCGTGGGGTTGTGTGAGGAACTTGGGCCCCCAGCAGCCCCCCAGCTCCTGCTGGGCCCAGGCCCGGTTGCTGGCTCCAAGCTGTACCCCAAACTCTACACGGACATCCACACGCACACACACACGCACTCACATATGCATTCACACGTGGAGGGCAAAGTGCATCAGCACCAGCACATCCACTACCAGTGCTAGACGGTGGCGTCCCTGCAGAACGCCGGGGTGCTGGGGCCGAGGGCAGACAGGAGGAGGCTTGGGAGGGGCAGGGGGCAGAGCGCAAGGAGGGAGGTGGACCCACCACGGGAGGTGTGGCAACACCCTGGGGCGCCCCGTGTGAGGCTCACAAAGCCCTCGACATGTGCACACATGCAGACATGTACGCACGCACACACAGACATGTTGCCCGGACACACATGCACATACATACAGACATGTTGCCTGAGCGCACACATGCATATACATGTTTGGACACAGGTATGCACACACACAGACATATTGCCTGGACACATGCACATATACGTTGCCCAGACACACACACAAGCATACACAGATGTGTTGCCTGGACACACACACGCACACACAGGGACTGAGCCGCCTTCAGGAGGCTGTGCGCTGTGTCACTTGCACTGTGCATGTGGTGATGGGCTCATTGATGAAGGAACCTCTCCAGCCCCGTGAGGGGGATTTCATGATGGCCGTGGTCATTTCCCCGCCCCATCCTGCCTGTGTCCCTGCCTGGTCTAGGTGGTTATTTTTGCCACTTGCCTGGTGCCCAGGGGTCTCCTGGTGCCCTGGGCCTGGGCGGGGGCAGAGCAGGTCCAGGCCTGCCAGGCAGGAGCTGGGTGGCAGGCAGCTCCCTGCTCCTCCCCACCCGTCTCCCACTGCCAGGGAAGGGGCCTTGGTATTTATATTTAAGGAATTAAGATAATATTAATAATGATGGAGGGCTGGGTTGTGGGGACTTTGGCCTCTCCTGCGGCCCAGGACCCGTCTGGCCTTGTAGCTGTGCCGCATATCCCCACCCCTTGGGGCCAGGCACCCACCACCCACTGCCCGTGGTGGCCCCAGACCTCTGTAATTTTATATAGAGTTTGAGCTGAAGCCTCGTATATTTAATTTATTTTGTTAAACATGAAAGTGTGCTTCCTTCCCTCTACACTGGTGTTTCTGCCTGTGTCTGCGTCTGTGGTGTATGCCAGCATGCCTGCATGCACATACATGTGCTCATGTGTGCATGCCTGCCTACCAGATGTGGCTTCCAGAACCAGCAACCAGGGGAGTCCTGTCGCTGGCCTGAGGCCGCAGGGGCTGAGAACTGGGGACTGTCGTCAGTGCCTCCCAGCAGAGGACTTGGGTTTTCTGAGCCTCAGGGTATCATTGGGTGTGGGGCACTGCCCACACACCTGGCTGAGCAGCACCCCCTCTCCACGCTGTGCACGGCCCCTGACCCTCAGCACAGGGCCCCAGGTCCACCTCATGGGGCTTCAGTGGGGAGGCTCCTGACAGCTCAGTTCACTTCTGTCCCCAGGGCTCCACCTGAGTGTCCTCCCTGCCACTGGCTGCATGACAGTGTCACCAAAGTGACACATGGAGGGTCAGGGCTGCCAGCTCTTCCCAGCGGACACCTGCCTGCCTGGGGCTTCCAGAACCTCTCAAGAGACACCTCATGCAGGTTTTGGCAAGGCCACTGGTGTGAGGAGTGCTGCATCCCTATCGCCATGGAAGGTGCAATGGGAGTGGCCTCAGGATTGCTGGTGTGCAGGGCACTGCCTGGCTCCACAGATGACAAGGGGCCTCTTGGCGGTGTTGGGAGATCTCCCCAGCCTGGGCCCCCTCCCCCTCCACACACCCCCAGCTATGACCCCATGTGATCAGGGCAGGACCCCCTCCTCCAGGCCCCCTACTTCTGTGCCCTGAGGGAACCCCCACGGGGGTGGTCCTGACTTCAGGGCAGGCCCTGGCCAATGGCCCCTTGGTACAGGGCCGGCTGTGGATGCTGAGGGAGGCCCAGCCACAGTGGCTAGGGGAGAGTGGGGGCTTTAGGGGGCCTGCAGCTGGTGACCAACAGATGTTCTCCAGACAGGATCAGCTTTAGGCTGACGCCTGGTTGGGTTTCAGTCTGGAGTGGGGGAGGGGTGGGAGACCTTGGGCGGCAGGAGACCTTGGGTGGCGGGCCATCTGTGGGTCACAGGAGATGAGCTGCCCCTCCCCAGGGGTGGCAGCCTGAGAGCAAAGTCCTCCCAGAACCTCTGCAGGAGACTCTGGGACTGCAGACCTACAGCCTTCCTAGCCTGAGGCCCGGGGCCACCCTTGGAGTTGGTGCCCTGTGAACCGACCCATCTTGTGCCTGCCCAGGGAGGCTGTGGCTAATGTGCTGTGTGGCCTTTGACTGGCTCTCTCTGCAGGACGGGCCTGGCAGAGCCAGGGGCACAGGTCCCGGGTTCCTGTGAGACCAGCCTGGCTCCTGGATGCCTCCCCGAGGGCCCTTTCAGGGGTCCTGAGGACAGACGGTGGGTGGTGGGCTGGGCACGCCCACCACTACGGCCCTGGAGCTCAGACCCCTCAGACGCTCCTGCACCCTCCTCAGGGGCTGCCTAGAGGGCTTCAGTGCCTCCTTGCTCCCCTGCAGCTTCCAGACCCTTCTCCCTTGGCTGTCCCAGCCCAAGTTGAGCCCTGGGCCCCGTCCCTAAGTCCCGTCTGCTCCTGGACTGTCTCCAGCTTGACCCTGCCTCGGCCCCCACCACAGAGGGGTGCGCTGGCCGCCCTGCACCCCCACTTGCTCAGGTCTGCAACCCCACATTTCCAAGGATGAAATGGTGTTTCCCACCCCACACATGCAGGGATGGCAGGGGGGCCGTGGGGTGCAAGTCCTACATGCTTCGAGGATGTGAGTGGGGAGGTGGGGCAGAGGGCATCCTGGGGCGTGGCCAACAGGATGGAGGAGGGGATGATGTTTCTGAGGTGTAGGGGCCTATCTGGGCAGAGCGTCTGAATGAGGGGGCTCCTTGTACCTCTCTGCCCACCCACACACCCATGCCTGACCCCTGGCACCTGTCACCTAGATGCCCTGTCCCCCCACGTTGGGGGCTCCTAGGCCTGGGAAGAGGGGGACACATATGCTGGGGGGAGGCTCCTGGAAGATCCAGGGGGCCTGTGGGCATCACCCTTGCAGGGTAGGGGCACAGTGTCCAAGGCTGGGTTCCCAGGACTGAAGGAGGAGCCTGGTGGCAGCCAGCACACCCCAGAGGGGCTGCGCCCTGGGCCTTCCCCTGCCTGCCACTGTCACCCTCCATGCAGACAAGGCCAGGCCCTGAGTGCCCTTGGCCACCACGGGAAGGTCAGTGGGCCCCCAGCGCCACAGGGACAGAGGCACAGCTGTCTGTGTCCCTAGCTCTGCCAGGCTCCCCGCCTTGGGGTCCCAGTCTTGGGGTCAGAGAAGGGAACCAAGCTGTGTCCTTGGGGTGACCCCAGGCCAGGCCTGGCTGGGAGGGGCCTCTATCAGGCCATTCGAGAGGTAACTGTCGGCATCCTGGATGAGGACTGGCAGGGAGAGGTCCTGGGGTGCTGGGCGCGGAGCCAGGTGCTGGGCGGCGATAAGCTGCTTCCCTGTGAAGCCCAGCAGCCCAGGCTCTGACCCCTCGAGTGTGTCCCCTACCCGGCCCTCCTGGCTTCAAAGGGGTGTCCGCAAATGGTGCAGCTGTCCCGGGGGGGAGCCTGAGCCTGATGCCCAGGGAGGGGGTGGTGGCATGAGGCAGAGATGAAGGGATGCCAGATGACCCCCCCCATGGGCCTGTGGGTCTGAGGGCCTGGCTGGTGCTGTGGGTGGGGGCCGGGTACTCAGGACGGGGGCACGGAGGACCCAGGGCATAGAACAAGGGCACATGCGGTTGGGGCACAGCAGACTTGGCTGTGGGACGTGGGCCAGGACCAGGCAAGGCGGCACCTCCTGCAGCGGCTGGGGTGGGTGGAGGGTCTGGCCTGGGCTGTGCAGAAGCACAAGGGCCTCTCAGAGACCCTGCCCAGGCCCAGGGCATGAGGCTGGGGCACACGTGACCAGGCCAGCTGTGGAGGGGCTGCAGGCCTCGGGGACAGAGTCAGGGACCCCACAGGGCCAGGTGTGTGTGGGGAGCTGGGTTCCCTGGGCCAGGCTGGGACGAGGGGGTGCATCTCCCTCCCAGGAGAAGCTTCTGGACGTCCTGGGAAACCAAGGGGCTCAGTGGAGCCCTGCCATGTTGGGTGGGCAGGCCTGTGGCCACTGACAATAAGAGGGCCAGTGAGGTGGCCGAGCAGGCTGGGTCTGGTGGCCGTGGGCCCCCTCTGTGCCTGGCTGACACGTGGGGTGCCCAGCCCAGACGGCACCCGGTGTAGCCCGGCCAGATCCCTTCTGGGACGTGTGTGACCAGCAGTGGGCTGGTTTCCGGGCCAGCAGGTGTCAGGACAGGGTGGGGAAGCCCAGGTCAAGGGGCTGTCCTGGGACCAGCCGGGCGCTGTGCCGCTAGGGCCTCAGGGCCCTGGAGTTGCAGATGTATTTTCAGGGCTCACAAGACTGACTCTGATGAAAGAAATATTTGCCCAAGGGGCGCTGTGTCTACCCAAGGCTGTGGCCAGGGGCTGGCCATCTCCTGCCTCCTCTGCTGGCTGAGCTGGCTTCTCTGTCCCTCGAGCCCCCACAGCAGAGCTGGGCCTGAGTAGGTTTGGCCAAGGCCAGGGCTTCCAGTGGCCTCTTGAAGTGGAAGTTTTGGCCTCACAGGGCTGCCCCAGACCTTAGGGCCTCCTTGGGGACAGGGAGCCCAGGAGGGAGCAGGGAGTTGCCTGGGTTGGAGGTCTGGCCCACATCTGTCCGTGGCCCACCTGGCAGAGATGCAGCCCTGGGGAAGCACCTGGAGGTGGGTGCCCTCTACATGCTGCCTAAGTGTCCTGTTCAGCTGCAGACCAGTTCTGGTGACACCCAGGGCCCACAGCTGGGTCCCAGTGTGATAGGCAGGCCTTGTCTCACCCCCACCCCTCAGGCGTCAAGGCGCCGCCCTGCTTGAATCAGGGAAGGACCACGTCAATAGTCACTTGGGCTGCCCTGCTGGGTCTGGGCTGGACCCGTGTGCTGCGTCCCTTCCTGCCAGCCCCGTGCCTGGCCAGACTCGGTGCCTAGGGTGTCCTGGCTGCTCACAGTCCTGGCTCCCAGGGGGCCAGTCCCCATCGTTGGCACTGTCCTTGAGCACTGCCCCACCAACCACCCTGGGCGCCCATGGGGAGCGGTCCTCTGTGTGGGTGTGGCAGGAGAGCTGGGGAGGGGAACTTGGGACCAGATTGGACAAGATGCCCACCCCTTAGAGTCCCCCCCAGAAGACCGACCTGGGTCTGCTGCAGCCCCAGGTAAGAGCTGTCAAGGGGGGACCCTGGGGCCCTGAGGCAGCTGCCTACCCTACCCGCTCCCTATTGAGACAGCAGGCGGCATCTGGCTGAGGGCCGGCAGGTGGTGACAGCTGCCAACAGCGGGCGAGGGGCGGTACCTGGCTTATCCCAAGTCAGGGGTGCGAGAGTTGGGGGGTTGGTGGGCCTGGGCCTCCAAGGAACTGGGTGGTTACGGCCCCACAGCTCCCCTCACAGCTGAAGAGGGGCTTAGCTGTGAGTCCTAGGCTGCCTCTGGGGGCTGTCTGGGGCCGGGGGGCTCCCCTTGGGGAGGGGCAAGGGCAGCAGAGCAGCAGAGGGCAGGCAAATGGAGGAAGCTGGGCAGAGATGGGGTTCCAAACTCTCTCCACTGCAGGTCCATGCTGGCGGGGGCAGGGCAGGTGGGCTGCAGCAGGGAGGCCCTGGGAGAGGGGCCCATGGACTCCGGGGTTGGGGGCGCAGGGTCCAGAGTCTCCAGCACCAGGTACAGGGTGGGCAGTGGGGCTGGTTGGCTACGCCTGTTCTTGGACACCACTGACTCCTGTTCTTCCAGCCCCCACCTACCTGAGGCTGCTCTCTCCTCAGCTGGGACTCTCCAACCAGCAGCACCCCCGGGGACCGGGACTGGGGTTGGGTGGGTTGGCTTGTACCTCCAAGAACTGGTAGGCCACCTAGCTGTGGGCAGGACCCATTGATGGAGTGACAGACTGCCTTTCTGGCTAAGCAGTGTGGTCAGGGTGGCCACAGACATGTGGGCGGGCCAGCCTCCTCTACTGGCCGAGGCCCCTGTGCATCGGCCCTCAGTGAACCTCCCAGTGAGAGTGGGTGGCCTGCCAAGCCCACGAGGCCCCACAGCCCACATGTGACCCTGCATCTGGCTGTAGTAAGTGCAGTGGTCAGCTCCGATGGCCAGCGGTCACCTGACATGGCCTGTGCCTGGCTGGGCTCTGACCTGCTGATGTGTGGTAGGAAGGTGGGGAGTCCTGGGCTTGCAACCCCAACTCCCTCTTGGCCCAGGCTTCAGAGGGTGAAGACCCTGGCCTCTACAACCTACTGTCTTTTGTGTCACACCAAGTCCCCTGGGGCCAGGCGGACTCTCAGTATGAGACCCCAGGGAGCCGCCCAGCCACTGTGACCTCTGTGTCCTCACCTGTGACACGGGGGAGATAAGGCCAGCTCAGGCATGGACAGGAGGTGAGCCCACGCCTGCCCCACAGCATGGAGCAGCAGCCTGGGACCTCGGCCTGGGCCCAGGCCCGGGGAGGGGCGGGGCGGCCAGGGTGGCGCCAGGCTCACAGAGGAAAATTCTTCTCTGTTCACAGCTTTTTCCTCTATTTTTTTCTTCTTTCTTCCAAAAGCCGTCCTCTGCCGTTCCTTCCTGGAGACCCTCCAAGACAATCGGCACCGGCTCCACTCAGCGGCCCACAAAGCCCCTTTGATGGCCACAGCAGCGGGAGCTAAACTAGCAGTGGAGGGGGTGGCGGGAGGGCCAAGTGGTGGGCTCAGGCTCAGGAGGACAGGACCCAAAGGTGGGGTCTCTGCATGTCCTCTGGTGGGGTCTCTGCATGTCCTCTGCAGGAGCCAGCGCACCTGAATCAGCCTGGTGACCCACGAAATGCCGGGTCAGAGAAGGAGCTGCTGGACTCACTCTGTGGGGCCACGTGGTATTGGGCAGCGTTGGTGAGGTTGTGGCCACTCTGCCCTGCTGGGAGCCAACACCCATCCCTTTTGGTTCCCTTTGGCCCCCCAAAATCTGACACTGAGCATAGGGCACCCCGGGTGCCCAGGACCAGGGAGGCCTGGCCACAGGTGCGCAGCAGAGGTACTTTGCTCCTGGTCCAGCAGGGTGGGTGGGTGGTGGTGGGCATCATAGACATTGAGGGGTCCAAGTAGAGTGGAGGCTGAACTGGACACCCTTGAGCCGCAAGCTATGTATAGGAAGTGCCTAGGCCCCAGGTAGATGCTGCCCCTGGATGTGTGGAGGCCGCCAGGGGGAGAGCTGCGGGTCTGAGGCCAGCACGCCGTCCCCCGTAAGGGCTGGCCAGAGGAGCCTCACTTGGCTAGAAGCACAAACGTCACCCACAGGGCCCTGCGGGGGCAGCAACTAGGCCGTAGCGTCTCAGGCCCAGGATGGGGCAGGCGGCCCCAGAAATGCGGCACAATACACCCTTTGTTCCCGAGGCGGCGGAGCCTGCAGGCCAAGAGGAAACCAGAGGCGCGCCAACCAGCGGCCCCCGCCTGCTCGGCAGCGCTCAGCCGCCAGGGCCCAGCCCAGCAGAGGAGCTGTGGGGCCCTGCTCTGCGGAAGGGGCAGGCTGCCCCTCTGCCCTGGCCGCTTGGCATGGGCAGAGCCCCCAGGGCCACCCCACCAGGCTTGCAAATGTTCTGGAATCTGCAAGGCCAGGATGTAGGCCTGGGTACGGTGTGCCCTGGAAGCCCCAGCACCCCTGTGCCTTCAGGGGCAGAGGCAGTCCTGGAACCAATTGAGAAGCCCTGAGACCCCAGCCCCTTCCTCTCCAGGTGGCCTGGGTGAGGTCCCACCTGTATGGGCCTGGACACTTGTCCCCTACCTCCCCACCAGCCTGCCACCAGGGCCCTCCCCAGGCCACGGCCCCTCCTTCATCCCTCCCCGCCCCTCCCCCACCCCACCTACCCTCAGCCCACACCCTCCCCTACTCCATACCCCTCAGCAACCCACCTGCACCGCATGCCCCTCCTCTGCGCATGCCCCACCCCTGCCCCTGCCCCTCCCTCACCCACCTCTAGTCCACGCCCCTCCCCCAGCCCATGCCCCTCTGCTTTCTTGCCCCAGATAAGCCCTGAGTCTTTCCTGGCTGAGGTGGGTGGGGGTGGGCCAGTGTCTGGCAGGGACGGCAGTCTGGAGGAGATCTGCTCCTCACCACTCCCCAGTGCCCCCAGACAAGACTGAGGGGTCTGTCACCCACCTTTGCAGAGCACTCATCTGGGTGGCCACCAGCACCAGCGCCTGCATCCCTTGGCCTCACTGCAGAGGAGCCAGGGAGGTCTGGAGCATGCCAGGGCCCCACCCCCTCTGCCACTGATGGGAGTGTGCATGTGTGCATGTATGCATACATGTATGTGTGCTTATGTTTGCACGTTCACATGTATGTGTGCCTGTGCATACATGTATACTTGTACCAGCATGCACACGTGCTTGAATTAGCATGTGCACATGCATGTGTGCATGTGCACCTGTACACATGTGTGTGCTGGACTGTACATGCATGTGCACAATGCCTGTGGGCATGTGTGTACTTGTGTGTTCGTGTGCACATGCATTGTGTGCACATGTGTCTGTGTGCATGCATGTATCTGTACACGTGTGCATATGTGTTCGTGTTGGGGCATGTGTGCATGGAGATCCTATTTGTCTTCTTTCTTCACATCTTCCTTCATGTCCCTTCCCCTGGCTGGGCCAGAGGTGGGATCTGGAGACCCCAGGAGGATCCTTGCTCAGGTCCCAGGGCCTGCCTGATGCCCCCCGGCATGCTGCTGGGTGCCCAGAGGGGTATCCCAGGTAGGGTCTCTCAGGCAAGGGCTCCTCAAGGACTTCTAGGAGGCAGACATCACTGCTCCCTCCTGCCACAGGATGCATTTCTGCCTCACCTATGGGGCCGAAAGGTGATCCCTGAAGCTCCTTTGTCGTGGTAGGATCCTGATCTCCCGGGGCCTGGCTTTGATCCCGGCGGACAGAGGTCCCCACTGAGGCCTGGACATCCCAGGGGTTGGCCTCGCTGAGAGCATATGTGGCTTTCTGTCACCAGCCAGGAGCACCTGGGGCAACCCTGGGGCTCGGACCTCAGTTCGGTTGCTAGACCCTCTGGGACGGCTAGGCCTGAAGCCCACCCAGGAGTGGGAAGGCTCTGGGAGGGGCGGAAGGGCCTGTCCCGGGGGGCTGGGGGTTGCTGCCGCAAACCTGAGGTTCAGGCTCAGCTGTGTGGCCAGGGGCCGACCAGCTCGGAGGACTATGCTACATGGGCCCCGCCCAGGATGTGCGGGGGAGGCAGGCAGCCTGCAGCAGCCCCCCTGCACGGCAGCTCTGGGGCTCTGGACCAGTGTCACCTGGAGTCAGAGGTGCCTGCTGTGGCCCCAGTCCCCCGTTGTGTGCTGTGACACACACCAGGGGGTGGCGGGGCCTGGAAAGGACTAAGAGAAGTTGTCACCTGGCTGGGGCCTGAGGTGGCCAGAGGACAGGGTTTAGGTCAGAAAGCTGCAAGTGGGCCTGGCAGGGGCCTGGGGCCTGGCATGGGGTGGGTGAAAACAGGTTCCCTCCATTGGGTGTTGGGGGCCTCTGGGTGCCATGAGATGGGCACCCCACACTTCTTTGGGAGAGTTAGCTCAGGTGAGGGCAGTGGCCCTCCTGGGTCAGGAAAGGTCCTCAAGGCTTGGGGTGAGGCTGGCCTGGGGGCCTGGGCAGGTGGACCCTACTGGAGCACCACCGCCAGGGAGCCTTCCCGATACCCCACCCGGTGCTGGCAGCAGAGGTTTCAAAGTGTCACCATTCACGTGATCGCTCCACATACACCTACAAAGCCCGGTCAGGCTCTCCACCTTCCAGAAGCTCTCTGAGCGTCTGAGGAGAGAGGGCTGCAAAGTCAATAACTGCTGTCTTACATTTTTGTTGCTTGCGCTGGCAGCAGGGTGGGGCAGCCAGTCTTCCCAGGAGCACAAGCAGGCGCGGGTTTGCCCAGCCTGGTGGGCACAGGGTCCCTGCCCCTGGTGGGAGATCTCAGCGGGTGTGCTCTCTGGGGGCTGGAGAACCACACTGGGCCTGGCTTGAGCCAGTGTCTGTGGGCTGCCGGGTGAGCCAGATGGAGCCATACTCCTGCTTCGCAGGGGTCTTGGGGCCTCCTGCTTGGCCCTCGCAGCTGCCCTTGGCCTTGCCCTCCCCAAGCTCCTCTGAAACTCGGGCCTCTGTTCCTGGGCCTGGGGCCCAGCACATTTCAGGGACTTCGGATGTGCACGGGGGCATAGCGGACGCTGGCCTGAGTGGCCCTGAGTGAGGCGCTGGCCTCAGGGGTGGAGGGGTAAGTCTGTGTGTGAGTGAGCAGGAACATTCTGGGCTCAGGTTACAGTTTCCACTGGAAAAACAGCCCATTTTGAATGTTGGCTCTAAGCTTCTTAAAAATTGCAAATATATCCAGTTTCCCAAGTGAGTGCTCACCAGGCAAATGTGGTTGTTCCTGTCGGCCCTGCCAAGGGGTGCCTGGACCAACAAGAGCGACAGGCTTCATAGCTTCAGTGGGGCACACTCTGGTGGCCTGGCCAAGGGGTGTTGGGCCCATAGCCCCTAGCTGGGTACTGGGGCCCAAGTCCAGGTCCAGGGAGGTCCCGAGGCCTCTGTGGCTGGGAGCCAGAGGGGCTGTCACTGAGGAGTCCTTTGTCCTGGTGGCTGGGCCCCACCCATTGGGGGCCTTGTCTCCCGGGTGCCGTCCTAAGTCCCACATCACGTTGTGCCCCCGTCCACTGCCTCAGGTTGTCCCCCACCTGGACCCGGCCTCACTGGCCAAGTGAAAGAGCCAGGTGCAAACCTAGCTTCCGGGACCTCTTCTCTACAAGGCTGTCACCTGGGGCTGCAGTTGTGTGTGTGAATGTGTGTATGTACGTGTGTGTACATTGTGTATGTGCATGAGAGAGAAAGTGCACGTGTGTGCACACATGTCCGTGCACATGTGAGTCTGTGCACATGTGGTACCCAAGTACGTGTGTACACGTGTAAGCGTGTGTCCATGTGGGTGAGTGTGTGTCCCTCCCCTCCCCACTGTCAAGAGTCAAGCCAGGACTCAGGACCCCCAGTGCCCCTTGAACAACAGGGAGACCAGAGATCTGTGGTGAGTGGGGCCTGGGCCTCTCCTGCTGTCCCGCCCTGGCAAGGTGGGTGGCACTGGGCGCTGGTGGACAGGTTCCTTGGTCCTGGTGTCCCAGGGTAGAGGGGCCCAAGGGGACCATGCATAGCTGTGCTGAGGCTTCATGGCCTGCAGGGACCACCCTGCCACCCAGGCACCTCCTTGAGCCAGGGACTGGGGCCCACGCCCACCCGCCTGGCACAGGCCTCCTACTGGCCAGGCTGCTTTCTTCGGAAGGCAGAGAACATTCTTTGGTGCCCCTCGGCTGCCATGCACAAGAGTGCCCACTGGATAAACTAGAGACCCTAGGGCCCCGGCCCAGCTGTGCCCCCAGTTTCATGGGAAGCTCTGTCTAACTCCCCAAACATCTGGGAACCATTCCAAGGACTGGATTCAAGATGTCGGAGTTGGAAATCCAGCCGTGCCCAGGGAGCGTGGGAGGCCACTGGGCCCAGAGGGCTGGAGCTGGGTGGGTGAGTCGCCGCCCGGGTCTGGTGACACGGCTCCCCTCGTGCTGCCCAGGCTGCTGGTGCCAGCTGACTGACTGTGGCACACGAGTGCCCAGCTTGGCCCCACAGCTCTGGAGCTCTGTCTGAACAGGAAAGCTGGCGACTCACATGCCAGTGCTTGGTGGAGCCTCCTCTGCCGGCTCCCCTTGAGACAAGTGAGGGTGGCGATTCTGCAGAGAATTCTAGTAATACACGCCACGGTGAATCACAGCTCCCCAGACCCGGGCGTGGGCCTTCACCCACCACAGGGGGCCGGGCTGAGGAGGGGGCCACAGGGGGGACCCCGGCCCCTGGGGCCGTGTGAATGGGGCTCTTCCTGGGCCAGGGAACCCCCTACCCAGAGCCCGGCAGCACTTTGTGCTTTTTCACAAAAGGAGAACACTATGCCCCTTCTTGTCTTACTGTTCGGGAAGCGTCTACAAACTGTGCTAAGATGCACCTCCCTGCGCCGCCATCTGCAGCCGGCCAAAAGGACCTGTTGGAATTCCATGGCTCAACTTCACAAAGAAAACAAACCTCGGCAGAAGGGACGCTGTGGGCCGTGCTCTCGAATCGTCAGCCAGTCTGTCCTCAAAGGGGTCTTGGCTCAGAAAAGTCCTGCGGCGAATTGTTTTTCTGCCAAATTTCAGTCTAAGATGTAACGACGGAGAAACCAGAAGCACTAAAAGTGAAAATGAAATAAAGGGAGACCTCCCGTGCAGGCAGAACATCCAACAAGTAACCTCTGCAGCGGGCGGACACTGGCGCGGGGAGTCCCGAGGAGCCCTGCCGGGGCAGCCCCACTCCACAGGGAGAGGCCTCCTGCCCACCAGGCCACACTGCCCTGGGGCCTGAGACGGGGAGTCAGGACCTAGCTGCCTGGGGCCGGAGAGAACCAGTTGGCCACCACAGACTGTGGCCCCAAGGCCAGGGGCTGGTCTCGCCTCCTGCACGCTGGGGTTGAGAGTGACCCCAGCCCCTGCTGGTCAGGGGTTTCCATCCCTCCTGCTTTACACATGCACACGTGCACACACTTACATCATACACATACACACACATCTGGACGCCTGCGTGGAGCCACGGCCTATGGGCCCATTCCCAGGCTGCCTCAGGTCTGGGCGGCTGTGCGAGGGCGTATGGCTGAAGTGTACCCCAAGGGGTCAGAAGATGGTGGGCCTCGTCCTGTAGGGCAGCACAGCCAGGGCAAGGGGAGCTGGAGAGGACTTCACCCAGGAGAGGCAGGCCTCAGTTTCCCTGACGCTGCAGCCACAAGACTGTCCTCCCCAGGGTTCCTGCCAACTCCAACACCGAGAGTCTGTGTTTGGACTCTTCCAGTGACCGCTGGCGTCTGCGAGTGATGACTCACGCCCGTCACTCATCCCCCTCCTGCGTCAGCCCCGGGGGTGGGGGACCCTCTGCAGGGTGCGAGTCGTGGAAGTGATGCAACCCCTGCTTGGACAACACGCTGAGTCATGCAGCCCCTCACCCGGCCCAGGGCCAGGAGAGTCTGGAGCCGCGGCAGGGGAGGGGCCAGGGTGGCAGGGGCCCTGTCTCTATGCCCTGCTGGCCTTGGCTGTGCGGGACTCCCCCTGCTTTCTTGCCTGGGTCGAGGGGCTCTTCCCCTCCTGATGGGACCCCCTGTCCAGGGTTCCTGCAGATAGAACTTGGCCTCCTAGTGAGTGCAGGGCTGTACTGTGCCTGGTTTCTCCCATCCCGGTGCTGTGGCATCCACAGATGTCCCGCAGAAAGACCCCGACTCACCCCAGATTTTCCCCATTCTCCTACACGTGGCCCTGAGGCCAGAGCCCTCCTGGCGCCCAGCCCACACTGCAGCCAGTCTGGGCTCAGTGGAGCTGGAGGTCACGTTTCCCAGTGTTTCTGTGATGGGAGAAAGACATTCCTGAAAATGGATTCCTGAGGTTTCTAAAGGTCTGTACTCTAATTACTGAATTCTTTCCATCCCCTTCCGAGTTCTGCAGCCACACGTTTCCCTGCCCTCAGGGAAAACGCTCTTTGAGGGTCCCCCAATCCCGCCTTCGCCAGGCTGCCAGGACAGGTGCCCTGAGAGTCCCGAGGGAGCCCGCCCAGCCCACATGTGTCCCAGAGGACACAGCTGGGCCCCAAGCTGTGCTCTGAGGCGGAGGTGAAGCTGACTCAGACCCGGGGGTCTGGAACGGGCCTGGACTGCCCCGTTGGAAGCGGGTCCTGCACTGTGAGCCTGTGAGCCCGGCATGGCCGCCTGGCATGTATCTTCCAAAGAAGCCACACTGTCTCGAGTGTGTTCTGTGTTCCTGAGGTCACACAGGCTCTTCTGAAAGCAATTTTCCAAATAAAGAGTATGACAACTAAAATACACAGCATTTGGAAAAATGGGGAGTGATTACCCTGCCCCCTGCCCGCATCTCACCAGCAGCTTTGCGGGGAATTCATTGCTGCCTCTGCTGTCACCCAGCCCTGTCTAGGGGCTTCCACCTGCCCTGTGTCCGCCCCCGAGGCGCTCTCCTTGCTGGCCTGCAAGAGGCAGCTGTGTGGGTGTCTGCTCCCAGCCTCAGCCTCCCCACCCAGTGCTGATCTCTGGGGGCTGTGGGCACACCCTGCCACGTGTCTGAGCAAGCCTGGTGGGCAGAGCAGTGGCCCCTAGAGGCCTCTGAGCCCTGAGTGCCTATCCCACAAGGCAGGCCTGGCTGGCCTCCACCCCCTGCCCCCCAGATTTGAGGCTTTGTTCTGATTTCCGGTTGCTCTGGGCCTGGCCCTGGCCCACACACCCTGCATTGCTCCCTGCCTGGCCTGGCAGCATGGCCCTCAGGAAGGACTCTGTGGAACATAGCCCAGGACGGGAATGTCTTCCTCCGCAGCAGCAACACTGCGCTCTGCCCTGACCCACCATCCCCACCGGGGTCACCGCGTGCTCACTGACAGGCCAAGAGCGGGACAGACCTCGGGGATGAAAATGTCTTACCAGCATCACCTAAGCCGCTCACTGCCACTTTCAGTGAAATAAAATAGGCAATACATTAGGTTTTAAAGAAGAAACAGAGGAACTGTATGAAAAAGCCCTGGAAGGATCCAAGGGCAAAAGAGTGGCCTGCCCATGTGGGACAGCTCACCCCACGCTCCCAGGTGTGGCCATGAGAGGATGCAGTCCCTGCCCAGAGGTCAAGACCAGGGGCTTTGTGCTGGGGCCTGGGCTTGAGCAGAGCCGAGAGCGCCCTGCGCTTCATGGCTACTTGCACGGGCCTGGGTCCACCCGTGGCTGCCCTACCCCTCTGCCAGGACAGTGGCAAGGCTCGCCGTCCTCTGGACAGAGCCCGGGCCATGCCTCAGGGACCAGGCCCATCCAGCCAGGGGTGAGGATCGGGACCCCGAGGCTGGGGTGTGAGCACATACCCAGAGTCGAGCAGATGCCATTGTCTAGTGTCAGGCCTTCCCGTTATCCCTGGCAGAAAGTCACACTCTGGGCCCAGCCCCCACGTGCCTTCATTTTAACCGCACAACGTGGCGAACATGACAGTGTACTAACTTCTGGTTGCAACAGATAAAAGCTTACTGGTAACATTTTATTTAATGTTCAACATCTTAATTTTTTGTTCTGAAATACTATTTTCTGTATATCCCTGTGTTTTTGTGCCTGCCATCCAGATTTAGCAGGTGTGACTATTTTGCCAAGTTTCCTAAAGACACAAAGGTTGCAGGTGCAGCCAACGCCCCCACCCAGATTACCTGCCTCTGTGTGTGCCCCTTAATAGTAACTGTTTTTATTTTTAAAATTCATATACATATCACTGACTTATCTTTTTCTCTCAGCATTGTATTTGGGGATTTAATCCTGTTGACACATTTAGATCTAATTCAAGGATTTTCATGGCTTATGTGTTTGAAGCCACCCACTGACGCACCTGTCCATCCCCCTGGGGGTCTCCCATGGCCACCAACAAGCCGGGATGACGCACCTCCCACCTCCCCACCTCCCAGCTAGCCCATGTCCCCGAGACACTTGTGTTCTTGGACTTTCAACTTCTTACCAGTCAGAAGGGTGGTAGATGGGGTCTCTGGATTGCCTCTCTGAGTCCCGAGAGAGTGGAGGCTGCCCCAGCCCAGCCCTCACACCCCGTCCCTGGGCTCCAGGATCCCTCACCCCTGGAGCCTGGAGCAGGTTCAGCTGAGGGGCAGCCGGGACAAGGGAGGGGCTTCTTGGGCCTGGGGCCCCACCAGGTATGCTCTTGGCAGGTGCTGCTCGGCGTGGGATCCGGCCCTGCTCATCCCTGAGCTGCAGGTGACCAATCCCCCAAGACTGTGAGTTGCGCTTCTAGAAGCCGCTGCTCGAAACCTGTCTGATAATTTTACGTCTGTTGAATCTAGTAAGAAGGAAATGGGCTTGTATTTCGCATCTTTTAAAATTTCATTTCTAGTAATTTTTAAAGACCATAATGTTGCAAAAGTATTGCTCCATGACAGGTTGGAAATTTAGGAGCGAAAGCCCTGCCCTAGGGAGAGCTCCGAGGCACCCTGGCCCAGGTCTGGGGATGGGCAGCTGGAATGCGATCTCCTCCCGGGCCTGGGAATGTCCTGGGTTAGCCAGGCTGCGACAGGCCCCCGAGGAAGTCTCACACAGGAGGTGCTGGGGACCCGCGGAAGGAAGTTTACTGCATTTGAGTTTTACCCCAGAAACTGACTGAAAGGGAAAAGGAGGAGCCCAGCTCTGCAGCATGTGGGGGTGTGGCCTCACTAGTGCACATCATGCTTAGAGAATGAATGTCCCCGAGATGGGGGTGGACCTCCTGTGCTTGCCTGGACACAGGCCTGACCTGCCTCTGGACACGAGGCAACATCGGACGTGAAGCACAGGCAGAGCCATTCTAGGCACAGCAGAGCAGGGCCGGGGAGAGTTCTGGGTAAAGGAAGCCAAGGGGGACCCTGCCCAGCACGAGTCAGATGGGACATGGTGGAATGGACCAGGGCAGAAGCCTGGTGCTCGGTGTCTGTCCCTAAGGGCACGAGGGAGAATGTCCTCAGTTTTAGGAAACACGCAGGACCATGCGGGGGTTAAGTGCCATGATGTCTGCAAATATCAAACAGTGCAGAAAAAAACTGCATGTGAGTGTGCAGACGAGTGTGTGCACGTGCGCTAGTGCCCATGTGTGCATGCACTGTGTGTGTGTGTGTGTGTGTGTGTGCACACACGTGCAGCCCAGACCATAAAGCAAATGGACAAGGTGTCAACAACAGGTGAACCTGGGTAAGGGCAGCAGCTTCTCGTAACAATGTCAATATTGTGACTTTTCCGTGTGCGGGTTCTTTCCAAACTAACTTTGCACCACTGAGTGGTGCAAAGGCACCACTCAGTGAAGGGTGGATGGAGGTGGGAGCCCTGAGCAGACTCACTGTGGGTGGGCCCAGAGTGCTGGCCGGGGCAGGGTCTCGGGGCAACCCAGTGCTGTTCCATGTGATCAAGGGCGACATGTGATGCAAATGATGCAGCACGCCCTGGCCATGCCCAGGGAGCTGCGCCTGCAACGGTGCTCGTCCCTCCGCAGGGATTTGAGGTCCCCTCCCGGGCTGTGGACACTGACGCACAGACAGAAGGACCTGGAGTGAGGACGTGGGTGCTGCCCCACCGTGGGGCGAAGGCAGAGCTGTCCTGGGAGGCAGCCATGCTCCCTCGGGGAGAGTGGGGCTTGGGGACAGCCCGCTCCTGACAGTAGTCAATGCCCTCCTCCCACAGGAACTTCCCCGACAGGCATCTCCACCCTGGCTCCGTCCAGCACCATGTGAAGTCGGTGTGCAAAGTCTTGGATTTACCACCTAAGAATTTTAGGAATTTCCTCTTAGTCTGAAAAGAAAACTTGTTCAAAACCTCTCTTCGTATTTACAATTGCTTGGGTTTGAAAGAATTTTTGTCCTCTCCAGAGAGGCAGTGGCTTCTTAGCCACGTGTGCGTGCCTGGGTGGGGGCTTTGTGGCTTCGCTGCCCAGCCTCAGCACCTCTCAGTTTGGGGTCCAGGTTGGGTCAGCATCAGGGCATGGCCCCTGGGAGGCTGGTGAGGGCACAGGGCCCCTCCCGCCTGGTAGTGGGTGGATGCTCCTCTCTGGAGGCCCAGGCAGTCTGGGTGACTTGGGCTGTGGGGCAGGAGCTCCAGGTCCAGTAGGAGGCAGTGAGCATCTGGCCGGCCCAGCTGTAGTGGGGCACTTGATGGGTCAGCAGAGGTATCCTGGGCAGGAGGTGGCTGCAGCCAGTTTGGCCAGACCCACCTACGGAGCCCAGCTTCTCCTTGGCCTTCCTGTCCATTCTGGGGTCTTTTTGGATTGTTCTTCCAAGAAAACTCATTCTATTGGGGCTGGCGGTGGAAGCCAGGGGCTCCTGACTCCCCTGCGGCGGCCTGTTTGGGATGTCACGGCTGCTGGGTTCAGATTCCAGGCCCCAGCACAGTAGCCGCACCCCAGACGCTGTGGTGTGAAGGGGCACAAGCGCAGTGCACAGTGTCTGCAAGCGCGGATTGCCTTGGGGCTGACCCTCATGGTCCTCCGGCAGGCAGCCTGGCTCTCAATAGTTCACTTCGCTTGCTGCTGGGATAATAGTCGTTGGACATTCTTTCACTTTTGAAAAACACATCTAGCAACTGTAAGTTAACACCCAACTTTACGCTATTCATCCATGGAAAATTTAAAGCTAAAAATGAAATTTCTGCCAGATGGCGGCCAGTTTGACTCCTGTAGATGAAACGCCAAGAGAGGCCGAGCCCAGCCTGCCCGGGGCCTGCAGCCCACCGGGCAGAGCCGTGTGAGGAGGCCCTGCCTCCCCTCCCTGCCCGAGTCCTCTCCCAGCGCAGTTGCCTGCTCTCTGTTCCACCACGCACGCAGGTGATGCCCATAACTGTCTCTCCGCTGGGCCCCTTTTCAGCCAAGCCCATTGTCCCAGCCCCATCCTGCCTCAGGACTCCCTGAATCCTCCCGGGCACTGCTGGAACCTGGCACCCTTGCACTCCGGACCTGCCGGGTCCCCTCCTGCCCTCCAGGTCTGGGTCCTGCCCAGCCCTAAGACTGGCCCCTGCTCCCCTCTGGCTCCCTCAGGGTGGGCTGCTATGGCTTCGATACTTGGTCCCCCCACAAATCTCATGTTGAAATTTGACCCTCAGTCTTGGAGGTGGGCCTGGGGGGAGGTGTCTGGGTCCTCGGGGCAGATCCCTCATGAGTGGCTGGGTGCCCCCCAGCAGTGAGTTTGTTCTCTGTCGGTTCATGCGAGAGTTGGCTGTTTAAAGGAGGCTGGCACCGCCCCCTCCCCACTTCACCAGCAACACGTCTGCTCCCCCTTCACCTTGTGCCATGAATGGAAGTGCCCTGAGGCCCTCACCAGAAGCGGATGCTGGCGCTGTGCTTCTTGTACAGCCTGCAGAACCGGGAGCCAAATAGACCTCTCTTCTTTATAAACCACTGGCTGCAGGTGTTCCTTTACAGCAATGCAAATGGACCAACAGAGGGACCCACATGGCAGCCCCTACTGCTCTCCTTGCTTTCCTGGGACGTGACTCACTGGGGTCTCAGCCACACCCCCAGGCCCGGTGGATGCGTGTGGGTCACTCTGTGAGGTGCTGGCTGCTGCGCTGAGCTGGAAGGGCCGCCTGCTCCTTGGTGCATGCCCCGTGGCTCTGCCGTGGGTGCAAAAGAGGTGGATGAAGTCAGCTCCTGGAAAAGATGGAAGATGCAGCCCCAGGAGGATGCCTGGGGCTCAGCTCAGACAGGATATGCGAGGATGCTCACTGTTGCACTGTCTGTGACCTGGTGCCCATCAAGAGCTGAACATGCAATTGTGGTTCATCCTGTGAACTACGTGGAGAGCTCATGCCAAGCAAGGGGGCAGGTCTGCAGAACAACCTAAAGCGTGATTCCATTTTCATTAAAACCAAAGCAGATGACTTGACCCCAATCAAACAGGAATTCTGAAAGACGAGAAATGACGGCGCCTGGGGGAGGCCTTGGCTGTTCTGTCTCCAGGTGCAAAACCCACAATGGTAATAAATGTTCACATAGTTATTTAGTCCTACCAGGTGCATCATATTTAAATGGATTAGATATAAGGTACAAATAACATGAATGGGCACACTTGAATATAACACATTATAAAAAACAGAACACAGTAAATTTGACTGGCTTTAAAAAAAACAAAAAAACCAGAACACGATGCTAAGCCACCCTGAGAAGTTTGCAGTTAGTCTCATGACTTATATTTTTACTTTGCACAAGATTCTTAAGAACCATTCTGAGAGGTCTGTACTACTTGTGAAAATAAGAATACAGTCTAAAGATTTCACCTGGCTGGGTACGCTGGCTCACACCTATAATCCCAGCAGTTTGGGAGGCTGAGGTGGAAGGATTGCTTGAGCCCAGGATTTCGAAGTTTGAGACCAGCTTGGGAAATGTAGGGAGATCCTCTTTCTAAATTAAAAAAACAAACAAAAAAAACTTCACCTAACTTCACCTGTGAAGTTCGAGCTCACAGTTTTGAGCGCATGATTGGCACTAACATCTATGTTCTTTCCCTGAATGTTGAGTGTCCACACCTTTACTTTTGGGTTCACTGTCCCACTATTGCACAGAGAACACTCCATATGGCACACTTCTGGGGACACTACTGTTGGTTCTCTAAGCCACATTCCCCCCGAATCACTGATAAACTTGGTGTCGGCTGGCGGTAGAGCTGCACAAGCACTGCACAAGCCGTTTTGCACTGTCTTTGCTCAAGTTAACGGGACCTCTAAATCTTCCTCACCATTCCATTTTATCTTTGCAATTTTCTTCAACTGCCTAATGCTTTTACAGACTCAGGGAAGCACTGAACAGATAGCTTGTTTTCATGTAAAATGAGTGCAATTAGGGACTTCAGGGCAATGCTAAGGCTCACTTGGTCTAGTGCCCTCTAGTGCACCAGAGTGGTACTGCGAGCAGAGGCCAGCAGGGGCCGTTCTATTCGGAAGGAGTAAATGTGGTTTGGGCATAACAGTGTGAACCCGGAAGTACTGTACTATGTTTGTCACTAGCTATGAAATCAAACATCACACCACACTTAAAATGACCATTTTGCCATTTAATTTTCATACAATAGCATTGTTAATAGCACACATCTCGAAGGAAACAAAGTTTGGTCAATTTGAACGAGATTTATATTCTTTTCCTGAAATACATTCCATTAACTCATTTACTCCAGCTACATTAATCAATCAAATGAATGATTTCATTCCTCCTGGCCAGGTCCCTTTTAGAGTAATTCCTCTGAATAGCGTTAGTGACATCTCCTGTCTATAAACACTAGCTTTAGTCTCAAAGCTTTTTCCCCTCAAAACTCAGAAGCTTAGTGAAAAAGGGAAAATTACAGTGAGAAATGTGTCCACTCCCTGGCATGGCACTTCTGGATTTCCCATAACACACATGGATAACTTGAAAGACATTCCTGTTGGCAATCGTCTCCCCTATGCCATCTCTGTGAGAGGCCTCATCTGTGTGGGATGGGGGCGGGGAACGGGGTGAGGCTGCACACTGGTGAGGGAGGAGCTTGGGCCCAAGGTGACATCTGAACTCTGAATTGCAACTACTATGCAAGAAAATAGAAACACCTGAGGTGGCCAGAGCGTGACCACACACAAGGCAGCACAGCCCTGCCGCAGGCCGGGCCCGCAGGGGAGCAGAGCTCAGCCCCTGGCACACCTGCATGTGTGACCCTTGAGATCAGCAGAAAAGGTGCTGCTCCTGCCCAGCCCAGCACACATGCAGAGATCTGAGGGCACTAACCCTCCGTGGTCCCGCCTCCCTGCCAGCCCCTGCTGACCCCACGCCCAGCCCTGACTCCTGCAGCCCTTGTTCCCATGCAGCTCATGCTTTCACGCGCTACCCATCAGCCCCCACACTGACATTTCTAGGCTGAACTTGGGCTTTCATGCATCAACTGATGACAGACAGGAGTTCGACTTTGGCAGTGGTGTCACCTCTGCCTGTGGAGCAGGGTTTGTGCAATTACCTGGATGTTTTACTTAATTTTGCCTTTTCCAAGGACAATTACCAGAAAAGAAAAACAGATGTGCTGATGTTAGTGATAATAAATCAAGATGAAAAGGCTGACTGTGGCAAAAGTCTTGACTCAACCAGATGCCCACGGGACTTAAACTGGCCACATGTATGCTCCATTGTGAAAAAAAACCAACACAAATAAAGAACACGAAATGCTAAAAACATGGCAGCAAGCTTATGTCTAAAAAGCAAGGTGAAGCAATGGAAGAAAGCACGAGATTCTAAAGTCGGGTCAACAACCAGCCCCGGACCACGGAGACCGAACACTCTGTCGGAGGAGAAGAGCACAGAGGCCCAGAGAGGGGAAGGCCAGCTGCCAGGCTGTCCTGGGGGGGACACCATAGCCCTCTGCCCCGCTCCTCTGCAGAATCACCCCCAGGGAGTCCACCTGCCCCAACCAACGCTGCTGCTGAACGTGCTGCCAGGTAGACCAAAGGGACTGGAGCTTGAGGAAGATGTGATTTAAAAATTATTTTATTGTTTATATTAATATTTCACACTTAGCTTATATCTTAACATTTGAAATAATCACGTATACATTACATAACATACATGGAGAAAAATGTTTATACCATAATTAGGGTTGATTCTGGAATCAACTTAGAACATGTGCATTACCATGAGATTTCTGAACATCTGACATCAGTATGCATCCTCCGGACCAAGTAAACCTAGAGAGGAACAGCGGGGCTCATGCTGCGCACCTTCCAGAAGGACTGTGAAGGTACGGGGCAGGGGGGCCCTTTTACCTGGTAGCCCAGGCATCCTGGTGTCTTGAGGGCCCGGGGGATGCCGGGGAGGCTGGCTGTGATGGTGGTGACCTGAAGCACAAGCATCACCTAAAATAATGTCTTTAACGTGCAGCTGGTCGGAGCCTCAGCTCTGCCTAGGGAAAAGGAGTGATAATTCCTTCCTGCCCTGTGTTATACACAACTGTGGTGACACCAACCAGAGTGAGATAACACATATAACGCTCTTTGACAATTTTTAGGTAAATGTAAGATAAAGGTTTAGAATTTACCCCATAACCTCTTTTCTAATCTGGTGTGGTCCTGACTAGTGGGAGAGAGGTGGGGACTGAGCCCCTCTGAGCTGAGTCACAGGAGTGTTTCCTGTAAGGAGCTCCCACCTACCTGAGAGAGGGAGAAGAGGCCTCACCTGCAAGGTGAGTTCAGGTCCAGAATTCGTCTCTGGAGACAGAGCTTCATCCACTGAACATGGCATCACGCACCAGCCCGAGCTTCATGTGAACAGAACCACGTGACAAACAACAGATAACGCGAGGATATGGCAGAGTGGCCCTGAACTGCCCAGTTTTGCCTGTGTGGATGTCCGTGTGCAGAACACCTCATGTCCTGGGCTCAAGTGCGCAGCAGACCCTGTCTCCCCAGAGTTGCAACTGGACAACCTTCTAACAGTGAATCAACAGGTGGGTGTTCCTTTTGCCTCAAACGTCAACATTTTAAGGAAGTTGAGCAAAATTTCAAACATATCACATATATGCTACCCCAGATAATCAGAAAAATACTTTATTGAATTTACATTACTTAATTATTTCTTAAGAAAAAAGTACAGTTGCATTTGCTGTCTAACACATCCATGCTGGTGGGCTGGCTGAGGAACTGGAAGACCAAAAGATCATCTCTCGTGTGTAAATCCCCCAAGGTAAGCAGGTCCTACAGGAAGCATTGAGAGTCATAATAAAAAGACGTTAACTTTGTCTTTGAAATGACTTCAGAATTTTATACTGTTGAAGAAATCGAGAATGCAAATGCCAAATAAAAAAATAAGTTCAGGGAAAAGAGTTCATTACTTTA
This sequence comes from Propithecus coquereli, assembly GCF_000956105.1. NCBI lineage: Eukaryota > Metazoa > Chordata > Mammalia > Primates > Indriidae > Propithecus > Propithecus coquereli. The sequence goes on from NW_012154408.1 coordinate 431,637, forward strand.
AATATATATATTTTAAAGTTCAGATATCCTATAAATCCTTTTATAAAAAAGTCTTATTAATATATTTAAGTCATAATTTAAAAATCTATAACAAATATAAAAATGAGCATCATTGAATTTCTGAACTACTAAAGAAACACAATTCTCAAGAATATTTAAAGTTTTATGTTTGCCCTTGTCACACACAATTAAAAATCTTACCCAAGACAGGTATTTACTTCTCAAAGCTGGCTGAGCACTTGCCTGAATACTGCCTCTGCAGCAGGCCCGAGATGCTGATTGGCGGCCTGGGGGCCGGGGCCTGGGAGGGTGGCCCAGCCTGGGAGCTTCCGAAGCTGGGAGAGCCCCCTCTTCCCGCTCTACCTGGAAACTGGGATGCTGGACTTTGTGACGGTCCCTTGTAGGGGATCTGCAGCGGTGGAACCCTGATAAATTCAACAAACACAAAATCATGAATGCTTTAAATGTCCTTAGTGACATGGTAACTGCATTATTCTGTGCTGTTTTACAGTTTTCAAGGCCGTCTGTTGATTCGGAAGCACCTTCTGAGTGCCCAGGCTGAGCAAGGCCCATGCTGCGCCCCTGCCAAGCAGACTCTCGCAGGAGGCTTTCTCGGGCTGAGATGTCTGCCTATTACCATTAGTGCACCCCCCACTGGGCTCCTCCTTTGTGCAGTGCTGACAATAGTCAAGAGGTACAATCTATAGCTTTTCCCAGGGTCAACATTAATAAGCTAAGCGGAAACAACAGGGGCAGGAGTCCAGGGTCTTGTTGATCGCCTGACCTGCCTGTACAGCCCAAGGCCGACTTCAGCCCTGGGCCTACTGTCCTACCCAGTCCCCAACCCTCTGGCTTGTTCAGTGAGTCCAGCACCTTCTCACCATGTGGCCCCATGTGGTCTTCTTCAGTCCCAGCCTGTAGCTTGCCCTCTGGTCATCCCTTAACCTCAGGATCCTTTCAGGTCCTACCCTGAGGACTCTGAAGGTTCTGGAAGCTCCTGTGGCAAGTCTACCCATCCTCATGCTTTGGCCATGCCCTCCAGGTGACGACTTCTGCATCTTGGGTCCAGCCCACACCAGCCTGCAGGCTCCACCCAGGGCTGTGGTTTTACTTGTCAATTGGATTTCTCTACTATATTAGCCTGTTTTTTATTGTCTGTATTTTACAATGGCTTGACATCTTGCGGCCTTGCTAGTTTTGGAGACACTGCTCCTCCCTGGGCCAGGAATTTCTAGAGACCGTGGACCACCTGCCTGTGTGCAGGCCTTTCTTACGCAAAGCCACCAATCCAAAGCCCAAATCCTCAACCACTTCTTTATCAACTCTCACACCCCAAGCCAATGTTCCCCAGGCCTACACATACAGCACAATAGGGGACTGGCCCCGTAGCCCAGAGTCAATGGAAATTATTCAAACTGGTCCACCCTAGGCTACGTGTGCTGCCCACACTTCCACAGAAACAGTATGGTGCCCCCTCGTTCCCCTGGCTCCCTTTGCCTCTCTTGGGAACTGTAATAAACTCTCCTTTCAAGGCAGTGGTCTCTGTGCTGTCACCCTACTGCTCCTGATTACAACAAAACCAGGTACTTTTTTCTTTTTTTTTTTGAGACAGAGTCTTGCTCTGTTACCTGGGCTGGAGTGCAGTGGCGTGATCATAGCTCACTGCAGCCTTGAACTCCTGGGCAAGAGCAGTCCTCCTGCTTCAGCCTCCCAAGTAGCTGGGACTACAGGCATGCACCAGCATGCCTGGTTAATTTTACAAAAATTTTTTGTAGAGAAGGGGGTCTTGCTATGTTGCTTAGACTGGTCTCAAACTCTTGGCCTCAAGTGATCCTCCTGCCTCAGCCTCCCAAAGTGCTGGGATTACAGGTGTTAGCCACCATACTGGGCCAACCACGGGTACATTTGAAACCATCTCAGACAGCTTTGCATACAACCAAGCTCATTTTCTTTACCTTGCCAAGACCCACCTGATTGCACTGTCTGTCCATCCATGCAGTGGCCAGAGGAGAGGCAGAGAGTGGGGTGGGGATGCAGTGACAACATACACCCTGCCCTAGGGGATGTGAAAGCAGGCAAGTGGATGCGGTGGGGCCAATATTTGGGGGGTTTCACAGGTCCTACTGCAGAAGCCTCACCAGGCAGATGGTGGGATGGCCTCCAGATCTGAGGGGCAGCATACGCAGCATGGCAGGCTGGGGGAGCTGGAGGTGTGTGTGACAGGATGCTGGAGGCCTGCGGGTGGCCAAGGGCAGACTTGACCACAGGCATCGGAAACTGTTCAAGGACTCTGAGTAAGGGGCCAACAGGGAGGGTCTGCTTTTTAGAGAGACCACCTGACCTTTGAACACTTTGATAAAGAGCTCTGTGTACGGAGACATCGGTGCATGCTTAACTCCACCACAGAGAGTGGGGGCTGCCCAAAGGCCTAAGGAGAAGCAGGTGAGGTGAACTAGGGTCTGTCCAGGGGCTGGCAAACCACAGCCATGGCCACCTCCAGCCCCTGCCGTGGTAGATGCAGTTTCACTGGGCATAAGCCACGCCCCTCTGTTGACACACTGCCCACCACCACCTTCTCAATACAAAGACAGCGCTGAGTAGTTGTTCAAAAAGCCAAAAATATTTACTACCTGCCCTTTACAGAAAACACTAGCCGACCTCTGGTCTATTCCTGTGATAAAATATCATGAAGCCATTCAATGGTTCTTTTAGAGTTTTAGCAACAGGACAAATGCCTAAGTTATGTTTTAGCTTCAAAAAACCAAAATATATAAAATGATATATACAATATAACCTCACTCAAACATGTAAAAATAGGATTAGAAAGCAATAAACTAGCATTTTAACAATAGTCATTTCTAGTGAGTTAGATTATGAGTAAGTTTTACATTGTTTATATTTTCCCTTTTAAATATTGCTAAGAAGTCACACACAGGACACTACCTGAGAGCCTTTGTCGAGCTTTGACTTGGCATCAGGCCGAGGTTCTGAGGACCTCGGTAGGAGACGCTGCCTGTGGTGGGAGGGAACAGAACATACGTTGTTTATGTTAACACATCACGGCACTTGGAAGAAGAAGACCAAAGAAACCTGCTATGTTTCCCTGTAGCCGTCACTCTCTCCCCATCAGTAACGGGTTGAACTGCACAAACGCACAGATAGAGTTCTCTGGTTGCTACACAACCCTAGGCAACCATAACGATCCCCCTGAGAACTCCCGATTCCACAGAAGCATCCACATGAGGGGAGTGCAAATGTTTTACATTTTAATCTTTTTACCTTTTTGCACCTTTGCAACATAGAGAATATTTAAACCATCTGAATAAATTGGCAGTTTAATATCAAGACCTGGAAACCAGGGCTGGTCAGTCCGTCTGACTTTGAGCCTCACACAAGAGCTCTTAGGCCGAGGCTTCCACCTCTGCTGGTCCGGGGGCCCAGCCAGGGAGGGCCTGCCATGCACCAGGCAGCTGTGGGCACGCAGTGCGTGCCCGTGTACAGCAGCGCTCGATGAATGTCTGGAGACTTGACTTCCCTCCACATGCTGAAGTCTTAGCTGCTGTTACTCTGGGAACTGTCGGAAGAGCAAAAGCACTTCCAGAAGTTCTTCAGCTCCTTCTACACGGGAGTGTGACCTGCGTTTCACTCCCTCCATTTCCCTGGTAACATGAAAAGGGGATGTGACAACTCTGTTCTGGGGCAACACCATGCATGGTCAAATTGACCCAGGGCTGGAAAACTCACCTGGTGGGGGAGCCTGAGCTGTGCACTCCCCTGAACTCTTGGACTGGCCAGTGCCCTGTATGTCATGGAATGTAGGCGGGGGCTGGTCTGTGGGGCCAGAGGCCCTGAGCGAAGGGCAGCCTCTGCATCCCTGATGGGATTTTTTTCTCTGCCCCTGGGTGGTGTGGACTGGGGGAAGACACTGCCTGCTGGCAGCACCATAATGCTCCTCAGTCTGCAGGTGACCCTCAGAAGGAATTGAAAAATGGCTGAGAACCAGGGAGGCTGTGTGGATCTTTAAATTTTCTGTGTTTTATGGCCGGGCGCAGTGGCTCAGACCTGTAATCCTAGCACTCTGGGAGGCCGAGGTAGGAGGATCGCTTGAGCTCAGGAGTTTGAGACCAGCCTGAGCAAGAGAAAGACCCCGTCTCTACAAAACATTTAAAAATTAGCCAGCTGCGGTGATGGTGCCTGTGGTCCCAGCTACTTGGGAGGCTGAGGCAGGAGAATCGCTTGAGCCCAGGAGTTTGAGGTGGTTGATATTGCTGGGGTAAAGCCTGAAGAGGAAAGAAGTACCCATGTCATCTCGGACCGTCTCTCCGTAAGATATGCATCCGTTATGGGGGACGCGATGACTGCAGTGGAGAAACATGGTAGATGCCAGTGTGGTCAGGTAACTGAGGTTAATGTCCTCATGGAGGGACCAGGTGACCACAGTTAATATCTCTGAGGTAGATCAGGCCAACTTCGTGTGCCCTAATGTGATGTGCTGAGAAGAGCAGTAGCATTTCTGGGGCCTTCCTGCCAAGAAAGGGCACTCTGTTATCACAAGGACACACCAGATGACCCAGGTATGGGTCACCCTTCAGAATTTAATGTCTATATTCTTTAAAACTATTAAGGACAAGAAACGGGAAGTATGAGGGAATGCCCAGTCCGAAGGAGATGAAGAGACGTTACAAATAGACACTGCTTGTCCTACACGGACATCTGGACTGCAGAAGAAAAGAGACTGTGGTGACGGCTGCTGGGACAGAAGAGCTGCCATCGTGGATGCCAGGCATGAGCTGGGAGTGGTCTGCAGAAGAGTGCTCTTGTTTTCTCAGGGGCACGGGGGCACCATGCCTGTAACATGCTCTTGGTGGTTCAGGGAATCACCAATGGCAATGGGCAGGGAGCAAATCCGGCAAAATGTTAATAGCTGGGGAATATGGGTGAGGGAGACAGAGGAGTTTTCTACACTGTTCATACAATTTTTCTGTGTGTTCTTACTATTTTTGAAATAAATTATTTAAAAAAATAAGTTGGATAGTCATCATACCATATACCTGAAGATAAACTCCAAAGAATTTGGAGAAAGGTAAACATTAAAAACTAGAAAAATTCTGCTCTGTGAAAGACAATGTCGAGAGAATGAGAAGACAAGCCACAGACTGGAGAAAATGTTTGCCAAAGACACTTGATAAAATACACACAGAACTCTTACAACTCAACAATAAGAAAACAAACAACCTGATTAAAAAAATGGGCCAAATACCTGAGCAGACAATTTGGCAAAGAAGATACACGATGGCAAATAAGTGCATGGAAAGATGCTCACAATCATGTGTTATCAGCAAGATGCAAATTCAAACAGTGAGATACCACTACACACCTATTAGAATGGCCCAGATCTGCAGCACAGACAAAGCCACACGCTGGTGAGGGTGCGGAGCAACCGGAGCTCTCACTTCCTGTGGGTGGGAATGCAAAATGCCATAGCCTCTTTGGAAGACAGTTTGGCAATTTCTTTCAACACTAAACACACTCTCACCATATGATCCAGCAATCACACTCCTTAATATTTACCCAAAGGAGTTGAAAACATGTGCACACAAAAACCTGCCCATGGACATCTACAGCAGCTTCACTCATAATTGCCAAAACTCGGAAGCAACCACAATGCCCTTCAGTAGGTGACTAGATAAATAAACTAGGATCTATCCAGAAAATGGAATATTATTATTCAGCAACTAAAACATGAGCTAGGCAAGCCATGAAGGGACATGGAGGAAGCTTAAGTGAAAGATGCCAATCTGAAAAAGCTACAGACTGTATGACTTCAACTATATGACATTCTGGAAAAGGCAAAAATATGGAGACAGTAAAAGATCAGTGGTTGCCAAGGGCTGGGAGAGAGTGGTAGAAGGGATGAACAGGGGATTTTTAGGGCAGTGACACTGTTCTGTGTGATACTGCAATAGTAGACACATGTCATCATGTATTTGTTCAAGCCTCTAGAACGTACCACACCAAGAGAGAGCCCTAATGTAAACTGCAGGCTCTGAGTGATAATGATGTGTCAATGTGGGTTCACCAGTTTTAACAAATGGACCGCTTTGGTGGGGGGTGTTGGTAGTGGGGGAGGCTGTGCATGTGTGGGGACAGGGGGTATATGGGAAATCTCTGTACTTTCTTCTCAATTTTAATGTGAACCTAAAACTGTTCTGAAAAAATAAAATCTATAAGAAAAAAAACCAACAACTAAACCAAGTGATTTAGCTATGTGGAAAAACCTACCTAACCATGAAAACCTATGAAATAAAAAACATAATAGATTCGAGCACATAAAAATATTAAGTTTCTAAAACTCCAAAGTTAAATACAAAATTACAAAGCAAATTCGGTAAAATGTCAAATCCTTCATATTGAAGACTCCATAAACATAAAGGACAAAGGGCAAAACAGATAATTCCTAGCAAAACATAAGAAAGGAATAAAAACACTTGGAATCATTAACAGTCACAGAAATGAAAATCAAAATGATGACCTTTCCTTTCAGACTGGCAGAAAGGTGGCACAACAGACATGGTGTTGCTGACAAGGATATCTGGGGCACTCTCAGCCTGCTAGCAGAAGGGAAATAGGTGGTCCTTTTTTAACGTATCCACATACATCGAAAGCTAAGAGAGTTCATGTATTTCCTGTGGCCTTCTAGAAATGTATGCTAATAGGAGAATCCAGTGAAGACAAAAGTCTATGCACAAAAACGGTGAACCTTTGAACCGTAACACACATGGGGACAGTGAGGTTAGGCACAACCAGTCCATGGGATGGAACAGAAAGCAGCTGTGGGAAAGTGTGGCTGGCACAGTGCTGGGAAGACAGTCTGCACGGTCTGAGGTCAGTGTGTTCAATGTATATGCCCCCCACGCAGGACAGAGCAAGGGGTTCTGCTCAGGGCTCCCCACTCCCACAGCCAGCATGTGAGACAAGGCCAGAGGCTCCGGAGCTGCTACCCCTGGTGATGAGGGATGAGCCAGAGGCCTTGTGATTCAGGGGAGCGCTTGGCATAGGGGCGAGAGCCAATGCCAGGGGACCTCCCAGGCCAGGGTGGAGAAGGGGAGAACCAGAGCGGGGTTGGGGGACTCGCTTTGGAAACAGACCAGCAATCCAAAGCCAAGTACCAGTAAGCAAACCCAGTAACACTGTTTTTGTTTAAAACCAAGGGGAGACAGAATGCAAAGGAACCAGTTTTCTTCTGAGACTCGTTCAGCAGTAAGCACAAGAGCTTCTCCCTGAAAGATTCAACAGCTGCGCCATTTTGGTAACTGTATAGCCCCTGTGCTGACTTGGCTGAAGGACAACACTCATCTGGGTAAATTCTGATGGCTTTGATTCAATGTGACTTTTCAGAGAACATATTCTAACCCGTGCGTGGATCTATCTGGGGTGAGGTTACAGGAACTTTTACTTACCCATGCGTCCATCTTGGGGTGGACTAATCAAGGAGATTCTTGCAGGGCCAGCTGCTACCTCAGGCTAAGTATGCAAAAGGAAAACAACTGATAAAATTCCAAAACTGCCATTTATGAGATTCAGAAACTCATTATTTCTTTTTTACCTTTTATTTTTTAATTTTTTTTTTTTTTAAGACAGGATCTTGCTCTGTCGCCCAGGCTGGAGTGCAGTGGTGTCATCATAGCTCACTGTAACCTCAAATTCCTGGGCGAAAGCGATCCTCCTACCTCAGCCTCCTGAGTAGCTCAGACTACAGGTGTGCGCCACCACGCCTGCCTACTTTAAAAAAAATTTTTTTGTGGGGATGGGGTCTTACTACATTGCCCAGGCTGGTCTCAAACTCCTGGGCTCAAGCAATGCTCCTGCTTTGGTGTCCCAAAGTGCTGGGATTACAGGTGTGAGCCATGCACCTTGCCTCATTGTTCGTTAAGAACATATTTCTGGGAGCTCTGTCTCCTTAGTCTCTATCACCCTCTGACAAATTCCTGGCTGGCATGGTTCTGTGTTCACCTCCAGCTCCTGCCTGCTGGAATGCTGGCCCCATGAGGCTGGCAGAGGTGGGTGGGATCTCTGATTCACCAGGACCTAAAACAGTGAATAGATCAAGGACACCACTAAGTGTTTTTAAGAATTTTAGGAGAGAGAAAAGTAAACAAAGGTCTCGGCTGATATTGGAAAATGTAAAATCCTCATCTTGGGTGCATAATTTTGTCACCTTGAAATCCAGGTGCTGACAGACAGGGTGGAGGCAACACTCCTGGAGCTGCGTGTGCCAGGCCCCGCTGTGCCAGCCTCCACCCCACCCAACAACCACGAGGCAGGTGCTGCCACCTCTCTGCCTGACCCATAGGAAGCTGAGAGCCAAGGCTGCTAGCCCAGGAAGGAGGCTGGTAGTGGAGGCCATTCCCGCTGCTTGGTGTTACCTGGGGGTGTTAGCAAGGTGCTATGTGCAGCCTCCTTCCTGGGGTCCCTCCTCCAGCTGCCAGGCCCCTTGCCTCACCTGTGAGTCCCGAGGCTCTGCTGTCACTGGCTGTACCCTACTTAGGCATGGCTACCCATCTTCCTGGCTCCCGCACACTGGCACACCCACCACACAGATCCTTTGATCCGTAGGCACTTCTGACCCATCACAGAAGCCCCTGTGTCCTCTCGGCCTCTCCATTAGTGCAGGGCAGGCCTCACTCCAGGGGTACCCTCTGCCACACCCTCAACCCCGCCTTGCCTGTCCTGTACTCTCACTTGCTGGCAAGACTACAGCCCTGGAGGGACCAGCCCTTTGGCCTCAATGGCCCTCTGTGCTACCTGCAGGCCAGCTCTCCCACAGAGCTGTCCACTCAGTGCACTCCCATTCACCTGAACTGATGGCTGCACTCCCACCCCAGCCAGACAGAACCCTGTGAAATCGCAGCCTCTGCCTCATCAGGGCAGGCTCCAGGTACTTCCTCTCACCTGCCAGGAGTGCTCTGATCCCTTCCTTTCTGGATCCTTCCATCAGGTATGATACCTTCAGTGTGTAGTGCATCTTAAGAATCCTGACATCACCTCCCCTTGGAGCTGTGCTCCATCTGGAGTAATCTGCAGTGTCCTCCCGGGCCACCTGCCCAGGTGCCCATGGTTCACTGTGTACCACAGTGTCTCCAGCAGGCCTGGGCACCGTTAGGACCAGAGCGCCCCCGCTGCCCGCCAAGGCAGACACTATCCCACCTGCTCCTTTGAGCCTCGTCTCACCACCAGGCTCGATGTTCTCATGAATTTTATGATACATTATTTGAAACTTCAACAGAGAAAATTATCACCACACAGTGAGGACAAAATTACTAACGCATAACTGGGATGAAGTAAATCGTCTTTTCTCATCTAGCATCTAATAAGAAAGGATTTTTGTTTGTTGGGTTAGTTATTGAGTCCTCTGTTTAAGGTGAAGTCTAGTAATTGTTGGAGCGAAAAGAATCTTAAAAGGCTGGAGTGCCCAGGCTTCTGGCCCGCGACAGAGGCCCAGGTGGGCGCTTGGGAGGGGCTGGTCAGGCACCGTGGCGAGCACCTGCCATGTTTCACAGCCTCTTGGCTTCCACCAGGTTTCCTGGGATAATACACGCCAAGCCTGGAGCATGCCTGGGAGCTGCCAGCGAGAACTGGGATGTCGGCAGCTGCGCTTGCCGCACTCAGATCCCGACGGTCTAGACTGGGCCAGGTGTGCATTTCTCCTGGGACTGCCTGGCAGAAAGCAGGCCCAGACCCGGCCCGGACAGTTCTGGGAATGACACCAGATAGCCAAGAGGCCTCAGAGAGGTGTCCCAAACACCAGGCTGACATTCTGGGGAGTGTGTCTTCCAGAGTGGAGGCCTCCACACAACAAGCTTGGAATTCACGGGAAAAACAAGACCCCCACACTGCCCCTTTAAGTTAGCACAGAACACCAAGAGGAGCAGCAACAGGCTTTCAAATCCTCTCCCATGATGCCGTCCCAGGCATTTCCGTAAAAATGGCAGAGGGACGCCCTGAGCTTTCCTGCACTGGGACTCCATGTCACCCCAACACCTGCCCAGTTGTGGGTGACGGGCACCACACATGGGCTCAGCCTATGGGATGCAGTCGAAACATGCTACCTTGTCCCCCTTGGTCTGTTTATACCTTACCTAGCGGAGGGTCTTCCTGCCAGAGAATAAACACCTGGTAAGGCTCAGGACATTCCTGATGTCAGAAAAAAGCGTGAAAGATCCTATGGGGCCTGTGTCTTTCCTTGTCCTGGCACTGTCTTCCAGCTGTGAGCTGCAGAAGACGTCGGCACCAATGTTTTTGTCCATGGGCTGTAGTGGACTCGGTACCGCCACATGGGAAGGCTGTGCCTCCATCAGCCGCAGGGCCACAGTCCTGGCCGCCTACACGTCTGTTTGCTCTTGGATTCTCCTTCAAATTAGTTTTCACATTTTACTGGTGTCCCTCATTAACTCAAGAGTTAAAGTTGGTGAACTTGAAATAATACCAACACATAGAAATGATAAACACGCAAGGTGATGGACACCCCGATACCCTGACGTTACTGTTACTTAGTCTACACAAGTAGTAAACATTTACATGGATGCCAGAAATATGTAAAATAAATATCAATTAAAAAATTTAAAAAATAGCAAGGGCATATTATTAATAAAAAATATGTGAGAGGTGTTTATGTTTGTGAGTCATGATTTTACCTTTTAAAAAAATCTCCATGAGTGGGGAGCCAAGGGCAACGTACATAACCTAAACATCTGTACCCCCATAATATGCTGAAATAAAAAAAAAAAATCTCCATTAACATTGGTCAACTGTATGCAGTAGAAAGTCCTGTGCTCATTCGAAGTTAACAGCCTGAAATCATCTGTCCCAGTCTGACGCCTTAACTGACATCCTTCTCCATGGGAAGGCAGACTTCCCCTCCCCTCCTCCCATCACCAGCAGCTCCAGGGCCCCAGGCCTGGTGCAGTGAGGGAAGAAGAAGAGGGAAGAGACAGGCCCCGCAAAGCTGGCCTAGGCTGTGCCCAGGCATCCTCATGGGAGGCATGGCCCCTTCTTGCCTGGCTGCAAGCTGCGCTGGCCTCTGCTTCTCGAGTCCACCCTGAGAGACTCCTGTGCTGTGGCCCTCTCCTTCGATGACGAGCCTTTGGGGCAGGAATACCACCAAGACTACCCTAGATGACACTCCTTCCCGGGGGGCCCCAAGTAGGTGTGGGGTATTCACCAGAGAGTAGGAACCCAGTCCACACAAGCATCTGAGTGGTCTCCCAGAACCTCTGCTCAGCCTGGGTTTACTAGGAACCCCCCTCACTTTACCCCACTTGGGGTGCAAAGCTGCTTTCTCTAAAGAAGCCTCTACATACATCCACTCCAGTGTGACAAGGAGTTTTAGGAGGTACACTAGTTTTCGATATTTTTCTTGAAAATTTGCATTAGCACAGGGGTTGGCAAACTGTGGCCCACATCCTGCTTCTGTTAATAAAGTTTTATTGGAACACAGCCATGCCCATTTACTTCCATACTGGCTGCTACTTCTTCCATTTACTTCTATGGCTGCTTCTGTGATTCAGTGACAGTTGAGTAGCTGCGACAGAGACTTTCTGGTCTGCAAAGTCCAAATTATTTACTATCTAGCCCTTTACAGAAAATGTTTGCCCATGCCTGGTCTAGCACCTCACTTTGGAATTTCAATTGCATTCTGGTCTTTCAGCTGCCATCTGCAATGTAACACCCAGTGAGGTGAAAATCAACTTTGCCTGTCAGTCTATTTTTTTTTTTTGAGACAGAGTCTTGCTCTGTTGCCCGGGCTAGAGTGCCGTGGTGTCAGCCTAGCTCACAGCTATCTCAAACTCCTGGGCTCAAGCAGTCCTTCTGCCTCAGCCTCCCAAGTAGCTGGGACTACAGGCATGCACCACCATGCCTGGCTAACTTTTTCTATATATATTTTTAGTTGTCCAGCTAATTTCTTTCTATTTTTAGTAGAGACGGGATCTTGCTCTTGCTCAGGCTGGTCTTGAACTCCTGACCTCGAGTGATCCTCCCGCCTTGGCCTCCCAGAGTGCTGGGATTACAGGGGTGAGCCACCGCGCCCTGCCTGCCTGTCAGTCTTGAGTATTCCTTATCCTCATCCGACTACCTGAATGCTATGGAAAACCAGGACACTGACCTGACAGGAGAGAATTCTCCCCTTTTAAGCTGTGGGGACTTGGAGGCCATGAGTTCATCCCTGAAACAAGGCCACGAGGGGACCAAAGGACAGACAGAAGTGGGCATCCAGCCTTGGAGGCATGTTGTAGGTATCTGTGGGGGAGGCCCCAGGAGAGGTGCGGTCACACGGGAGTGTCTCCTGTCTGGAAGTCCAGAAGCGCAGCATCAGCAGGTTGAGTGTGGGTGTGGATGGCAAGTATTGGGGAGGTGAGCTGGGTAGGGAAAGGAGGCTCATGCTCCAACCAGCTGCCAAGGAACTAGGGTTTCTCCTCCACCAAAGCTGCCAATGGCCCTTCATTCCCTATTAAATAAAGTCCACCTTCTTATCCTGGAATCCAGGTCCCTCCAGAATTTGGTTCCGGGTGGTTCCCTTAGAGACAAATTGTTGCTCAGTAAGAAGTCTACAGGGCAGAGTCCACCTCACAGCCTACTGGGAGACTGAGGTCCTGTTCACAGTGCTCAGAACAGTGTGTGCAAATGAGCAGCATAGGTGACACCACCTCTGGCAACATGTACATCAAGTAAGTAACTAATACGAGTAAATACATGTGCACCAATCAATGCACTTGCTCCACTGTCCTGCCTGTGCTCCCTGACCCCACCTGCTCTCCCACCCTGTGCCTGCCCCAGCTGCAGCCCACCCTCCCGGGTCCTCCTCACACACTCACCTCCCTGCTTGGAGCCACCTGCTGCTTGGCTGAGGGCATGTCTGAGTCCCACACTGCCTGGCTGGGCAGATGACGGGGAGCTGGGCCTGGAGTGTCCCTGAGTTTTGGCCAGGTTCCTCTAGTCTTGTTTCTCTCCAATTTGAAGTTGTTTTCTGTTTCTCAGAGTCCTTCAAATTTCTGACCCACTTCTTTTCCCGGGCTGCCAGGACTTACTGTTTTTTTCTTTAGCATTATCTCTGTCACTTCTTGAGACTACAGGCGAAAGCAGGTAAAGCACAGGGCCACCAGCCCCACCTCCGCCTGTCCTGGACACCAGCACAGGACCAGCAGGGGCCAATAAGGGAGCAACATGGTACCAACACCAGAACAACATGGGACCAACACAAGAACAACATGGGACCAGCAGGGGCCAACATGGGAACAGCACAGGACCAGCATGGGACCGTGCTGCCCTCCCCACCTGCTTTCTTTCCTCCAGATCCAACTGCAGTCTCAGGTGTTCAGGCTGAATGGGAGAGTCTGTAACAGTTTTACCACAACCCAGCGCACACCCCTGGGGCCAGCACACAGTGCAGAGGCACCGTTAGAGGTCAGTCAACTGTTAAATGAAGTTTAAACAGTGCTGAGAGAAGTTGGAAATACTAGATATCTGGTATATGGGAAACCAGCAACACAGTAGGATAGATGTACTTACTTTTCTCATTGGGGAAGGAGTAAGATCAACTTCCATCGATTCCACTCTGTTAAACACATAGTGAAAGGCATTAATTGAGCCCAAGACTAATCTGTAATTACATAACATCAATTTAAACACACATATAACAAGACCACATACATATACATGTCTAAATCTTCCTCTAGTTCCATGGTGCAGTCATAGCTTAGTCAATCACAGATCTGATCACTGTCATTTCCCTTCCTAAAACTCTCCATGTCCACCCACTGTCTGTAAATCAAATGCAGCCTCCTTCCAGAACACTGAAGCCCCCTGCCCAGGCCCTGGCCGAGTTCTTCCTCATGCTGCACTTGCAGCCGTATCTCCCCCGCTCTCCCTGGAGCATCTGCTCCCGCGGCCCTGTACACACCACCTCTGCCTCCAGACTGTCCCTGCTCTGAGCTCTGCTAGCACCTGCCTGGAGCCTGCTGTACTGGAACCTCCTGAGTGGGGAACTCCTGGGGAACTCTCCCTGACTTTGCTAACACTCGCTCCCTGGCCCACACATTACATCATTCATGCTCAATACACGCTAGTTCCTTCATTAGCCCAAAAGCTGATAGGGAAACATCATTTGGATTCATATTCAAGCTGGCCTTCTCCTAGTGCTGCCATCCTTATGGCTAGGGACCTCAGAGGAAAGAGAGTCACTATTCTGACAGCGCTAGCAGGAGTCCCAGCCATGACGTTCATTGGTCAAGCCTGGATGTACTGAATTCTTATACTTTTATGTTGTCTTGGGATTTGTCTTCAATGCAAGTTTAACTGTCCCATACCAGGGGAGGGCTCAGTCACCGCTGACACAGTCTCCAGGTCTATGCCCCCAACCCTAGTTCTCAATGTGGTTGACCTAGCTACTGCCTTATACAACTTCCTCCCGGTGACCACATCCCTGTGGGGCAGCCAGACACAACCTACTGGACTGGACCTGTGGCCCCCACACCCTGCACAGCCTGTGCAGATCTGCCACAATGACCACCTCTCAGTCACAGCAGGACCCGTGGGACTCACGCCTGCTTGCTCTAACCCCCCCAGTTAAAATCCCCGATGGGAACCCTGTCTGGGTAATGCCCTGGACAGAACAAAGGTGCTGGCCCAGGGGCCCCTCTCTGCCAGACCCTTCACTCTGGCCTCCTGTGACCGGGATGGATGGAGGATGCCCTCCCATCTCATGGTGCCCTCCCTGCCAGAATCTATAGGTGATATATCTTTCAACCTGTTTCCTACTGTGCTGCTGTAATGAAATTGCACCTTCCACATGTAGAACCAGGGGTTGCCCCAGGCTGGGTTCCCCCAAGGATGCCGATGGGGATGCAAGGCTGGGCTCTTAGTTTCAGAGCAATTGTCAGGCAGGCACAACTGAACACGGGTCAGCCGAGAGCCACAGAGACACTCTCCAGTGTAAGCAAGCTCCCCAGACAGGGGCCCTGGTTCAGCCCTCTTCGTGTGCCATGAGCGTGGGCTGCCAACCGCTCTGGCAATGGAATCCCAGTTTAGCTCTCAAGACACCACATCACACGATCACCCCAAAACCAATAGCTGTAGCCGCAGAGCTGGAGTGCACTGAAGCACACACTTGCCTTGGGACATAATGTAAGCACCAGAGGGAGCTAGACAGCCAGCACACTGTCCAGCATTGGGATCTGCAGTATTTGCGGCTTGGAGGGGGAAAGGATGGAAGAGAAATGCAGAAGTGTCCACAGGAAGCACCTGTGGGCCCTGACTTTCGCAGGCTCTACCCCATCCCACCAGACCACACACCTGTCTGGGGCTGAAGAGCGAGGTGGCTGCAGCGGATGAACACGCGGCTTTGCTGGAAGAGCGGTGAAGAGAAAACCTCAGCACAAACGCACATTTAGTGTGATTTGGCATCTTTATATTTCCCTTTCTGACATTATTTTACTTACTTGAAACTGAATTTTTTAGTGTGCTGAAAGCTGCCTGTTGTGACGATCTCATACTAAATAAACAGATGGAGAAAAGGTATTGAATTAAACTACGGAAATTTACTTCGCACTAAGTCATTCCAACTGAAAGTATAAGAAGGCTTTGAATCACCTAAATATTTTTATGGGATTGCAAAAGGGCACTTCATGTGAATTTGACAGTTCTCCAAAATGTTCTACTCGTCCAAATGCCCTGCTCCTCCCCAACCTTGGGAGCAAAATGAAATCGACACTCATTACCATTTAAGTAACTGGCTTTTGTAGCTGCAACTGTTACTGGACAATGGCCAGTGACAGGTGTTACAGGTAGGAAATTAAGACATGGCAACAGGAGTTACTACCGCATCAGTTTTTTTTTTTAGAGAAAGTCTCGCTCTGTCACCTGGGCTGGAGTGCAGTGGCGTCATCATAGGTCACTGCAACCTCAAATTTCTGGGCTCCAGTGATCTTCCTGCCTCAGCCTCCCAAGTAGCTGGGACTACAGATTTTCGCCATCATTTCTAGCTAATTTTTATCTGTATATATATACATTTTTTGTAGAAACAGGGGTCTTGCTCTTCCTCATGCTGGTCTTAAATTCCTGGCCTCAAGTGATCCTCCCTCCTCGGCCTCCCAAAGTGTTAGGATTATAGACATGAGCCACTGTGCCCAGCCAATATCAGTTTTTAAAAGCTGGCAAGAGAAATGTGGACAAGTTACTTGGCCATTTTTCTGGTCTAACAAAGCCCTGGATTTATCTCCATGGCAGCAGGTAGCAGAGACGGCAGGCTGCGTCCTGTAACTTCCAATCACAGAAGGCTGCCACTCATAGGTCCTCCCTATCTCACAGGCTGGCAGATGCGCTTCCACCCATGTGTGGAAGTGGGTGGAGCAAGCCTGTTTCCCCAGACACACCAAGGGGTGCAGACGATGCCCTGAGCACCCATCTATGCTGACCGGCTAGGCTGGGAACCGTAACCCTTTGGCCCCCTTGGGACCACCCCCTCCCCTGCCACCCCAGAGTCATTTGTCCCAGTCCATTTTCTACCTCCCCTGCCCTAAACAGACATCGTCTGAGGACAGGCATTTGGCTTGTTTGGCCCACTCTGAATCACCAAAGCCCAGAACAACACGGAGAACACATGAAATGCCCAATAAAGACCTCTGCACAAGTGGCTGGCCACAGTGGGTAAAAGTACCTTGACTTGTGAGTCTGGGAGGGCTGTGGCCTGGGTCCTCTGAAGGGCACACACTCCTGCTTCCAGATGCCTCCAGAACACATTTTGTTATGTCTGGGGCTCGGAGGAAAGTGAGTCTCCAAGCCCCCTGCCAAAAGACAACAGAAAGGAGCACCAAGACCGCCACAACAAGTACTGCACTGATGGCCCATCCTCAGGCAGGGCAAGGCCGGGGGCTGGCAGAGCATCTGAGGTGAGCGGGCCTGGCTGGCAGAACATGCGGGAATTCTCTCTGGAGGACAATGCAGGCGACACCAAGGGTGCGTAGAGTGGGATCAACCCACGCAGCCTCACCCGAGACCACCAACCACACCAGAAAGGACCTCCTCAAGTGAGAGCAGAGGCAAAGGAGGCAGATGTGGATTCCTGAGGTTATCAGGCATGGACAATAAACAGACGGCCTATGAAATGCCTAAAGATGGAGAAACAACAATGAGCAAATCCTATTTTTCAAATAGTACAAATCAGCAGGAATGTTCTAGAAATGTTAAATATTAATAGAATAGAATAATAATTCAGTGGAGAAGTAGCTGTAGCGCTGAACAGATCAGGGATTGGAAGAAGTAACCCAGGATGTGTCCGAGTGACCTAAGAAGATGGATCATAACAGAAGGTGCGGAGGCACAGACGGCAGGGGCAGTGGCTTTGGCAGGGACTGTAAGAGGGCAAGATTTGAAAAGGTAATGGCCAGGAATTTTACAAAATTAACAAAACACTTCAAAAGTACACAGAAAGAAAGCAAATTATACCCCAAGGAGAAAAAAAAGTAATCCCACACTTTGATGCATAGTGAGTATCTGTCTTTCCTCTTGTGATACTGAATTTGAAGCAGGCTTTGCAACAACGTCTCTGCAGAGAGTAGCTAGTAAATGCAGAAGGCTGTGCTGGCCACACGACATAAAAAAATGCGTTTTAGAGGCATCTAGAAGCAGGAGTGTGTGCCCTTCAGAGGACCCAGGCCACACAGCCCTCCCAGACTCAGAAGTCAAGGTGCTTTTACCCACTGTGGCCAGCCACTCGTGCAGAGGTCTTTATTGGGCACCTTGTGTGTTCACCGAATTGTTTCAGGCTTTGGTGATTCAGAGTGAGCTAAACAAGCCAAGTGCCTGTCCTGTGTTGCAATGTGTTTACAATCCTTTAAAAATGCAAAAGCTGTTCTCAGCTTGAGGGTGATACGAAAATATACTTGGGGCTGGACTTGGCCTGGAGTTTGCTGATCCCTGGAATATACCCATCAAAAAACAAGCACATGGAAACTCTTATAATCCAAAATAATGACAGCTAACTGAGGCCCTTTTTACCCCACACAGAGGCAAAGCAGAACCTCATATCAGGAGTGGGGCCACTGATCAGTGTGACAGGGACCACAGCTTCCTCCCTGGCCTGTGGCTCCAGGTCGGCCACGCTCAGCTGCCCAACACAACAGGGAGGCAGGCATCTACATGCACACTGGGTGGCTTGTGCCTGGACACACTGCCCACGGGGGACAGGAGCACCCACAGGGTCATTGGGTCCTCAACCTCCAAATCGGTGTGTGACCACCACATGGGGACTCGCAACTATCCAACATGTCACAACATTCAATAGGAAACTGTACTGTGTTTCACAAAATCTAAGACACCATTGCATATAAGATACACCATATCTAGGTATTGCTGTACTAATTGAACTATGGCATGTCACTGATTCCAAATTCCAGGGACATTAAATGCAAAAAAATGCATTCAGAACAGATCTATGTGTTAAAGGCAATGATTAGTGAAATGGAAAAAAACAAGAATTTTAAATGGCTAGGTTTTCCAGATATTGAAATGTAACACTTTCAGTCACCGTTTTTGGTTAATTCTATTAATAGGAACTCTGGATATGGCCTTCTGAAATGCATCCGCCATTCCCTACAGAGCCTTTATAAACAGAACAGGCCACATGCATTTGCTATGATCCTGGCAGAAAGGAGGCCACCAGGCACTCTTGGAGGCCTGCGTGCACCACCCTCCCAGGGCTCTCCTGCTGCCCCAGGAACCATTGTGGGGTTCGTCCCCAAGGGGAACCAGTCACCTTTTTTCCACTTTTTTGTCTCCCTGATCTTTCCTTTGGTTTTCCACAGCATGTTCTGCTTTGACAGAAGTTTCTAGTACATGAAAGTGCTCCTTCCTCCATTCCCTGGGTTACAACTGAGGTTACACCTGCAGTCATCTCTCTTTCCAGATTTTAGAGGGCAGACGACCAAGTGTACAGTGGCAGTGGGTGGCCCCATTTGTGTACTCACAAGGGACCTTACCTTTGCAGCTGTTCTATTTGCAGCGTTGCCTTCCTGAGGGATTCTTCCAACTTAGAAATCTAAACATAATTAAATGACTTCTTATTATCAGACAAGGTATATCAAGTAACAGTTCAAAGAAGACATTTTGACCCTTTAAATTTCTTAAACCATGAATCAGAATGTGAGTTACTCCACATGGAAGTTGCCTTCACACAATTTTAAGTGAATCTGCACTGGGCCCGATTCATCAGGTACTTGGGAAATTGGCACTGGGACCATCAGTGCAGAGCTAAGTGCAGCCAAGCCCAGGAGGTGCACTGCAGTCCAGCACCCCCACACCTGCACAACGCCGAGACAGGTGGGCAGAGCCCCGAGGAGCATCAGCCGGGCACCTGAGAGCGCTCTGGCCTCAAAGACTAAGACACAGCTCCCCTGCACTCTAGGTTGCTCTATAAGCATGGTCTCTGCTGTTGTGTCAGTGGTGGGACCCTGGCCCTACCACAGGGTGGCTGCTAGACCTCGAGGTATTAATGTTAATTCTCCTGTCCTAGGGTCAGGTCTGCAATGTGATTCATATCACCTACGCTTGAGGTTTGTTGCAGGATTAGAACAGTGTACACTGAACACTTAGCTGGGGCTGGGCGCCTGCCAGAAGCCTCTGGGTAGCAGTGGGGTGTGTTGGGCAAGTGTGTGGGGGTGAGGGTGGGGGTGTCAAGTGGAGGTAGGGGTGTCAGGAGGGGAGGGGAGTGGGGCGGGGTGGGGGTGTCAAGTGGAGGTGGGTGTTGGGAGGGGTGGGGAGTGGTGGGAGCGGGTGGGGGTGTGAGTGGGTGACGGTCTCCTTGGCCAGGCTGTGCGCAGAAGCCTGCTGCCCCTCAAGCAGGGCCCCCGATTAGCTTCTGGACTCTTGGGAGGAGCCCTGTCGTTTGGTGGCTTTAATACTGGGTTATTTATTTTACCTACTGCATAACCTTCAAAGTTGTTTTTAAAAGGACTTTTAGGCCGGGCGCGGTGGTTCACACCTGTAATCCAAGCTCTCTGGGAGGCTGAGGTGGGCGGATTGTTTGAGCTCAGGAGTTCGAAACCAGCCTGAGCAAGAGCGAGATTCCATCTCTACTAAAAATAGAAAGAAATTAATTGGACAACTAAAAATATATAGAAAAAATTGCCGGGAGTGGTGGCACATGCCTGTAGTCCCAGCTACTCGGGAGGCTGAGGCAGTAGGATCGCTTGAGCCCAGGAGTTTGAAGCTGCTGTGAGCTAGGATGACGCCACGGCACTCTAGCCCGGGCAACACAGTGAGACTCTGTCTCAAAAAAAAAAAAAAAAAAAAAAAAAAAGGACTTTTATTAGAAAACAAGGTGGTTGAGCAGAAAAGCCTCTGGTCACCTCCAGGGCCCCAAGGCCCCAACACAGCCTGGCCAGTGAGGTGGCAGTGGGTGCCCAGGGGGGTAGTGGCCTGGAGAACTGCAGGCAGGTGTTGGGCACAGGCCGACTGTCAACAGGGGCCAGTGAATGTGTCCCCACAGCTGGACAAGCAAAGAGAAACAGATCTCACGTCTAGTCGCTCACTCCCTTTAAGAGCAATGTGTTAATTAAGAAGTCTGACATTTAAATCAAAAGGTCAAAAAATTCAAGAGGCAATGATTTGATGTACCTTTTCTCTGTAGAAGGCTAACAATCTCTTCCTGTGTTTTTCTTGAAATTCTGAAATCTGAGAAGATAACACGGTTCAGCTGCTGACAGTGGTACGTGGTCTCTGAGTACGACGCCTTGTCATGGTGAAGCAGGAGGCCCGTGGGGGGGATCCTCAAGTGCAATCTCCTCCCCCAGATGCGGTTCCACAGGGTCAGGGGCTGCTACAGGGTAGACGCTCAATGTGGATGTCTGAGGGAAGAGTGACGCCCGCAGGCACGGTCACATGCAAACACAGGTGGGGTTAATGGGCTCAGGCCTGTCTGTCCAAGGGGCTTAAGTGGTGCTCTTGACCTGGTGATGGGACAGGACATATGACCCACCCTGGGATGTCCCTTGGACAATGGTGACTGGTTATAGGAATGGCCTCCTGACCAAACAGTGCCACCAGAGAACATCCTGAAACTGATATGTAGACCTCTGGCTGGGGAGGGTGCAGAGAACAAAGCCACACAAGACTGGCAGAGCTGGCAGATACCAATGGTCTGGTGGCTTTGTCGGAACTCCCAGAGCCAGCCATGCCTGAAACAGTCCCGTCCCTGGCATTCCCATTTACGTGAGCCCCAGACTGCACGTTTGCTGTACATACAGCTTGAACTGGGTTTCTGAGAGCACCAACATAAATGAGAAAATAGTGGTCTGTGATTTACTCAGAGGAAGATGGAACTATTTTGAGTAAGGTTTTCAGACAATGGTGCCTGCCCTCTTAGAATACTAAGCTGTCATTGCTTCAGGCTAATCCTTGTCACCACTCAGTGCATGGCTGATAGACAACAGGGCCAAACTGTGGGTTAAACTGATATTTAAAGTCAGCATCCTATAAATCTATCACCCACTTCCCTCCATCCCAGCAATCTCAGTCTACTCCTAATACTAGAGACAGTTTGCATCTGCCTCATGGTTCGCTGGTCTAGGGAAACTGTGGGGTAAGATTCCGCTGTGGAAAGGAACGTCGCCCAGTGCACCAGGCCTCACTCCCATCCTCTGTGAGGAGAGGCCATCTCCTGGAGATGGGACTGCACGCGGAACCCTACTCCAGGCCAGGGGAGACAGCATCCTCCTCATTGTCTCCTGTGTTCTTGGAGCGGCTCACTAAGGAGGGGAAGACGGTCCCAGGTGCTTCCACACAAACCATGAGGACGGGTGGACAAAGGGCCTCCTGAGGCCATCCTGGCAGAAATTTTCATGCAAGTCACAGGCTGTGGCCCAGAGCACCTCCCCTGATTGTGCCGAGGGTTCTCGAATCCTCTCACTGGTCAGGTAAATGCTTACACCTACCCCTCAAATCCCAGTCAAGTGCACTTGTATCATGAAGCTTCTCAAAGCACCCTCGGCGGGAACAGCTGTGCCCCTGAGGGTGAGGGGCCTCTGCTCCTCTTGCTTCAGGCGCTCACAGGAGGGACAGTGTCAGACATGCCTGAAAGTGCCCTGGTCTCACTTCCAGACTTGGTGAAGCTCCCCATGTGCTCTGGGACTGCCGGGGCTCTGCGCTTTCTCCCCTCTCCCCCTCAGACACGTGTAAGGCAGGACAGGCAGGGCCGTAGCCATGTTTCCCAACTGCTGCAGCAATGCCACAGCGACAGCTTGCCTGTCTCCTCTGTCTGATTCCTCAACAGGCTCCACGCCCTGGCAGGAAGGAGGAATGCAGACCCCTAACCACCTGTCTTGGTGCAGGGCCTGGAGATCTGAGGAAAGACAGCGCTAGCACTTGGGGAACAGCCATGGGATGGAAGTTCCTGGAGCATGTGTCCACACCAAGGTCAACCCGAGGGCTCTTGATCCAGGTGGACACTGGGGCCCAGCAAGGCCTGCCAGCAGGTAAATGCCTGTGTTTACGCTGGCAGGGCTGTTTTTAGACACAGACCTTGGAGAGACCTTGGTCAGTCTGTGGCCACCCTGATTTGGCAAGACAGGCATCGCCGCAGCACAGATGGGGCTGCAGGGAAAGCTCCCCAAGGGGGCGTAAGCTGGGAGGGGGCCTGTCCTGTGGAGTGAGGAGTCCAGAGAGCTGCTCGTGAGCTTGGGGGGCAGCCAAGACCCACTGGCTTGTATATCACTGTGTCCGCACCAGGACCAGGATCCACCTCTGCGACTCCACCGGGGGAGTTGCCCGGGCTTGCAACCAGTGCTGTCACCGGGTTTATCTGGCCTGGACTCTGACCAGGCTGCTGTGCTCCAGAGACCTGAGACACTGGCTGTGGCCTCAGAAGGAGGTAGATTTCATTAACGAAACCAGTATGAAGGGGTCTGTGAATATTTATCTTGTAGAGAACATACCTCTCAGATTGAGACAGAGAAGCAGGTCAATAAAGGAGACTGCAGACCCCAGGGCTGAGGCTGCTCAGGGGCCCAGAGAAGATTTGCCAGTGCTCACACCTGCTGTGCCCACACCCTACAGATTGGCACAAGAATGACAGGGAATGAAGAGGCTGGAGGCAGAGGGCAGTTTCCTCAAGAGGAAACTCAGGGTTTGGGAGTGGCGCAAGCTAGTGAGGTGTCTGTGCCAAGAGATCAGGGCCCCTCGTCCTGAGCCCAGCCTCAGTCTACTACCTTGTCCTCCACCAGGGGTGGCAGGTGCCTCTGCACGTGGACACAAGCTCCTGTTCTCGTTGGGACCAGCATCTGGTTTATAGACCAACACTGATGAACCCTGTCTCAGGGCAGAGGCTGGGCAGACAGAAAGGATCTCAGAAGGGTCATGAGGAAAAGGAAGATGTTTAATTGTCACAAACCAGATCAGGAAGGGCACACGGTACCCAAAGACCTCTAACGAGTAGTAGCCGAGGGGATCCTCTCACACTGTCCTAGGGGAGGTTCCTGGGCCTGAGCCACTGAGGCTCACAGTTTTGGTCTCAGGCCGATTTTACACTCTTAAAAGTTCCTGAGGACCCCAAAGAGCTTTATTTATCTAGGTTTTATCTGTCAATATTTACCCTATTAGAAATTAAGACTGAGAGACATTTAAAATATTTATTAATTCATTTAAAGATAACAATGAACCCATTCCATGTTAACATAAATAACAGACTGTGACATGTCACACAGCCTTTGGAAAACTCCACTTCACACCCTGAAAGACAGGAGTGAAAAAGGCAAATACTCCTCAATACAACTACAAGACAGCAGGGCCTGGGAGGCATGGATGCCCATAGCCCACCCTCGAAGCCCGCCAAGCATGCGAGGCAGAGTGCGGGCAGGCGGCCGCAGGGGCTGGCCTGCTGGGTCTTCTCCCGAGACGTCCAGCCTCTGCAGAGGCTGCCCTGGGAATGCCACTGTACTTGGTGAAGCCATCCCAGGAGCAGTGTGGCCTGTTATTCTGATTCTATGATAACTTAAATGTTTTATAAACTCAGGCAACTTCCAGCCCAGAGGGGCCTTGGCCTGAGTAAGGGACCCACTGGGGCTGAACAGGATGGGCAGGCAGGTGTGTCTTGTACCGTGTTTCTGTGGGACTCTGCCAGGCTCCTGGATAGTCAGCGTCCTGGTCTGGCATTCACTTTGTGCTGATCCTGCATTCCTGGGCATCTCTGGCTGCCAAGTGGCTTCTGTGTATCCAGCTTCTGGGCACTTCCCTGAAGAATGTTGCTGGGCATAATCTGAGATGGGAACAGCATGGGGATGTTC
This sequence comes from Propithecus coquereli, assembly GCF_000956105.1. Classification (NCBI taxonomy): domain Eukaryota; kingdom Metazoa; phylum Chordata; class Mammalia; order Primates; family Indriidae; genus Propithecus; species Propithecus coquereli. The sequence continues at coordinate 455,966 of NW_012154408.1, forward strand.
CGTGATACTTTGGGTGATCTGGGCTATTTCAGAGCCAAGAAGCCTTGCTGCAGGAGAACAGCCTCCCAGAGGAGGGAGAGGACTGTCTTGGTGGCCTGACTGAGCATGGCCTGAAGGTACAATCCCATGGGGGAGAATGACACACTGAGGTCCATCCTTGGCCTCCCGCCTCAGGTAGGGGGCAGCTCCCAGTTGTTCCCGACCTGGCCTCTTCCCCCCAGGGCAGGTGCGAGGTGGCCAACACTTGGAGCAGCAGCGTTAACGGAAGATGGAAAGGAGGGCAGGTTAGGGACCAAGGAGAGGACCCCTCCCCTCCTGGACAGCTTCCCCTGCAGACCAGTGGGCTGGAGGCTGTCCAGTGATGTCCAGGGAGGTCAGGATACGGGGGTCAGAGAGGACACTGACCTGCTTAGAAGCTGGGGGTGGGGAGGGTGTACAAAGGCTGCAGAGGGCACAGCGTGGAGGTGCACGGTGACGCGTGGTGACGTGGAAAACAGGAAGAAACAGGTGGAGAAGGGATAAGCTGTGAGAGGAGTGTCACAGCAGCTAGGAAAGTACGTCAGGAGGGGAGGGCCATGGAGCCAAATACCAGGGGCTCAGCAGGTGTTCATGGGTCTGGTGGGCAGAAGGCCCCATGACTGTCAGAAAGGGACAACCTTAAGAATAAACCTGCTGCCCTAAATCCAGAGAGCCCCGACCTGGGCCAGGGAGCTTCCAAACCTGAAATTCCAAGGTACGTCTAACTGTGAATATCAGGGGGGGCCATCATGCCCAAAGGACCCCAGAACTGAATTGAGATTGCTTCTGTCTCAACGTGATACCGAAAGCACAAACAACAACAAAATGGATCAAATGGATTTTGCCAAAATTAAAAGCTTTTGTGCTACAAATCTTTCACCATCAAAAAAGTAAAAAGACAACCCATAGAAATATTCTGGCATAAAATATTTGCTGATCACATATCTTTGAAGGGACTTGCCTCCAAAACATGTCAAATGTAGGGTCTCTTTAAGACAGTGTGCCTGGGCCACCTCAAGTCCCACAACTCACCTGGGAGGTTTCTCTGGAGTACTTCTTACACAGACTATCTATGCCCACAAAGAAGGCCTGGATGTCTGAGTCAGTCTGAAAGAGAAAGAAGATGACTCTACACTTATTGCTTCTAATAAATGCTTCTGGCCACTAGTTTAAAAATTGTACTTTGAGATCTAGAATTAACCATAGATGACACAAATAACTAGCACATCACAACGTCTGACTGGCATGTCAGGTACCCCGGGAGGAGCAGCAGCCCCCTTTAGCAGGATGGCCGCACCTCCCGCTGCCCTGGGCGTCTCTGCAGCGAGGGCTTGGAGGCAGAGTGGCCTGGCAGCTGCTGAGCCCCTCTTGGCTACACGTCATCATCTGTGAGGCAAAAAGACACGTCTCTACGTCAAAGGCTCACGGCTAGGGTTAAGGTCAACGTGAATGAAGTCCCGGAGCTCAGGGCACAGCACACAATGGAAACGTACTAAGATCAGAAGAATGATACAAGCTGACGAGCATAACTAATCACTATGTAGTCACAAGTGCATGTTGAGATATTTAAAAAGCAAACAATAGGGACTTAAGAAAAAATAAGGGTTTAAGAAACGATGTGCTTAAAGCAGACACTCCCAACCTCCTTCTAAAGTCCCTACAACAGGCGCTGCCCTGTCTCTCCCTTGCCCAGGACCACGTCAGCACAGGATGCCAGGGTGACAGCTACCCCAGGCACGCATGGAATCGCGGGAGGAATACAGGAATCCCTGGATAAGGACACACCAGACTGAAGAGATGCAAGAAGGGCCTCAGCCTCCCTCCTGCTGTCCTGTGGTTTGGGATGGTGTGTGTGTGTACCAGGGTTGCGATGGTTATCTGAGCCCCACCCCCACACTTCCTCCCCAAATCCCACTGAAGGGACAGTAAAATTAAATGTAGGGAAAATACCAGAATAGTGATAGAAAATAGGAACTAAAACCTTGAATGGCCCTTTGAAGAATCCGGAAGACAGAGTGCAGACGGGCTCAGGTGAGGGCACCAGCTCTGATAAGCAGAGCTGGGTGCAGGTGAAGAGGCCCTGGGATCCAGCCCAGTGTCCACTCCCAGGCCTCTCAGGGCAGTGACCAAACAGGGCCTCAGACCCAACAGAGGGGAGATCAGGCTCTATGGAGGAGGGTGGGAGTTCCTGGACATGCCAAGTTGTAAAAGCATGGGCAATGTGCCCTGTGAGCTGGGAACAGGGGCTGGCTCTGCACACTTGCCCTGTGACCCTGGGTGGTCATCCAGCCCCTCTGCCCCCTGCTCCCCATGTGCAAAGCTGGAATATAAACAGTGCCCTCCCCCTACCCGCTGGTATGGTGGCACCAGGTAGCACAATATGGGGAAGCACATGGGATAGAGCTTGGCCCCTGTTGGCTACTCAGCAAGCAGTGACAACCACTGTCATCTAAAGATAGCCTATCAATACACAGACCCCTCAAAAACAAGACAAAGAATTCTGTGGACCAGGAATGGCAGTGGCTGAAGAGGCCGTCAGACCACTCTAGCTCTAGGCCTTCTGGGTGGGGAAAGTGAGTCGTTCACACATGACAAGAGACCTGGATAGGACCGGAGGCGAGTGTGGAGACGGGGCAGCCAACATGTGATGCCACAGCACAGACTCAGAGCCTCAGGGAAGCCTGAGTGGGAGAACCATGGCGCCGACTACCACAGCCACGTGCGCAAAGTTGAAGACAAGGCAGGAAGTGAGATTTTCAAAGTGCTAAAAAGCATTCATGTTCAACAAAGAATTCTAAACTCTGAAAATATGCTTCAAAAACGAAGGCAAAAGAAAAAAAGAGGCATTTTTTTTCCAGATAAAGAAAAACCGACAGAATTCATCTGTCAGCTCAGCACTAAAAGAAATAATAAAAGGAATTTCCTATAGGTAGGAGAAATAATCCCTGATTTGGAAGGAAGCAAGGAGCATGAGAAAAGGGGGAAATGTGGGAAAACCTAGGTGGATGTTCCCTGCGTGCAGCGAGCCGCACTGTGGCCACAGGGCACAGCTAGGGAACCGAGTGAAAGCGACCTGAGGCCCCTTGTGCGTCAAGAAACCTGATCCATGTGAGACTGAAAAGTCAAGATTGCAATCTCCAGGATAACCGTAAACTAATGTTTTCTTTTTGAAACTTTTTCTTTTTTTAAAGAATTTTCATTGTATTTAATTTTTTAAGAGTGGGGAGGGTGTGCCCCACAAATAATATAGTAATGAGGACTCACAATTAAACCCCATAGCATGACAAGGCTTTCAGTGTTTGATGTCATCATGACAGAAGGCATAAACAGCGGTGTAAATCAATGAGGAGACAGTCGTCCGATGTAGTCCATTAGGCAAGATGGCACGAGAGTTCGTTTAAGTGCCCTACCCTTACCTAAATGGCTAGCAGACATGGATAACACCACAGTGATGAATCCACAGAGCTCTCTCCACGTGGCTAGAAAAACGTGCTGTCAAATGGCACACTGGAAAACGCAGGAAAGGGCACCACAGCAACCTCTCTCCTTTATAAGCACGAATGCTAGATTAAGCTATTTCAACTAAGCAGCAAGTGGGTTCTTCTGCTAGGAATGCCAACCCTAATCCACTCTGTCTTGAAATATAAACAGACTGTTTGTATATATTTTCCTTGGGATGCCAGGCTGTACGAGGATTTTTCTTGTTGAAGTCTAGGTTGTCAACACTTACTTCATCTTTCTTTTGCTTGTTGCTTGTAGACTTTTTGTGGCTTCAGAACTGTGTGAGGCCTACTGTTTCCCTGGGATGCTTCTAGGCTCATGTCTCGCTTTTTGTTCCTGTCAAACTTTCTGAAGAAATTATTGTAAGATCTAGTCACGACAACACTGTCAGATCTGTTCCAACAACATTCAGATTTGTCAAATATGCAGTCATTTTCATACCACGAGCAAAGTGTACTTCTGAGGTATTCATGCACCTGGTATGTCTCCACAGGCATGTTTTCTATAGTTAAGTCCCAAATTCTGACTGACATGATCAAATATCGACCACTATGGCTGAATTTTACATCATAAATAGAAGAGATAATTTTGGGGAAAAAATGACCTGTTACTGGAATCTTCAGGTTCTTCAGACTGTTTAGAATGCCTGTCACAGAGGGCAGGTGCTCTCATGTCACATGACCCAGTAGTTTCTTTACTGCTGCTCTGCAGAAACGTGTTACAGCTGTTTGGATAAAAATCTGCTGCTGTAATCACCTCTGCTAGCTCTTCCATATCCACAATGTTAAAACCCCTGTCTATAATTTACAGATGACAAAGATTAACCTGAAAATCATCTGCAGATAAATGCTCCAGAATCATCATGAATACAAACTGGCAAATATTCTTCAGGGACTAGACTCGCCATTAACCTCACGGGTCTGAAGACTGGCCCTGCGAGTGTAGTATCCGTGGGAGGATCTCCACACATTCCCCTTCCTCTTTCAAGTTACACGCTTCTGGTCTTTTGTCCCTTTCACTAATTTTCCATAATTTTATTGTTTTATCATTGGTAGAAAACTGAGCAGCATCTTTCTGGGGTAACCACCTAATTTTGTTGATCTTTTTTCTTCTCTTGCTAAATTTTTCAAGTAGTCAAACTTTGGTTCATGGCTCTGAAAGGTGCTATAAACATGACATTCTCCTCTGTTATGTGATTGGATTTTGTTCTCTTGCTCCTGTTGAAAGACGGCAACTCTTAACACCTTTATTTCCTGTTGCCCATAATTCTCTGGAATGATTAAATTCTACTATAGCAATTACATCTGCTTCTGCCTCATAATCATTTAGTGCTCCTTTCACTGGGAAAACACCACTGAATATCATTCCCTATCCCGCTCCCATGGTGGCGGGGGGGGACTACATATGTTCCCACTATATTTTAACTTGTAAAGCACTCTTCCTTCTCAGTGCAAAATATATTTGTATATACACTCAAGAAGGCTTGCAGCAGGTGGCTGAACTGATGTTTTTTTTGATCTGAATGTTAGTCATGTTCTGATTGTGAGAAATTCATTGTGCTGTATATTTATAATTTGCATACTACTCTATGTGTTATACTTCAATAAAAGTTAATAGAAATGATAACTAAAAATTCCCAAACATTTAGAAGTTAATCAATATACTTATAGATAACACCTGAGTCCTAGAAGAAACCAAGGAGAAATTTCAAAACTGAAAGATAATGAAAATATAACATTGCCAAATATATACATTGCAGGCAAAAATGAACATGGAGAGAAAGTTATGATCCTATAAGGTAAATATTAGAAAGGAAAGATTGAAAACTGATGTTAAGAAAACATCTTAAAAAACAAAACCAAAGAAAAAAGAAAAAAAGGAAATTATAAAGAGAATTAATTAACAAAACAGAAAACAAATATAAAATGGAGAAGATTAATAGAGCCAAAAATTAGTTTTTTGAAAATACAGTCATCCCTTGGTATACAAGGGGGATTGGTTCCAGGAATCCCAAGTATACCAAAATCTGCCCATCTTCCCATTCTCGAGTCTCTTAGTCAGCCCTGTAGAACCCACATATATGAAAAGTCAGCCCTCCGTATGCTCAGGTTTCATATCCTACAAATACTGTATTTTTGATCTGAGTGTGACTGAAAATATCCATGGAAAAGTGCACCTGTGCAGTTCAAACCCGTGTTGTTCAAGAGTCAACAGTTCTAATAAAAATCAATAAACACTTGGCAATACTGGTCAAGAAAAAAGAGAAGTCACAATACCTACTTGTAAAGAAAAGAAAAATTTTAGGATCATGTCCCCAACTCCTTATGCAAAAGGGAAGGCCAAGCCTGGAGGCTGAGTCCTGCAACACCCACTTCCATAGGAGCAGCTTGTACTAACATTATGCATCAGCCAGGTTCCCATGGGAAGGTAAAGGCCTCAGAGTCCATTCATAAGGAAGTTTCTTGTTGGCTTCTCATAAACAAGGACTTGCAAATTGTAACTTTAGGTCTGCAGGATAGTCTAGCTCCTAAAACTAAAGTCTGTTTGATTCCACATTAATAATGCCCATTACAGGTTTATCTTCCCAGATGCAAAACAGAGATAATACAAGATCATTCATTCTTCCATCCACCCAGAGACATCTGCATAATTGATTCTTCTTTCACTCTTTTTCTCTTCCAACATTCACCTTATATTATGTAAAATGTGGATTTCTTGGGTCTCACAAGAATGTAACCATTTGCCTCACTGCCCACCCGCTCCTTTTTCTTTCTGTATGCCCCCTCTCCCTAATTACTGAGTTCCCAAATCCCTCTTTGGAGAGCACAGGCCATAGATGCATTTGTGGTTTGTGTTTTTCCCAGGCATATCCTCAAACTTTGGCTTAATAAACCTCCATTGATTGAGATCTTTGCCTTGGTTACTTACTTTGGGTTGTCACATTATTAAAATGAAAAAGGGACATCATCACAGATCTTACAGATATTAGAAATATGAGAGAACTACAAACACACTGATTGATGGCAAGAAATCTGAAAATTTAGATGAAATGCACAAATTCCTAGAAAAATACCCAAGAAGAACTAGGAACTTTAAATAGTCCCATATCTAATAAAGAAATTAAATCCCCAGTTAAAAACCTTCCCACAAAAAAACCTATTAGGCACAAACAGTGTCTCTCCTGAACTCTACTAAATATTTTCAGAAATAACTCCAATCTTACAAAAATTTTTCCAGAGAAGAGAAAAAGAAAAGAGCATTACAAGAAAGGAAAAGTACAGGTTCAGCTCTCACATGAACAGAGGTGCAAAACATCCCAAGCAAGAGTAGCAAACTGAATTCACCTATATATACAAGTTATGCTACATCACCACAAAGTTGTATTTATTCCTGGAATCTAATGTGGGTCTAAAACAAAAAATTAAATGCAATTCTCCACATTAACAAAATAAAGTAGAAAAATTAAATGATAATCTCAATAGTTACAGAAAAAGCATTAATACAATTCAACACCATTCATGATTTTAAAAAAAAAACCTTAGCAAAAAAAATTAGTGCACACATAACACTTGGTGGTGAAATAATGAAAACTCAAGCCTGAAATCAGGAAAAAGACAAGGGTGCTTGCTACTGCACTGTTTCTACTCAGCACTGCACTGGAGGTCCTAGACAGTACAGTAAAGAAAAAGAAAGGGCTTGGGCGTGAGAAAGGCAGAGCTAAAACCATCCTTGTTCAAAGATGACATGATTGTGTACACAAATACTGTCGAAGAAATTGCACATAAACCAATAGCATTATCAAGTAAATTTACAAGGTTACTAGTATAAGTTAATAAACAAAATCAATTGCATTTTTATATACTAGCAATAAGTACTTATGAAATTTTTTAAAACGATGAGTAGCATCCCAAATCATCAAATACCTAGGAGTAATGCTACCAGTGATGCACAAAGCCTCTCTAAAAAAAAACTAAGTGCAAAATAAAAATCCCAACAGGATTTTGTGTGTGTGAAAATTGACAAGTTGATTCCACAATTTACATGGACACGCGAAGACTAAAGTAGGCAGACTGGTGTATCAGACAACTCCCAAATCTCAGTAGCTTGTTGTGAGGACATGTGTTTCCCGCCCATACACAATTCAAGACCATGCTCTGTGGGCGGCCTTCCAATGGCAGAGCTCCGCTCTGCTCTGCTCTGCTGGGCTCCAGACAACAGCGGCGGAGGGGAGGCAGGGCTGAGGGCTGTCCAGGCCTCGAAGTGGCCATCATTGCTCCTGCCTGCATTCCATCATGGGAAAGCAGGTGAGGAGACTGAGTCTAGCCAGGAGCCCAGGAAGAAAGGGAGGAGGTCCAGCAGACAACCCCTAGGCCTGGCCTTCGTCTGTCATTCTGGTTATTCTTATCCACTTTACTCTTCCCCTGCACAGGAGGTCACTCTCCTGCAGTGGTACAACCCAGACACCACTGTCACTGTGTCCACATCACATCACAGCTCAGGTTCTTGGGTGATGTTCGGGCTTCTCCCTCGGGTCCTGATTTGGTCTGGAACCTGCCAACTGGAACGACAAGGGATGTCTCTGCACTCTCACTGTGACATAATGTCTAATGGGGGCTTAAGAGCAGGACAACCAAGAAAAACTCTCAATGGCAGAGGGGAAGAAGGGAGAACACAGATCCACGTGAGGAGGAACAAGGCGTCACAGGGCTCCTCCCCTGGAAAAGCCTTGGTTAGATTGCCACTCTGCCTTCTGGGGAGCTCTCTGGTCTGCCTGTCTCCAGTCCATAGTTCTGCTTGCTGGGGGTGCTGCCAAGGGAAGTGAGGCAATGTGCCCTGCCTCGGTGTTCAGGGCCTTCATCACTTGAGATTTGTCTCTTACCATTTGGAGTCCAAAAGCAACTGGCTTGTCCAATCCTAGGGGGCATCCTTGTCCTTCATCTACTTGCTGCAGCTACTCCTTCCTATGTCTGCATGAAAACCAGCCAATTCTGGCCTAAAATCTTCCTCCTCAGGGAGGCAAATGTGGTGGTCTGCACACCCATCAGCTCTGCTCTGTGCTCTCCAGAGGCTTCCCTCTTGGAGGCCCAGCTGCCTCCTGTGCCCAGCAGGCACTGGCCAGTCTGCCCTGCTCCCTTGCCAACTATCCCCTATTTTGTGTGTGCAACAGTAACAGCTCATTTGAATGACAAACAAATTGACACCTAAATGCATGTCAGGTGGTGACACATGCTGTGAAGCAGCATAGAGCACGTGAAAGGACAGCATGAGAGGACACCTTTGTATGGTCGTGTCTATCACGACAAAGTCAGGGGAAATCAGCTTACATGTTTTATTTTAAGGAAAGAAAACTGATCAGGATAGAAACCATCAGAGCACTCGCTGAACTTGGTGAGGATAAGCATTGTTTTGTGAAACTTGTTTCATGGCTGTGCACACACACAGATACATCTACATACAAATGCACACACATTGTGGCATAATATAAGTGTCCTTTCTACTGAAGGTCACAGTCAAAGAAACTGTTACACAGAGCTGTCCGGGACGGTCTCCCGAGGACATGACATTCTGCAGAGACCTAAAGCCTGTGGGTGCAGAGCCTGTGGCTGTTTGAGAGAACATTCCAGTCAGAGGGAACAGGAAGGACCAAGCACTGAGATGGAAACAGCTGGCTCAAGGAGGGCAGCAGGCCAGGGTCACCTGCCTGGGGACCAGGAGGCTACCAGAGGCCAGGCCACAGAGCCTACTGACACAAGGGGACTTTGGGGTTTACTCCTGGCAAGTTGGGATACATGAAGGTGTGGATCTGACTAAGCAGATCCCTCTGGGGCTGTAGGGTGGAGAACAGGCTCCAGGAAGCAGAGGAGGAAGAACCAGCAGCTTCTGTGGGGGTGGAGCAATGGGGAAGGCAGAGCCCACACAGTCCGCTGACTGGTCAGAGTGTGGTCGGGGAGAAAGAGAAGCAGAACAACTTCAACATTCTGAGCTACTTCATGCACTCACACATACACTCATATACAGAGGACAAAAGAATATACATTTTTTCTAACACCAGTGAATATCATGTATTAAACCACAATGAAAATCTTGATAATTAAAAAAAAAACCCATATAGCCACATTCTCTGGTCACAATGCCATAAACCTAAAAATTAACTATACAAATGACAGTGGAGCTAAGATCTAAGCACTTACAAATTAAAAAATATTCTTTTAAATACTTCTGGAGTTAAAAAGATATAAAAAGATTAGAGACTATTTAGAAATGATACAGAAAAGCAGTACTTAAAGTGATATAGAATAGCACTTCACAGAAGGAAACGCATTGTCTCAAATATATCTATTAGGAAACAAGAAAGAAAATAAGTGACCTAAACATTCAACCCAAGAAGCTAGAGAAAGGCGCAAGGGCCCTACCCACCACCCTTAAGCCTGACCACATGACGGGCTCAGTGTGCCAGGGGCAGAGCAAGGAGCAGAAACCGGCTCTGTCACTAAGAGTTTACTTTTCTTTTTTTTCCCCTGCTGTGTCGCTCGATGTTAAAAGGGCCACCCGCGGAGGAGACAGGTGGCCCCAGTTATTCGCAAGCCAGTGCTCTGGCGCTGCAGCCTGACCTACAGCGCCACGCGGAGGCACAACGGGGCTCAAAGGCAGCGCGTTGTCACCAAGAGTTTAAACTGCCACATATTTGGAGGAAAACAAAGTACTTTCTATTAAAAATTTAAACATTTAAATCTTTTGCCCTTGCCTTTTCACTTTAGGAATTTGTGCCACGGAAATATTCTTAAAAGTGTGGAGAGATATTAGTAAAAAATTTTCACCATAAGGTTGTTTGAAATAGTGAAAAACTGAAAAAACTCAAAGGCTCACCAATAGGAAAATACTAAAATATCATGCAGTCATTTTAAAAGAGTGTGAGTGTGCCCAAAATATAGCGTCAACCAAGAAAACATCATTTTGTAAAAAAATAAATCACCATAACACATACAGAACAGGTACAAACTCCTGGCCGTCCTCATCGTTGGGAAACAGGATTTGGGAACTTTCACATTCACCATATAATTTTCTGCATTTGAATTTTGCATAACTTTGTACTATGTTTGTAATCAGAAAAAACAATTATGATATTTTAAGACATCAGACCAAATGCACAATCATTTGTAACTAAGTTTATACCAAAAACAAGTTACACTGACATACTTTATAGATAGAACAAAAGGCACTGTTTTAAGCCTACTGCAGCAGTAATTGATTTTTAAACTTACCTTATGAACAACTCTCTTAATTATATATGACCCCTCTGAAAAATCAAACTCTATCACCCTCTTAAGGAGCTTGTATTGTGCTGAAGAAATCTATTTAACCCATTTTCATTTCCAGGAACACAGCACAATTCAACAAACTACAAATAAGGTCAATCTATGGCTAAGAAAAAAAGTTGTATTGATGTTTTAAAAACCAAATCCTAAACCGTACTTTGATTATTCAGCAATCTTGTAAGAACCAGCCAACCTAGAACAATGGTGAAAATTTTAGATACCACAAATGACTAAAAATTAAATCTCAAATTTAAAAGGAAATACTACTGTGATTAATATTCAGATACTGCAGATTTCAACTTACATGCTTGGAAAGTAAAACTGTACGACAAGGAACTTTACAAATCAAGCATTCATCCTTTTTACCTGTAAAATAAAAACAGATTTTATTATATACTGACTAATGCTTTTAAACATGTATAAATGCAGACTTTAAATTATAAAGCTTCTTCAAGAAATATACGGGATTATAGCACTTAAATGTCTTCATGTTCAGACAAATGATGAGGCTGTGGATATAGATACAGTTGGAATTATTTTTACAACTAATATTCTTTTTTTTTCCTGCTTTGCAAATATGCCCCAAAATGTGACCAAAAAGATCAACAATACTTAAGGCTAAATTTATCCCAATATTTATTACAATTAGGTTCTATAGTGATAGCTTAATCTAAAATTTGCAACTATTCCAAATGAAAACAGCTCCTCCTGCTCCCCAAATACGAAATGAGTTTGTTCTGTCCCTCTTGCTCTCACCTCTACAGCATTGCACAATGTGCCCAATATCCAGGACAGACCATCCCTCCACTCACTAGATACATACTGCACTGAGCTACCTGTGAGCCAGCGCTAGGACTAAGAATGGAAGGTTCAAGTGTCCCACCTACTACAATCCTGTTAATTCACCTGCCCAATCTCCAGGGTCTGGGCCTTAAATTCATAGTAATTCTAGCACTTTTTCACCATCTTCCTCTCCATGAAATTCTAATCATCTCCCTGGAAAACTTGTACCCCTATTTGGCTGGGTATGAACATCAGCCTTGCAGTTCCCCGCTGGCCCTCCTTGGTGATGTCCATGTACCCACATCAGGACCTGCTGCCACAACCACGCCCTGGGACCCCACAGCATCCACAGTATCATCGTAAGAATTTAGAACTCCTCCCTACCCTTCCAACTCCTTCTCTGGGAGCAGCAAGGCCTCTCATCCCAGGCCAGGCATTTCCTCGTGCCCTTGGGCTTGATTTCTTCACTAGCCAGCTTGGAGCCCAGGGCTGACAAGTCACTACCAAAACCTCCTTGTTCCTTATCCTTCCAGGGAGCACGTCTGGCCCAGAGCTGGATAAGTCCAATTGCTTTTTTCTCCCCACTTCCAGGCCAACGCAACTAAGAATTGGGGAAAAAAATCCCTTTTCCAAGAGGTAGATTCACAGATTTGTGGATTCCAGCATTTCTGAGTCTGCAACACTGCTAGGTAATCCTGCTTTTCTTGGGTGTCTCCCCCCATTCCCTATTGGGAAGGTGTTCAAACAGGCCTCCTTATACCATCTACTGAGAAGAAAAAAGTGCCTGCAGATGGCCTACCTCAATTTCCCTGCCCTCTTCTCTAGGTGGACCTGCTATACAACCCAATTCACTCTGCCTCCTTCCTGTCTGACTTGAAGGGGGTATCTCCTCCAGCCCAAGTCTAAGCCCAAGGCTTCATCTGTGTGTTCACACTCATCTCAGTGTCCACAGGACCTAGCGCACAGAATGGTGCCCTGGTGTGGAATGAATGGTCATTTTCTAACAGCCTCCAGGGTTGTCTCCTTTCCTCTCTTCTTACAAACATGTTCAAGTTGCCCCCATCCTAAAAACAGCCACCTTTGACAGTGTGTCCCCACCCTTCTATATCTTTGGCTGAAAATTTTGGAGTAAGGAAATTCCTCTTATGCACCATGACAGCCAGAAGCTATGCAGTAAAAGATTAACAGAGCTGACTCATAAACATCTAGAAGTTCTGATGAAGGAGGAGGATTAAAAGACATGACAGAGAAGAAATCATATGCAGCTAACTGATAGACAAAGTGGCTGACACTTGATATATAAATAGTGTTTATAAGTCAATTAAAAAGAAACGCTCCAATTAAAGGCTGTGAAGGGACCCGAATGAGCAATCAGCAAAAGTGCAAATAGCCAATAAACGCATGAAAAGAAAATCAAGGTCACTCATAAGAGATGCCAAAGTGGGAGGACAAAAAGTGCACACATGCTGGGAATATAAAGGGGCACACCCTTTTGGGACGGCAGTCTGGTCAGGTTTAATGTGCACATCCCTAGTCTAGCCATACCACTCCTGGAAAATATTCAAAGGAAAAAATCAAGTAAGTGAACAAGTGGTGTTTAATAGCAAAATTTCAGAAAATATAAAGGTCTTTTAGTAGGGAATCAAATAAATTATGGTACAATAACTAAAAGATATATTATGCAACCTTAAAAATGATGATACAGATTTATTTTAACATGGAAAGAGGTCCATGTCCTAATAAGTAACAAAAACATCATTAAATGGTATACACACTATATCATTTTTGTTTTAAAAATTTGCATCTGTAGGAAAAAGTCTGGAAGGATATACACCAGTGCTTAAGGAGGGCTTATCTCTGAGTAATGGACCACCGACTGGACAGCTATGGAGCTACACCCAGGGCTCTGCCCAGAGTCCCCATCCATTTTCACCATTTTTTTTGTATGTCCCTGGATTTGGTGTGGTTCCAACATGCAGCATCTATAGCCTTTTGGAGTAATGAACTTGGGCCATTGGAACCTGTGTTGGCCTCAGGATTCAAGGGCTAGAAGTACCTGGGAATCTACCCCTGCCCCAGCCCCTTAACCTGGCTATTGCTGACCCCAAAAACTATGACACTCTGAGCCTTGTCATTTCGCCTCCCAACACCATGAACACACATGCATCTCCATCATTCCTAACAACATTATCACCATAACAACATTACATTGGGTCACCACTGACCTCTCCTCACTAGTCCAGCGGATACCTTCAAACACCAACTCTTTGACTTTGTTGAGATGTAGTTCATCAACACTTCTGCTTTCTTTTTTACCCACCATCCTTCTCCTATTTTCACTTACCTCCTTTAAAAAATGCTCTTTCCCACGTGATAGTATCTTCTAATTTTCTCTACCTTTGGGGCTCTCTACACTCCAATATCTTGGGTTATTATTCCACGTTAATGGCTCCCCAAATGTATTCATGGCTCTCTTGATTTCCAGACCCACTATACTCAGCTGCCTCTTGTCTCCCCCCTGGATGGTTCTCACAGCACACAGACAACGTCCAAACGTGAGCTTCGAGTCTGTCACTGCATCTGCTGTTCTCCTCTCCAGTGCTCTGTCCAGCAGTGAAAACCCTGTCCAGTTCCCTAGCTTTCTTCCTTGACTCGAATATGCTGAATCTACTTCTCCCAAATCCATCACTTCTCCCCATCCCATGTCCCCAACCTGTCCCCATCACCTCTCACATGCTCAACTGCAGTCTCTTTCACAATTTCAATCTCCCTCCAATTTACTTATTATCCAGTTGGCAGAGAGACTTTTCTTTTTAAATACATACCCGAAATTCAGCAACTCTCCTCATAGTTATCCACTCAACAGAAATGTGTACCTATGCTAACCCAAAGACATGAGCAAGAATGTTCACACTAGCACTGTCACAGGCAAATCTGGAAACAACCCAAATACCCATCAACAGTGGAAATGATCAGTAAGTTAGGGTACAGCCATACAACGGAATATCATACAGCAATAAAAATGGATGAACTATGGTCATATACAAATACAGAGATGAATTTTGCAAACGTAATGCTGAACAACAGAGACGAGACATGGAAAGTGAGCATTCTGCATGGTTGTATGATTCCATCTACTTAACGTTCAAATCGGTCTAAGGCTATCTACATGGATGGAAGTCAGGTTAGTGATCATCCTTGCCAGGGCTTCAGAGGGGCTGGTGATGTACTGTTTCTTAATCTGAGAGCTGATTTCACAGGTAAGTTCACTTTGTAAAAATTCATTGTGCTTTGCGTTTATGCTTTTTTTTCCCTGTATAAACTTTACCTCAACAAAGTTTTCATTAAAAATAAATAAATAAATGTATCTCTGATCATGTGACTACCCTGCTTAAAAACAATGCTTTGCATGGCCCACTAAAACAGGGCCAGGGTCCTTTGTAGGCATGCTTTGGACTACTTTTCCAGGCTGCACTCCAGCTTTTCTGGAATTCTTCCAGCTCCTCAGGCATCTCCACACTTCCTTCCACCCTGGGGTCTCTTGCACTTGCCTCTCCTGCCTGGGAGCCCCGCTGTGGGCCCCGCTGCCCCTAGGGAACTCTCATACCCCTCTGGCTCTGGCTTCACCGTTGTGGCACTTGTCTTTCATAGCATCCTCCCGACAGGGTCTAGTGTAGTGTCTGCCTGCTCCACGGTACAGGGAATGCCACACTCCCAGCGCAAAGGCGAGAGGCCGGAGTTGGTCAGCTCCCCAGGTCACCACCATCACTCCAGGTACCCTGCTCCCTTGGTCTATGCTGAAAGGACCAGCTGTCATGGGACAGGCACCCTCCAGGCCTCCCCTCTGCCCCTGGTATTCCCCCTCCCCCAGCCCCCCCGGGCCTCTCAGCCTTCCCAG
>NW_012154408.1:471597-472141 GCF_000956105.1 Propithecus coquereli
CTACAAATATTTGGGGTGCATTTGGAAGCATTTACCCCGTGAGGTGCACGCGCGGGCAGGCTGCTCTGCGCTTGCGCAAACGGAAGGCGGCCCAGCGCCTGCGCACTAGCGCCCGTCTTGCTTCCCGCCAAACCCGTGCTGGCTGTGAGGCCACTGAGCTGTGCTTTTCCCCTCACAGGTCGGTCTGGCGGGAGTGTGGGGGTGGGGGGCGGGGTAACCTGCAGGGAGGACTGGACAGCCCTCATCCCGCCCTTGAAGCTCTAGGCGTTCTCCTTTGGAGCAGCCACTTTGCCAGGCTGCTGAGCGGAGGACACGGGGGAGGACAGGCGAGGCTTGCCAGAGGGATCTGGGGTCTGGGAAGTGGGGAGCCGGGGAGGCCGGGGAGAGGGCTGGAGGAACGAGGACAGGGCTGGGGTGGGGCAGAGGGGGCCGGGAGCACCGGGCCCTGGGGGACAAGGGCGGGAGAGGGCTGACGGGGCCTGGCGGCGGGGGTGCTGGGGCCGGCCGGGGGCAGGGCCAGGGCTGGGGACCAGAGGTCTGGTGG
>NW_012154408.1:472216-483584 GCF_000956105.1 Propithecus coquereli
CGGGGGAGGGGGGTTGAGGGGGTGCCAAGACCAGGGACGCGCCCTGGCCAGGTCCGGCCAACTATGGCAGGCTGAGCCCTTGGTGCCCACTGTGAAGGAAGTGAATGGGGCCGGGGAGGGGTGGCCGGCAAGACTGGCGAGACCGGCGAGGTGGACCCGGGCCGGGGCCTGCCGTAGCCACGACGATGGAAGTGGGGTGGATGGGCGGTCAGGGCGACTAGGAGCACTGAGCAGACCAGGACTCCAGGGTCGGGACTGGAGGACTGGAGCCCACTGACTGAACCGTGGGATAGAAGTGGACCATGACAGGACCGAGGCCGCTATTTGCCTCTGACACATACGTGAAAGGACTTGACCTAGGCAGAGTATTTCCCTTTTAAAAATAATAGATGGGGAAAGTTGTGGGGAGAGACTGTATTATTTTTCAACTTCTAGTGGGATTATAATTATTGCAAAATTAAAAGTTAAAAAATAGATTAAAGTTTTTTATAAAAGTTACACTTCTTACATGGTTGGTGCTGGATCTCCTCCATGGAAGAGCAGAATTTCCATCCATGTGCAGATTATGGATCATACAGTCTCCAAGGTCTGGTGGGGACCCTGTGAGATAACTTGGTTCAGAGAAAGCTTCTGAACCATTTACTTGTGTGGAGAAAAGTTACTGTCTTTCAGAGAAACAGAGAAAAGGAGAGATTCAGAGAGACTGTTTCTGAGTGGAATGCAGTAGGGAAAAGGTATACTTGCTCTGTGCAGTATTGTAGGTGTGAGCCTCATGTGACCATTGATCCCTTGAAATGTGGCTGGTTCAAATTGAGATGTGCTGAGTGTAAAATACAACTGGGGTTTCCAAGACTTTGTATGGAAAAAATAATGTAAAATATCTTAATAATTTTATATTGATTACATATGTTGAAGTGATATATTTGATATATTGGGTTACATATATGTCACTAGGGTTAATTTTACCCTTAAAAAAAGCTTTTTAATGTGGGGACCAGAAAAAAAAATTACATGTGTAGCTCACATTTTATTTCTCTTGAACAGTGCTGATCTATATCAAATTTAAAATAAGAATAAGATGATGTGCTTATGCTATCAAATTCAGAAGATACATTGTTCAGGTAACATTTTATTAATGTTACAATGCTATAACATTAATTTGAAACTCTGATAATTTTGAGATCATAAAAGTAATACACGTTGATGCAGGTATTTTGATTTATATCATGCTAATTATTTGCCTTTGTTGATAATTTTTTAAACAAGCTTCTTAGCTATAAAGAAGTCTTTAAGGTACTTCATTTGGAAAATTCCAACTGAAATAAAGATTAATGTTTGTGCAAAAGCCCACCATAAAACATTGCTATTTGTATCTTCACTGGTCATTCGAAAATTTTCTTCACGGTCCTGTGCAGAAGAGAAAAACAAATTTAGTTTCATAAAGTACTTAACTCATGATTTTGAGGGGAAGGTTGCTGTATGCATTCAAAGTATTTAATATTCCCCAATTAATATCTTATGCCAGGCTGGGTGCAGTGCTTCACACCTGTAGTCCTAGCACTTTGGGAGGCTGAGGTGGGAGGATTGCTTGAGGCCAGGAGTTTGAGACCAGCCTGAGCAACATAGCGAGACCCTATCTTGACAAAAAATAGAAAAATTAATGAAGTGTGTTGGTGGGCATCTGTGGTCCCAGCTATTTGGGAGGCTGAGGCAGGAGGATTGCTTGAGCCCAGGAGTTTGAGGTTGCAGTGAGTGATGATGATGCCACTGCACGCTAGCCGAGGCAACAGAGCAAGAAGCTGTCGTGGTGGTGGGGGGATATATATCTCTTATGCCAAAGTGCAATATCTGATTTTCTAAGCCAGCATCTGTTGTTTAGCCAAGCATAAGAGAGTAAAAATAAATCTTATAAAAACATTTTTTTATTTTGGTGTAAAATATGAGGAATTTGATCCATTACTTTATACATTTTATTTGCTACCATCAGGCAAAGTGAACATTACCCAATAGTGATAGATTTAATCATTTGAGTCCTTCCTTTATGCCAAATACTTTTTGCCTTATCTAATTATCATACCTGTCCTTATCTTATTTTCCGTATAAGGAAACTGAAGCATAGAAATGGCACAAGGTAGTGAGTGGTAGAGCATATTAGAGCGCATGTCCAATCAGCATCCACTGAGCACAATGACTCAGAAAACACGTAATGCCACAAGAACAAAATTGTAATTTAGAAAGCAAGCATACTTGAGCCTCTACAAATATTTGGGGTGCATTTGGAAGCATTTATTTATTCTGTAAGCTCACACTCTATGCTGCTGGGCACTTTGCTAGGCACAGTGCCTAGCAAAGGATAAAAAGGGGATAAAAGGCAAATGAGCTGAAGTCCCCTTTCCCAGCGGAGTTCATGATCTAGCAGAGTGAAGAAAAATTACTCTCTCCCTGCTCCCTGAGTGTCCACACAGTTCTAGCTCAGAAAGATTGAGTAACAGGCAGTTCATTCTTTCCTTGGTCCAGGGGCTTTGCATTGAGAAATGTATTCCTGGCAGGAAGAGATAAAAATAAGCTGAATAGGCAGACTGACCCTTTGATAGTTTTGTTCTTTGACTATTTGCTCAATTTGTTCAATTAGATGTTCAAGCTTGAAGGTAACTTCATTAACTTTGTCCTTTGCTTGAGCAATAGCTGTATCAAGGTCATGTTCTCCAACTCGAATATCTAAATGGATCCGCTGTACAAACAGTAAAAAAGGAAGAAACAGCACGTTTTAAAAATAGCTCCACTTTTTTCTTTTACTTTCTCAGTCTTTTGTGTCCTCCCATTCCTTTTTTCCTCCTTTCTCTCCCTCCTTTTCATGAGTGGGGCACTACTTCATTCTTTCTCTTTTTTCTGTTACTGCCATTCTATTCCTCATTCTACTCAATAGTCTTTCTTGTAATAGTAATGCATTAAGTGATAACCTACTGACCTGAAAGTACATTTATATGTTCCTGAACATCAAATTTACTATTACATAAATGCCTTTGGTGCTCAGAAAATTTGATTAATGGTCTCAGGAAAATTTTCTTTACATATAACTTTCTTCTGCTGATGTACCAATTCTCTTCATATATTTTCAATACATTTAGAAAATAGCCAAACACCATCTACCATGTAGAAATTTTATTTATTAGAATTCCATTATTAATTCACCCTTCAGCCTTCACTTGTTTTCAAGCCTGAATAATCACAATTCTTATAACCTTCCCTCACAGCTCTTATTTTTCAAACCCTTTAATCAACTTCACAGCTCTCCTTTGAACCCCTTCCAAGCTCTCCAGCTCCCTCTTTAGTTACTGCACTGAGATCTGGGGACAGGACTTTAATAAGTTTCTAGCTAATCTGAATGTAATGGTTCTGCATACCAATGCCATGCTTGAATAGTACTGATGCTGTGTTCATCAACAAGGACTCGGGAAGCACATACTCACCAGCTTACTCCCTCCAAATGACACAAGCCTTGTAGAATTAGATTCTAAGCAAATGAGGTGTTCACCAGGTGAATGTGAAGTAAAATAGAATGTTCCTTGTGGGCCATATAACTTTGACAATAATACCTAGGATTGAGGATTTCCATAGTTTAGGTCTATTATTCTCTACTTTTCATTCTTAAAAATGAATCTCCCCTATATAATCTAGTAAAAAATTGTACAGTTTCTAAAGAAGAAATCAAATGGCTAATAAACATGAAAAATATTCATCCTTCCTAGTAATAAAAAAATTCAAGCTACAGTAAGATAAACACTTGTTCATTATCAGATTAGCAAAGATTTAAAACTACCCAGGGATGGTATAGAGAAATAAACACTCTCCCAATACTGTTGGTGGGAATGTAAATTGAACAGCCATTTTGGTGAACAGTTTGGTAATATGTATTAAAAATTAAAATGTATATAATCACTAACCCAGCAATTCTACCTATAGAAACTTATTCTATGGAAATGCACAGTAGGCAGAGTTATATATAAAAGGATATTCAGTGTGATGTTATTTGTAGTAGAAAATTGCATATTTGAAGTAACCTTAATACCTTTCAGTAGGAGATTGACCAAATAAAATTAAGTAAAGCTAAATCAAGGAAAGTTATATAGCAGTAAAAGAGAGTATTAGACCCATATCTATTCTAATGATGTCCATGATATTCTATGGTAGAGCAATCCGTATTGGATGCTATTTTTGTAAAAAGTATAGTTTGTAAAAGTATACCTGCATATGTATGTTTCTATATGCTTATAAAAAGATTCCAAAGAATACTTACAAGCTGTCGATAGTGGTTATATTTTTGCAGGAACTTTGATTTTCTGCTAAGGATGTTCTATATTGTTTGGGATTTTAAAAACAGGTATAGGACTTTTGGTCTGACTTGTAAGGAGCTTGAAAGTTGTGACACCATCCTAACAACAAGTGAAAAAGCTGAACAAACTGAAAATCAACAATCCTTCTTAGATATATCAGAGAATCGAGATCGTAAGATAAACTGCTGCACCTGAAATTGGAGATAGAGATGGATACAAAGAATCACAACTTACCAGAGCAGAAACCCGCAAGCAGAAACCTCTATGGGAATCATTACCAAGTACCTTTTACTCAGGACATAATGTCTGACTTTCAACAAAAAAATTGCAAAGCATACTAAAAGGCAAAGGAAAAAAAACAATTTGAAAAGAAAGAGCAAGCATCAGAACTATATTCAGGTATGGCAGGGATGTTGGAATTATTAGATCAGGAAATTTTTAACAACTGTTAATATGATTACTATGCTAAGGCTGTAATGGGAAAAAAAGACAACATGCAAAAAAATGGGTAATGTAAGCAGAGAGATGGAATTTCTAAGAATAAAAATGAAATGCAAGAGATAAAAAAACCCACTGTAACAGAGATGAAGAATGCCCACATTTCTGCTAATGAGATGAGCTTATTAGTAAACTGAACACAGCTGAGGCAAGAATCTCTGCATTTGAAGATATGTCAGTAGAAACTTCCAAAACTTAAAGGAAAAGAAAAAAAAAGACTAAAAAAAAAAAAATGGAACATAATATCCAAGAATGGTAGGACAACTACAAAAGTGTAACTTAACACATACAGAGAATATAGGAGGGAGAAGAAAGAAAAGAAAAAAAATAAATATTTGAAACAATATAATTGAGAATTTCCCCCAAATTAATGTCAGATACCAAGCCACAGATTCAGGAAGCTCAGAGAGTACCAAGCAGCATAAATGTCCCCCCCCAAAATGCCCCAAAACACAACAAAAAACTATACCTAAGCATATCATATTAAAACTACAGAAAGTCAAAATATAAAGAAAAATATCTTAAAAGGAGCCAGAGGAAAAAAGCCTTACGTATGAAAAGCAAAGATAAGAATTACGTCTGATTTCTCCTATGAAACCATGAGAGCAAGAAGAGAGTGGAGTGAGATATTTAATGTATTGAGAGAAAAACCCACCAACCTAGACTTTGGTATCCTGAAAAATTATCCTTCAGCAGTTAAGGATGAGTCTGGGCATGGTGGTTTATGCCTATAACCTCAACACTTTGGGAATCTGAGGTGTTATCACTTGAGTCCAGGAATTCAACACCAGCCTGCCAACCTAGTGAGACCCCAGATCTACAAAGAAATAAAAAATAATTAGCCAGGTAGGGTGGTACATACTTGTAGTCCAAGCTTCTCAGGAGGCTGAGGTGGGAGGATTGCTGAGCCCAGGAGTTAGAGGCTGCAGTGAGTTATGATCACACCACTGCAAATCCAGCCTGGGTGAGAGTGAGGTCCTGCCTCTTAAATGAGTTAAGGAGAAATAAAGACTTTCTCAGATAAACAAAACTTGAAGAAATTTGTTGCTGGTAGACCTGCCTTGCAGGAAATTTTAAAAGAAGTTCTTCAGAAGGAAGGAAAATTACATAGGTCAGAAACTCAAATATGCATAAAGGAAGGAAGAGCATTAAAGAAGGAATAAGCAGTTACAGCTCTTTTAGAATTTGTCTAGCAGGTTTTTTTGGTCTTCGCCAGAAGACCCAAATAAAAAATAAAAAATAAATTAAAAAAAGAAGGAATAAGTGGAGGTAAAATAAAATTTTTCCTTATTCTTAACTGATCAAACAAATAACAGTTCGTTCAAAATTTAGTGATAGTGTATCCAATGATCATAGTTTATGTGTATGTGAAATTAATGACAGCAATGCTAACAGGGACAGGAGAGAAGAATTAGGAATACTTTGTTATTATAAGGCACATGCACTACCTGTGAAGCAGTATAGTGTCATTTGAAAGTAGAATTAGCTGTAAAATATATGGCAAACTCTAGGACAGCCACTAAAAAAAGAAGTATACTTGATATGCTAAGAAAGGAGAGAGATTCGAATCATAGAAGATGCTCAATTAAAACCACAAAAGTCAGGAAAAAGAGCAGAAGACAAAAATTGGAAAAAAGAACAAGGGCAATGACTAGAAAACAGTAACAAATATGGCAGATATTAATCCAACTATGTCAATAATCTCTTTAAATGTCAGTGGTCTAAATACAGCAGTTAAAAGATAGTGTGTGCCAAAAAACAAGACCCAACTATATGTAGTCTACAAGAAAATCACTTTAAATATAAAGACACATATAGATTAAAAGTGAAGGGTTAGAGAAAGATGTGCCATGTTAACCTTAATCAAAAGAAAGCTGGAGTACCTATATTAATTTAAAGAAAGTAGATTTTAGAAGCAGGGAAAATTATCAACATTACATAATGATAGAGGGATCTTTTTCAAGAAGACATAACAATCCTCAATATGTTTGCACCTAATAATAGAGCATAAAATATGTGAAGCAAAAACTGTAAGTACTGCAAGGAAAAATAGATGCATCCTCTATTATAGTTGGGGATTTTAACACTCTTCTATCAGAAATGGACAGAAAATCAGTAAAGATATAGTTGAACTTAATAGCATAGTCAATTGACTGGATATAATTGACATTTATAGACTACTTTATCCAACAGCAGCAGAATACACATTTTTCTCAAGCTGACATGGAACATTGACCAAGATAGACTGCATTTTGGGCCATCTACCACACCTTAACAAATTTAAAAGAATAGAAATCATATAATGTATGCTCTCAGGCCACAAGGGAATTAAACTAGAAATCAATAACAGAAAGATAGCTGGAAAATCCCCAAATACTTGGAGATTTGACATGTTTCTAATTAATACATGAGTCAAAGGTGAAATATCAAGAGAAATTTTAAAATATTTTGACTAAGTGAAAATACAACATTGAAATCTGGGTTACAATAAAAGCAGTGATTAGAGGGAAATTTAAAGCATTGAATACATGTACAGTTGGCCCTCTGTATCCATGGGTTCCACATTCATGGATCAAAACATCTGGGGATCAAAAATATTTGAGAAAACATTTAAGAAGCAATATAACAAACCTACAAATAAATAATACAATGTAACAACTATTTATATATCATTTACATTGTATTAGGTATTATAAGTAACCTGGAGAGGGTTTAAATTATATGGGAGGATATGCATGGGTTACATGCCAATACTTTGCCATTTTATATAAGGGACTTGAGCATCTTCAGATTTTGGTATCCTTGGGGGTTCCTGGAACCATTCCCCATGAATACCAAGAGACAACTACATTAGGAAAGAAGAAAGATCCAAAATCAATAATCTAAGCTTCTACCTTAGGGAACTAGAAAAAGAAGAGCAAATTAAACGCAAAGTAAGCAGTAGAAGAAAAATAATAAAAATTAGAGCAGAAATCAATGAAATTAAAAGCAGAAATTAGAGAAAAATCAATGAAATAAAAAACTGATGATTTGGAAAGATCAGTAAGCTTATAGCCAAACTAAGAAAAAAGAGAGGAGACAAATTACTAGTATCAGAAACAAATGAGGGGACATCACTGTAGATCCCATGGACATTAAAAGGATAGTAAAGGAATACTGTGAACAACTCTATGCCCACAAATTTGACAACCTAGAAGAAATGGACCAATTCCTTGAAATATACAATCTAATAAATATAAGAAGAAATAGACAATCTGAATAGGCCTATATCTAGTAAAGAAATTAAATCAATAATTAATAACCTTCCAAAGCAGAAAGCTTCAGGCCCAGACGGGTTCAATGGTGAATTCTACAAAACATTTAAGGAAGAAATTGTACCAATTCTACAATCTCTTCCATAAGGTTGAAGCAGAAGGAATACTTCCTAATTCATTTTATGAGGCCAGCATTACCCTAATACCAAAACCAGACAAAGATATTACAAGAAAAGAAAACTCATACTAGTACCTCTCATGAACATAGATGAAAAAATCTTTAACAAAATATTAGCAAGTCAAAATCCAATAATATGTAAAAAGAATTATATACCACAACCAAGTGGGATTTATTCAGATATACAAGTCTGGTTTAACATTCAACAACCAATGTAATCCATCACATCAATGGATTAAAGAAGAAAAATCACATGATCCTATCAACAGATGCAGAAAAAGCATTTGATAAAATTCAACACTCATTTGTGATAAAAACTCATCAAACTAAGAGTAGAGGGGAACTTACTGAATTTGGTGAAGAACACCTATAAAAAACCTACAGCTAAAAAAACTAGAAGCCTTCACACTAAGATCAGGAACGAGCTAAGGATGTCCCCTCATCACTCCTTTTACCATCGTACTAGAAGTCCTAGCTAATGCAATAAAAGGAAATAATAGGTAAACAGATTGTTCACAGATGGCATGATTATCTATATAGAATATCCAAAAGAATTGACAAACTGCTGGAATTAATAAGTGATTATAGCAAGGTTGTAGGATATAAGGTTAATATGAGAAACTGAATTGCTTTCCTGTATACCAATAATGGCAAAATGCAATGTGAAATAAAAACAACACCATTTACATTAGTCCCTTCTCAAAAATGAAATATTTATAAATCTAACAAAGTTATAAAACTGTGGAAAGTTATAAAACTGTGTTGAAGGAAACCAAAGAACTAAATAAATGGAGAAAAGTCCATGTTGATGGATAGGAAAACTCAATATTTTCAAAATGTAAGTTCTTCCCAACTTGATCTATAGATTCAACACAATCTCAATAAAGTCCTAGCAAATTATTTTATTAATATTGACAAGCTGATTTTAATGTTTATATGGAGTGGCAAAACACACACAATAGCCATCACAATGTAGAGGGAGAAGAACAAAGCCAGAGGCCTGAAACTACCCAACTTTAAGACTTACTATAAAGCTATAATAATCAGACAGTGCAATATTGGCAAAAGAATAGAAAAATAGATCAATGGAACAGAAGAGAGAGTGCAGATAGATCTCCATAAATGTAGTCAACTGATCTTTGACAAAGGAGTAAAGGCAAAGCAATGGAGAAAAAGTAATCTTTTCAAGAGATGGTTCTGGAACAACTAGACATCCATATGCAAAAAAGGGAAAAAAAGAGGAAAAGAAAGAAAGAAATCTAGACAGAGCCCTTACACCTTTCATAAGAATTAACTCAAAATGCATCACAGACCTACATGTAAAATGGAAAACTATAGAACTTGTAGAAGATTTAGTAGGAGAAAATCTAGATGACTTTGGGTTTGGTGATGATTGTTTAGATATAACACCAAAGGCACAGTCTGTGAAAGAAAGAATTGATAAGCTGGACTTAAAAAGTTAAAAACTAATGCTCTACAGAAGACATTGTTAAGAGAATGAGAAAACAAGCCACAAAGTAGGAGAAAATATTTGTGAAAGATCTATCTGAAAAGGACTGTTATCCAAAAATATACAAAGAACTATTAAAACTGAACAAAAGAGACCAGACATGGTGGTGTGCACCCAAGTCCCAGCAACTTGGGAGGCTGAGTCAGGAGGATCACTTGAGCCCAGGAGTTTGAGACCAGCTTCGGCAAGATAGTGATACCCTGTCTCTAAAAACAAAACAACTCCAACAACCCTCAACAATAAGAAAACAATCAATCCAATTTAAAAATAGAGATACTTCCAAAATGGTGGCATAGAAGCAAGCTCGCTTCACTCCCCTTCTCCCTCCCCCCAAAAAGAAAAGAAAAACAAAAATACAGTGCCAAGATTATCACCTAAAATACCCCAGAACTCAAATATGAAGATGAGACAGTTCCCAGGGCCATAGAGAAGTGAATAAACTCCAAGCAGATGGTAAGAGAATTGGACGTACATATCCATGACACCCCTCCCCCATTCTGCCTGGCACCAAGTGCAGGAAAAATTTTCTCCCAACTCACTGTTTCTACCCTGGAAAAAGATCAAGGTAGACAACCAACTTCCCTACCACGTTGAGTTCCCTGACAGGAGACCTGTCCCTACCTTAACTCATGGGAAGCATCATGAGTATCTCTGAGGATAGGCAGAGACAAAGGGGGAAGGTAGAACTATCATCCTCTGCCATGGAAACTCTACTCTGTAACTTGGCCAAAAGAGACACCAAATCAGAGTGGCTGTTTAGCAGCACCACACTGTAGGAAGTTCATCCCCCAGGTACCCTAGGCACAAACCCTTAGCCAGCCTTCCCACACTGCCAGGATATCCATTTGGGACTTCCCCCATTTGGGAAGAGCAGCACTCCAATCATTTACTAAAGCCAAGGCGAATCTGGGCTTAAGTCGCCATCTAGAGCTGGAAAGAAGGCAGCGACCTAGTGGTAAAGAACCTATAAGCAAATATATCCAGTAAAAACCAAAACAAGCCAGACAGAGAAAATTGGAATAAATAATCCTTCAATGCAAAGGCATTAATGCACATCAGTAAGAAACAACAGCCAACAGGGAACCGTGATCCCCCCAAGGGACAAAGCAGGAAACCAATAACTGATCCCTAATGAGATGGCAGTATATGATCTCTCTGATGAGGAATTCAAAATAGTAGTTTTAAGGAAACTCAGTGATCTCCAAGATAACACAGAAAAACAGTTTAGAAATTCATTAGAGAAATTTAACAAAGAGATTGAAATAATCAAACAAATGGAACTGAAAATTACATTTGCTGAACTGAAAAATTCATTAGAAGCTCTCAACAACAGAATGGATCAAGCAGAGGAAATAATCAGTGAGTGCAAAGACAGGCTATTTGTAAATACACAGAGGAGAGAAAAGAGAAAAGCAATGAATATCACCTATAGGATATAGAAAATTACCTCAAAAGACCAAATATAAGAATTATTGGGGCCGGGTGTGGTGGCTCATGCCTGTAATCCTAGCACTCTGGGAGGCTGAGGTGGGTGGATCATTTGAGCTTAGGAGTTCAAGACCAGCCTGAGCAAGAGTGAGACCCTGTCTCTACT
>NW_012154408.1:484552-519297 GCF_000956105.1 Propithecus coquereli
TTTTTTTTATTTTTTTTTGTTTCTATTATTTGTGATCTAAGATAAGTTGTCAGTGCTAGAAAATAATCTGTTATATCTATAGGATGTTTTTTGTAAGCCTTATGATAACCACAATGTAAAAACCTAGAATGTAGATTCACTAAAAATAAAAAAGCAATTAATGAAAATATACTACCAGAGGAAAAAAAATCACTGAACCATGAAGGAAGATAGGAAGAAAGGAAGAGAAGAGTTACAAAACAATGAGAAAACAAGTGACAAAATGGCAGTAGTAAGTCCTTATTAATAACACTGAATGTAAATGGACTCAGTTTTCCAATTAAAAGGCATAGAGTGACTGAGCAGATAAAGATACAAGACCCAACTATATGCTGCCTATAAGAAACCCACTAGACCTATACAGACACACATAGATTGAAAGTGAAGGGATGGAAAAAAACATTCCCTGCAACTGAAAACCAAAAAAGAGCAGGAGTAGCTATATTTTTATCAGATAAAATAGAGTACAAATCAGAGACTAGAAAGAGACAAAGGAAGTCACTATATAATGATAAAGGAATCAATTCAGCAAGAGGATATAATAATTATAAATATCTATGCACCCAACACCAGAGCTCCCGAGTATATAAAGCAAACATTAATATATCTAAAGGGTTAGACTGCAATACAAGAATAGTAGGGGACTTTAACACCCCTCTCAGTAATGGACAGATCAGACAGACAGAAAATCAACAAAGAAATGCCAGTGTTAAACTATATACTAGACCTAATAGGCCTAACAGATATTTACAGAATATTTCACCCAAATGCTGCAGAATACACACTCTTTTCATCATCACATGGAATATTCTTCAGAATAGATCATATCTTAGGCCACAAAACAAGTCTCAGCAAATTCAAAGTACAAATATCAAGTATCTTTTCTGACCACAATAGGATAAAACTACAAATCAATGACAAGAGGAACCTTGGAAACTTCACAAACACATAGAAATTAAACAACATACTCCTGAAATGAGTCAATGAAAAAATTAAGGAAATTTAAAAATTTCTTGAAATTAATGAAATTGGAAGTACAACATTCCAAAATCTATGGGATACAGTAAAAGCAGTACTAAGAGGGAAGTTATAGCAATAAATGCTTATATTGAAAAAGTAGAATGACTTTTACTAAAAAACCTAATACACACCTGTAATCCTAGCACTCTGGGAGGCCGAGGCGGGCAGATCGTTTGAGCTCAGGAGTTCGAGACCAGCCTAAGCAAGAGCGAGACCCCGTCTCTACTAAAAATAGAAAGAAATTATCTGGACAAATAAAAATATATATAGAAAAAATTAGCCAGGCATGGTGGCGAATGCCTGTAGTCCCAGCTACTCGGGAGGCTGAGACAGAAGGATCACTTGAGCCCAGGAGTGTGAGGTTGCTGTGAGCTAGGCTGATGCCACGGCACTCACTCTAGCCCAGGCAACAGAGTGAGACTCTGTCTCAAAAAAAACAAAAAAAACCTAATGATGCACTTCAAGGAACTAGAAAAGTAAGAACAAACTAAACCCAAAATTAATAAAACTAATGAAATAATAAAGGTGAGAGGAGAAATAAATGAAATGGAAACTAAAAAACAATACAGAAGATCAATGAAACAAAACATTGGTCTTTTGTAAAAAGGCTGGGTGTGGTGGTTCATACCTGTAATCCCAGCACTTTGGAAGGCCAAGGTGGGAGGATTGCTTGAGCCCAGGAGTTTGAGACCAGCCTGGGCAACATAGCAATAACTTGTCTCTACAGAAAATTTAAAGAATAGCTGGGTGTGGTGGTATGCACCTATTGTCCCAGCTACTCAGGAGGCTAAGGCAGGAGGATCACTTGAGCCCAGGAGTTCGAGGCTGCAGTGTGTTATGATTGCACCACTGCACTCCAGTCTGGGCAACAGAGCAAGACGCTGTCTCTAAAAAATAAGAATGAAAAGTTGGTTTTTTGAAATGATAAATTAAATTTACAAAGCTTTGGAAAGTCTAAGAAAAAAATAGAGAAGACCCAAATAGATAAAATGAGAAATGAAAAAGGAGACATAACAACTGAGAGCTCAGAAATACAAAGAATCATTAGAGACTATTATGAACAACTATATGTCAACAAATTGCAAAACCTAGAAGAAATGGATAATTCCTGGACACATACAACCTACCAAGATTGAACCATGAAGAAATAGAAAAACTCAATAATCCAATAACAGCTAAAGAGATCAAAACTGTCATAAAGTCCCACATCAAAGAAAAGCCCAGGACCTGACGATTTTACTGCTGAATTATACCAAACATTGAGAGAAGAACTAATGCCAATTCTACTCAAACTCTTCAAAATAATTGAAGAGGAGGGAATACTTCCAAACTCATTTAACAAGGCCAGCATTACCCTCATACCAAAACCAGATAAGGATACAACAAAACAAGAAAACTATAGGCCAATATCACTGATGAACATAGATGCAAAAATTCTCAACAAAATACTGGCAAATCAAATTCAACAGCACATTAAAAAGATCATTCTTCATGAGTATATGGGATTCATCCCAAGGATGCAAGGATGGTTCAATATGCATAAATCAATAAACGTGATACATCACATTAACAGAACCAAGAACAAAAACCATGTGATTATTTTAAGAGATACTGAAAAGGCATTTGATAAAATTATATCCATTTATGATAAAAACCCTTATCAAACAGGGCATATAAAGAACATACCTCAAAATAATAAAGGCCATATATGACAAACTCACAGCTAACATTATACTGAATGGGGAAAAATTGAAAGGCTTTCCTCTAAGATCTGGAGCAAGAAAAAGATGCCCACTTTCACCACTTTTATTCAGTATAGTACTGGAAGACCTGGCCAGAGCAATTAGGCAAGAGAAAGAAACAAAGGGTATCCAAATTGGAAAGAAAGAAGTCAAATTAACCTTGTTCACAGATGACATGATCTTAGACTTAGAAAAACCTAAAGACTCCACCAAAACTATTAGAATTGATAAATGAATTCAATAAAGTTGCAGGATACAAAATCAACATACAAAATCCGTAGCATTTATATATGCCAACAGCAAACAATCTGAAAAGAAATTAAGAAAGCAATCTCATTTACAGTAGCTACAAAGAATATAAAATACCTAGGAATATATCTATATTATGGAATATATATATTGTGGAATATATGTATATATGGAAAACAATTTTTGAAAACACTGATGAAAGAAATTGAAGAGGACACAAAAAAATGGAAAGGTATTCCATGCTTATAGATTGAAAAAATTAATATTGTTAAAAAGACAATACTACCAAAAGCAATTTATAGATTCATTGCAATCCCTGTCATAATACCAATGAAATTCTTCACAGAGATTTAAAAAACCCTGAGATTTATATGAAACCACAAATGACCCCAAAGTAGCCAAAGTAATCCTGAGCAAAAAGAACAAAGCTAGAGGCATCACACTACCTGACTTCAACATTTACTATAATACAAAGCTGTAGTGACCAAATCAGCATTGTAGTGGCGTGAAAACAGACACATAGACCAATGGAACAGAATAGAGAACCGAGATATAAATCCATGTGTTTACAGCCAACTCATCTTTGACAAAGGCACTAAGAACATACAATGGGGGAAAGGACAATCTCTTCAATAAATGGTGCTGGGAAAACCAGATAACTGTAGAAGAATTAAACTAGACCCCTATTTTTCACCATACACAAAAATCAAATCAAAATGGATTAAAGACTTAAACCTAAGATTTGAAACTGAAATTACTAGAATAAAACATTGGGCAATGCTCCAGGACATTGATCTGGGCAAAGATTTTTTTGTGTAAGACCTCAAAAGCATAGGTAATCAAAGCAAAAATAGACAAGTGGGATTACATTAAGCTAAAAACCTTCTGCACAGTAAAGGAAACAATCAACGAAGTGAAGAGACACCCAACCAACCTCCTTTAAACTGAAATACCAGATCTTCCTGGTTCTTCAGCCTACTGGCTTTGAATTGGGAATATACCATTGACTCTTTGTAGCTACAGCTTGTAGACTCACCTTGCTGATCTCAGGACTTGTCAGACTCCATAATCATAGTGTACTACTTCTACTTAAAAGAAAAAGTAAACTGTAAATAGCCTCAGGCAGGTCCTTCAGGAGATATTCCAGAAGGAGGTATTGTCATCATAGGAAATGACAGCTCTATGCATATTCTTCCCCCTGAAGACCTTCCAATGGGACAAGTTGTGGAAGTGAAAGACAGTGATATTGATGTTCTGGGCTCTGTATAGGCCTAGGTCAATGTGTGTGTTTGTGTCTTAGTTTTTAACAAAAAAGTACTTTTCAGCCCCACTGAGGCTTTGCAAAGCCTTTGAGGCTCCTGTAATCCAGCTCTGATTTGTCTTGCTCCTCCCCCCATCTCAAGCGGAGTAGAGAACGTGCAAATCTCTCGGAGCTACAGGGTTCCTCCTAAAGCTTGGGGCATTCGTATGCCCCACCTGGGTGACCAGAGCTTACCACAGGCACAGAAGGTCATCTCAGCAGCTGACACTTCCATGCAAACATCAATCAATGACAGGGGGACAACCCCATAGCTAAGCATAGAGCCTCCCAACTCAAACAAACAGAGAGTAGCTGATACATACTCGCAAGTACTATCCACCATCACCAAGATTAAGCTGGGGGACCTAACTCACTACACACTGTTGGGAAGAGGTGAAGACAGCAGGTTATGGGTAACCCAAGAGGTACACCAAACCTGCTAGAACACCCCACAGGCAACTCAGGATAGCACTCCTTTCCCTGGAATGCTCTGGGATTGATCTTTGGGGACCTAGAGACAGGTGCATAAGCCATGCCTAGCATCCCCAGGTCTCAGGCAAGAGGCCAGGTGAGAAGGAACCAGTGAAAGAACTCCAGAAACATGAAAATTCAGAGCAAAAGGACACCCCCCAAAAGAAAATAACAAACCCTTACTAATGGATACCAAGCAAAATGAAAAGATGGAAATGACAGATGAAGTATTTTGAATATAGATTGTAAGGAAGTGCAATGAAATACAAGAAAAAATAGAAACCCAACACAAAGAAACCATGAAAACAATGCAGGAAATGAATGAAATATTTACTAAGGAGATAAAATTATTTTAGAAAAATCAAATAGACCTTCTGTAAATGAAAAATTCATTCAAGGAAGTATAAAACATGGTGGAAAGCCTTAAGAATTGGCTAGATCAGGCAGAAGAAAGAATCTCAGATCTTGAAGACAACACCTAGGAGTTAAACAAGTCAGTCAAAGAGACAGAACTGAGAAATGAGAGTAATGAACAAATCCTACAAGAAATACAGGATCATATAAACAGGCTTAATCATAAGAATCATAAGCATCCCTAAGGGCAAAGAAGAAAATACATACAAGGGTTGGAAAACCCATTTGTGGAAATAATTGAGGAAAATTTCCCTGGGCTTGATAGACATCTAGATATCCAGGTGCAAGGAGATCAAAGCACCCTTGGGAGATCATACAAAGAGGCAATCACAATAACACATAGTCATCATACTTGCCAAAGTAAACATGAAAGAGGCACTCCTATGAGCTGTAAGGCAAAAGCAACAGGTAACTTACAAAGGAAAACCCATCAGACTAACTGCAGACTTCTCAACTGAGACCTTACAAGCCAGAAGGGACTGGGGCCCCATTCTCTGTCTTCTCAAACAGAATAATGGCCAGCCTAGAAATTTTTATTCTATAAAACTAAGTTTCTTATATGAGGGAGAAATAAAGACTTTCTCAGAGAAGCAAACACTGGGAATTTGTCAAGACCAGACCTGCCCTGCAGGAAATATTCAACTGCATTTTACATGGATCAGAGCAATAGTCACCCACCAGTGTAAAATCACCCAAAAGCTAAAGCTCAGAGCCCATACCATAATGCCTCAAGTGGTAAAACAAAGCAATAAAGTTCTACCCAACAGGATGAACAGATATTTACTCCACTTATCAATTCTTTCAATAAATGGGAATGGTTTGAACTCCCCACTCAAGAGACATAGGCTGGCTGAATGTATAAAAAAAATACAAGCTAAGTATCTGCTATCTCCAGGAAACACATGTAACCTACAAGGACTCATTCAGACTCAAGGTGAAGGGATGGAAAACAATATTCCATGCAAACGGAAACTGAAACAAAGCTGATATAGCCATTCTCATATCCAATAACAAACTTCAAATCAGCAAAAGTAAAGAAAGACAAAGATGGTCATTATATAATGGTGAAGGGAACAATTCAACAAGAAGATGTAACAATACTAAATATTTAGGTACCTAACACAGGTGCACCTAGATTCATAAAGCAAACCCCACTTGATCTAAACAAAAATGATAAACAGCAGTATCATAATATCTAGGGACTTCAACACCCCACTGACAGAATGGGACAGATCCTCCAAGCAGAAAATAATAAAAGAAATAATGGACTTAAATGGAACTCTAGAACAAATGGGCCTAACAGGCATTTACAGAGTATTCTACCCCCAAACCACTGAATATACGTTCTTCTCATCAGCTCATGGAACATTCTCTAAGATTGATCACATCCTAAGCCACAAAGCATGTCTCAAAATTTAAAAAAAAAAAAGATAGAAATTATGCCATGTATCTTCTCAGACCAAAGTGGAATAAAATTAGAAATCAATTCCAACAGAAACACTCAACTCTACACAAAGTCCTGGAAATTAAACGATTATTGGGTCAAGGAGGAAAATAAGAGGGAAATCAAAAGATTCTTCAAACTAAATGACAAAGGGGACACAAATTATCAAAATCTGTGGGATTTAGCAAAAGCAGTTATAAGAGGAAAATTCTTAGCCATAAATGCCTACATCCAAAAGACGGAAAGATCACAAATCAACAATCTAAAATTGTTTTAAGGAATTGGAAAAGAAAGAGAAAACCAATCCCAAACCCAGCAGAAGAAAAGAAATAACTAAAGTCAGAGCAGAACTAAATGAAATTGATAACAAAAGAATTATACAGAAGATTAATGAAACAAAAAGTTGGTTCTTTGAAAAGACAAACAAAATCGACAGGCCTCTCGCTAGATAAACCAGAAACAGAAAAGAAAGGACCCTAATAAGCTCAATCAGAAATGAAAAAGGAGATATTACAACTGATACCACAGAAATACAAAATGTCATTTCTGAATACCATAAAAATCTCTATGCACATAAACTTGAAAACATGGAGGAAAAGGACAAATTCTTGGAAATGCACAACCTCCCTAGGCTCAATCAGGAAGAGATAGAACTCCTGAACAGACCAAATATCAAGTAACAAAATTGAAGCAGCAATAAAAAAATCTCCCAATAAAAAAAAAAAGTCTTGGATCAGATGGTTTCACAGCTGAATTTTACCAGACTTACAAAGAAGAACTGGTACTTATACTGCAGAAATTATTTCATAACATAGAGAAGAAAGGAATCCTCCCCAATTTGTTCTATAAAGCCAATATCACCCTGATGCCAAAGCCAGGAAAGAACACAACAAAAAAACTAAACTACAGACCAATATCTCTTATGAATATAGATGTAAAAATTCTGAATAAAATCCTAACAAATCAAATTCAGCTGCACATAAAAAACAAACAAACAAACAACAACTAAAAAAAAAACACCACAGTCAAATGGGCTTCATTCCAGAGATGCAAGGATGGTTCAACATATGCAAATCTATAAATGTGATTCACCATATAAATAGAAGCAAAAAAAAAGACCATATGACCCTCTCAGTAGGCGCAGAAAAAAACCATTTGACAAAATTCAGCACCCTTTAATGATAAGAACGCTTAACAAAATAGGCATAGATGGAGCATACCTCAATATTATAAAAGCCATATATATCAAACCCACAGTCAACATTGTACTAAACAGGGAAAAATTGAAAGTGTTGCTGCTTAGAACTGGAACCAGACAAGGTTGTCCACTGTCACCATCTCTGTTCAACATAGTGCTGGGAGTCCTAGCCAGAGCAATCAGGCAATAGAAGGAAATCTAAATGGGGAAAGAAGAGGTCAAACTATTGGTCTTTGCTGATTATATGATCTCATATCTATAAAACCTCAAAAATTTTGCCAAGAGACTCCTGGAATGGATAAAATAAATTCAGCAAAGTCTCAGGTTACAAAATCAATGTACACAAATTAGTAGCATTCCTATACAACAACAACAGTCAAGCTAATAATCAAATCAAAGACTCAATATCTTTCACAGTAGCAACAAAGAAAATAAAATACCTAGGAATATATTTAACCAAGGAGGTAAAAGATTTAAACAGCGAGAACTACAAAACACTGAGGAAGGAAATCGCAGAGGATGTAAACAAATGGAAAAATATATCATGCTCGTGGATCAGTAGAATCAACATTGTTAAAATGTCTGTACTACACAAAGTGATTTACAGATTCAATGCAATCCGCATTGAAACACCAATGCCATTTTTTGCAGATCTAGAAAATATAATTCTGTGCTATGTATAGAACCAGAAAAGACCCTGAATATCCAAAGCAACCTTAAGCAAAACGAACAAAATGGGGGTCATCACTTTACTAGACTTCAAGCTATACTACAAGACTATAGTAACCAAAACAGCATGGTACTGGCACAAGAACAGAGACCTAGACCAAAGGATCAGAACAGAGAACCTAAATATAAAACCATCCTCATATTGCCATCTGATCTTTGACAAAGCAGACAAAAACATACACTGGGGAAAAGAATCCTTATTCAATAAATGGTCCTGGGAAAATTGGATAACCACATGTAGAAGACTGAAATATGATCCGAACCTGTCACCACTCCTAAAAATTAATTCACAGTGGATAACAGACTTAAACCTAAGGCATGAAACTATACGAATTCTAGAAGAGGTTGGAAAAACTCTTCTAGATATCAGCCTTGGCAAAGAATTTATGAAGAAGACCCCAAAGGCAATCACAGCAACAACAAAAATAAATAAATGGGACCTGATTAAATTAAAAAGCTTCTGCATAGTCAAGGAAACAATCAATAGAGCAAATAGATAACCTACAGAATGAGAGAAAATATTTATATGCTATACAACTGATAAAGGGCTAATAACCAGAATTTACAAAGAACTCAAGCAAATCAGCAAGAAAACATTAAAGAACCCCATTAAAAAGTGGGCAAAGAACATGAACAGAAGTTTTTCAAAAGAAGTTAGACTAAGGGCCAATAAACATATGAAAAAATGCTCAATGTCTCTAATCATCAGGGAAATGCAAATCAAAACCACAATGAGATATCACCTGACTCCAGTGAGAATGGCTTTTATCAAGAAGTCCGAAAACAAGAGATGCTGGCATGGATGCACAAAGAAAGGAACACTGATACACTGAGGGTGGGACTGCAAACTAGTATAACCTCTATGACAGGTAGTATGGAGATACCTCAAAGAACTAAAAGTAGACCTACCATTTGATCCAGAAATCCCACTACTGGGTATTTACCCACAGGGAAAAAAGACATTTTATATTAAAGACACTTGCACTTGAATGTTTATAGCAGCATAATTCACAATTGCAAAGATGTGGAAACAACTCAGATGCCCATCAATACATGAGTGGATTAATAAATTTTGGTATGTGTATACCATGGAGTATTACTCAGACATAAAAAAAATGGTGAACTAATACCTTTTGTAACAATCTGGATGCAACTAGACACCATCCTTTTAAGTGAAGTATCACAAGAATGGAAAAACAAAAACCACATGTATTCACTACTGAATTGGAACTAATAGATCAACTAATAGATCATGAGTATGTGCACATGTGGTAGTAAAATTCAATGGAAATCAAGCAGGTGGAGGGGAGAGGAGGGGATGAGTAAATTCACACCTAACAGGTACGATGTACACTACCTGGGTGATGGACACACTTATAACTTTGACTCAAACTGTACAAAAGCAATTCATGTAACCAAAATGTTTGTACCCCTGTAATATTCTGAAATTTTAAAAAAAGTGAAGAAACAACCCACAGAATGGGAGAAAATATTTGCAAACTACCTATCTAACAAGGGATTAATAACCGGATTATATAAGGAGCCTAAACAACTCAATAGCAAAAAACCAAAATCAATTAAAAATTGGACAAAAGACCTGAATAGACACTACCCAAAAGAAGACATACGAATGACCAATAGGTTTATGAGAAAATGCTCAACATCACTAATCATCAGAGAGATGCAAATCAAAACTATGATAAGATATTATCTCACCCCACTTATACTGACTTTAATCAAAAAGACAGGCAATAATTGGATGCATTCAAGGATGTGAGGAAAGGGTAACCCTTGTTCACTGTTGGTGGGAATGTAAACTACTACAGCTACTATGGAGAACAATCATAGAGGTTCCTCGAAAAACGAAAAATAGAACTACCATATGATCCAGCAATTTCACTACTGAGTATATATCCAAAAGAATGGAAATCAGTATATTGAAAAGACAGCTGCACTCCCATGTTTGTTGCAGCATTGTGTACAATAGCCAAAATATGAAATTAACCCAAGTGCCCATCAATGGATGAGTAGATAAAGAAAATGTGGTGTATATACACAATGAAATATTATTCAGACATAAAAAACAATGAAATTCTTTTTCATTCTTTTCATTCATGTGATTTGGAGTAACATGGATGGAACTGGAGGTTATTATAATATATTTAGTGGAATAAGCCAAGCACAGAAAAATAAATATCACATGTTCTCACTCATATGTGGGAGCTATAAAAATAGATCTCATGAAGATAGAGAGTAGATTGGTGGTTAACATAGGCCAGAAAGT
Source organism: Propithecus coquereli (assembly GCF_000956105.1). Lineage (NCBI taxonomy): Eukaryota > Metazoa > Chordata > Mammalia > Primates > Indriidae > Propithecus > Propithecus coquereli. The sequence goes on from NW_012154408.1 coordinate 495,443, forward strand.
GGGGGGCAGGATGAAGAGAAGTTGATTAATAGGTATAAATATATGGTTGAATAGAAGAAGTTAGTATTAGATCATTAGGGTGGCTATAGTTTACAACAATATGTTTTGTGTTTCAAAATAGCTAGAAGAGAAGAATTGGAATGGTTCTAGCATAAAAAAAAGACAACTATTTAAGATGATGGATATCCTAAGTACACTGATTTGATCTTTAGAAATTATATAGATGTATTCAATAATCACATGCACCCCAAAACTATGTGTATCTATTAGGTATCAATAAAAAATAAATATTTTTTAAAAATGAGCAGAAATCAGAACAAGTCACCAAAGAAGACATACAGATGGCAAATAAGTATATGAAAAGGTCCTCAATGCCATATGTCATTAGAGAACTGCAAATTAAAACAACCATGAAACACCACTATACACCTATTAGAATGGTCAAAGTCCAAAATGCTGAAAACACCAAATGATGGCAAGAATGTATAGCAACAGGAACTCTCATTCATGCTGGTGTGAATGGAAAATAGTACAGCCACTTTTGAAGACAGTTTGGTAGTTTATTTGAAAACTAAACATATTCTTGCCGTATGATCCAGCAGTATGCTTCTTGGTATCTACCTAAATGATATGAAAACTTAGGTCCACACAGAAACTTGCACATGGATATTTATAGCAACTTGCCAAAACATGGAAGGAAAGAAGATGTTCTTTTGTAGGTGAATGTATAAACTGTGGTACGTATGTCCTGACCATGGAGTATTATTTAGCACTAAAAATAAATGAGCTAGTAAGCCACTGAAAGTCATGGAGGAATCTTAAATGCATATTACTAAGTGAAAGACACCAATCTGAAAAGGCCACTACTGTATGATTCCAACTTTATTGGAGTCTGGGAAAAGGCAAAACTATGAAAACAGTAAAAAGATTAGTGGTTGCCAAGGGTTGGAGAGAGGGAGGCAGATTTTTAGGTAGTGAATAGAATAGAGGATTTTTAGGTAGTGAAACTATTCTGTATGGTACTGTAATGCTGGGTAAATGTCATTACCCATAGAATGCACAAACCCATTCATCCAAACCCATAGAATGTACAACACCAAGAATAATATACTGTAGTGTAAGCTATGGACTTTGGGTGATAATGAGTGTCAATATAGGTTCATCAACTGTAAAAAATGTACCATTCTAGTGGGGCATGTTGATAGTAGGAGAGGCTTTGAGTAATTAGGGGCAGAGGGAATATGGTAACTCTATACTTTCCACTCAATTTGCTATGAACCTAAAACTGCTCTAAAAAAGAAAACCAAGTCTATTAAATCATTTTCTTACAAAACCAGGTATATATTATACACATGGTAAAATGCAATATTTTCCTTTTTTAAAAGTCTTTCGATTTTGATTTGACTAAAATTAAAGAATCTTGTCTTGCACTTAATGTCCTTCAATAGACCATTAGAGGGGAAATTTTGTAAAATAAAACTGCATTCAAGGGTCAGGTTTTATAATTTATTTCTATTTTTGTATGAATAACAAAGAATTCTTCCCTGAAAAATGTATTCAGTGACTAGTCATTACCTATTAAATTATATTTCTGAAATTTAATTTAATATTCAAGCTCTACATAGTCTTGTTCCAGTGAATATTCAAGTCAGCAAACATTTTTTGAATGCCTGTTAGCTTGAGGTGTTGGAAAAAAATAGTTAAGTTTAAATCTCAAGGTTTGTTGCCACTTGTTGATGATGTGACCTTGTATAAGTTATTTAACCTCAGAACCACAGTTTCTTCTACAAAGTAAAATAAGAATAAATGGAAAATGGAATACAGAATGCATAGGTTTGTATGGCAGATATCTATGGTTATTGTTTGCCTTGCCCACCCCATCAACCATGTTATTCCCTGTGCTGTCAATCACAAGCCATAAGAATAGGCACATGATCAAAGTTGGTAACTTAGAGTAATCTGTGCTCCCACACACATTGAACACAGTAGGAACAGAGCACTTGTGCAGTACTGAAAAGGATCTTGAAAGGGCTCTTTTGTATGAAATGTTGAAACTAAAGCTGTTTCTTGTTCTTGAACTTTCAGATGGAGAGAGCCTCTCTGAGAATAAGGCCTGTGGAGTGAGACTTTTGTCTCTGTCCTGGGCCAAGAAAAGGGCTAGGAATATAATTTTATCTCTCTTAAGCTAAGAAGCGAGCTGGGTATATATTAGGCCCAAAATAAATATTTGTTGAATGTTTTCAGAATGAATGAAAACACTTCTCCCTTTTAGAAGGGAATGTTGTTTCAAGCAATTGTGTTTTTTGAAGAATGAGCCTTCTCTGTCTTTTGAAAACAGTGAACAGATTTTAATGTGGCAATTTTTAGCCCAACTAAAATTTGGGCTCTGGGTTGAATAAGATTTGGAGACATTTTGAGATTGGTCATGAAGGATTACTGGGGAAGAACAGAAGAGAATTGGATTTTGGTATAACAGGGAACAGAATACAGGCAAGGAGCATAGGAGACAGGGTGTAGGGAGGAGAAGGTAGCTGTCTTGACAGGCACTTGGTGCTAGGAAAATAGTCCCAGTGGAACTACTGTCAGTGAGGTGCCAAGTGTGCCAAGAGAAAACTGTTAAACAAGCAAGAATCAAGTGTCCAGTAGTCCAATTGAATTGGAGCCTTGAATGGCACAGCTCCCTGTCTCTGTATGAGTGGGGGTTGTCCACATGTTTATCCTGAGGTTGGGCCAACTGATCATCCAGTTTTCATGAGAATAGGAACTCTTCCTTGTCTACTTCAAGCACCCTCTCCTTGCCAGCTAGGAAAATGCCTGTTCTGTCCTACAAGGCTTTGATCTACTTCCATTATGCTACTCCGTGAGCATAGCTCCAGGACAACCGGGTTTGAGTTAATGGATGAGCACTACAGAGTACCTCAGGCTGGCATGGTGGGGGATGGACATCTCTGTTACATCCATTGTATAGATGAGAAAACTGAGGATCAAAGCAATCAAATGACCTGCCCAAGGTTTTAGCTTGTGTATGACAATCTGTGCCTGAACTTGGCTCTTACTCCAAAATCCACATTCTTTCCACTTGACCTGGTGACTTTTCTGCTCCTCTGCTAATTCCCAGTGAGGAAGAGGTCTGTAAGACCAGAGAGACCCAGAGGCTGCTGCATTACTAGAGAAAGCCCCTGCAAGAATGGAAGGAGGGAGGAGGTCGCTTATCTGACTCTTGTGCTTGGGTGAGGCTACAGCACCTGCAAAGCAGGTACTGGCCCATGCAAAACCAGAGGGATGCTTTGGCCGTAATGATCCCCTCTGCCCAGCAAGATCAGCAAACCTCAAGATTACAAATATGAGGCTCACCATTTGATTTTTTTAAAACTTTATGTTAACAAATCTGTCTCTGCTTCTCAGCTAAATTATAGGCTCATTGAGGGCAGGAACTTTCTACAGTTTTGTGTCATGCTTTTATTCAGGGCTATACACATTAAAAATTAGTAATGCTGGTTAATGAGTGCTTTTAAAACTTCTTGGACTATATGGACTGTAAATCTTTAGCAAAGGAAGAACTTTAGTAACGTAAAGAATATTTTACCTCATCATTGTAAGTTGTAACAGTCACAAACATTCCTAATCCAGGAGCAGACTCAAGGAAATCATGTCTGCCTATGTCCCATTGCTGTATCTTGAAAGTCCCTGTTTCAAAAATATAAGACATTATTATAAAATGCAATAAACAACAGTAATAGATGATTATTGCTCAATTAAATGAATTTACCTTTCTCAATCTATCTAAGTTACAAACTACTCTTAGTTTGAACAGCTATATCTTGGTGGTTAGATCAACTAACAGAATAGGAAGACTTTGGAATAGAGAGGAAGGCTTAGGTTCTTGGTCTGGTTCTCACTCTTGTTGACTAAGTGACTTGACAAGTTACTTCACCACTCTAAGCCTCAGTTTCCTATTCATAAAAATGGGGATAATACTATTGAAAATAAGCATATGAAAGGTTTCCACTTAGAATGTAAACTTGGATTGTAAACTCCATGTGGGTCAGGACTGAGTGATATAAATCCTGGACCTTTTCTAACATCTCCCCAGTAGTTCTACTGCCTTTAATTTTTTGTTCCCATAACGTAATCCCATGCACTTCTGTTAGAATTCCTTCCTAAGACATAGGTGTGGTCATGTCGAATCTTCCATTTCATTGTCTCCAGAGGCTCTTACTAAAGGTTGGATCACTGAAAGAGCCTCCAACTTTTTCCTTTTAGTACATGGTAGCTATCATATAGCTTATCTTCACCTTTGTACCTTTGAAAGGTACAATGGAAATGAAAACACAGCTAACATTTATTGAGCTCTTATTATATGCCAGGTACCGTGTTAAGCACTTGACATGCATCATCTCATTTAATTCTCAGATTGTGTCCTGAGAACAGAGTATTTTTATTCATTGATTTACACAGTCATTTGACAATTATATAATGCCCACTTTCCACATAGCACCCTTCTGGGAGAAGAGGCTAGAAGCTAACAAAATAGGCAGTGTCCTTGCTCCCATGGAGTTTTCATGCAGACAGAAACAGACACTGAACAAATTAACGTAATGTGAAAGGTGTTAAGAATGCTATAAGAAAAGCAAGTAATAGGGATAGGTAGTACCCGGGGGACTTTGAAGTATTATGTGGGGAAGTTGGGAAAGGCTTCTCTGACACTGGAGCAAAGACCTGAAGGAATGGAAGCATGAAAGACATATATTTATATATTAATATAATGTCTATTTATAATGTATAAGTATGAATATAAAATTTCACAAGGGTAAGGGAAAAGGCAGTATGCTGTCTGGGTTTGAATCCTGAATCTGCTACTTGCTAGGTATGTGGCTAACGGCTAATTTTTCTATGCTTTAGTCTCATCATATCTCAAATCATTATAAAAATAGTATTTACCTACATAGGATTGTTGTCATGAAGATTCACATATGTGTAAATTGCTTAGTGAGAATGGTGCTTGGCACATAATTAGCACTGAATAAACATATACATTTTGTATATATTTATAATACATACATATAAGTATTTTAAAATCATATATACAAATATACAATCATGCTTCACTATCCACGGAGCATTGGTTCCAAGACCTCCCAAGAACACTAACATCCACAGATGCCCAAGTCCCTTATATAAAATGGCATAGTATTTGCATATAACCTGTGTACATCCTCCCACATACTTTAAATCATCTCTAACTTACTTATAATACCTAATGCAATGTAAATGCTATGTAAATAGTTGTTATACTATTTTGGGGGGTTTGTTGTTTTTGTTTTTGTTTTTTTTAAAAGACAGGTTCTCATTATGTTGCTCAGGCTGGTCTTGAACTCCTGGCCTCAAGTGATCTTCCTGCCTCAGACCCCTGAGTAGCTGGGACTACAGGCATAAGCCACTGCACCTTGTATGTATTGTTTTTATTTGTATTTTATTGTTTTTTAAAATTGTTTTTTAAATAATATATTTGTTCTATGGTTGACTGAATCTGCTGATGCAGAACTTGTGGCTGTAGAGGGCAACTGTGTGTATCTGTGTGTGTGTGTATTGTATACACACACATACATTTTGGTAACTGAGGTGCAGGTTCCCTTACCACCACATTATGCTGTCTCTATCTGGGGAAAGGCCCCGGGGCAGGAGCATGCTTGGAATATTTAGGGAACAGCAGAATGGCTGGAGTGGAGTTGGCAGGGAGAGAATGGTAGGATGTGAGGCTGAAGGGGCCATGGGGGCCACGTCATGGGGGGTTCACAAGTCTACCATAAGAGAAGTAGCAGGGTGGGAGAGTGACATGATGTGACTTTCCTTTAAATTTTTTATTCTTGCTATTGTGTGGAGAAAAGGGAGAAGAAGGGTCAAGGAGGGAAGCATCGAGGCTCTTGTAATCTAAGCAGCTTAGACCATGTGATAGTGGTAGAGGTTGTAAAAAGTGTTGGATTTTATACTATTGTCCCAATTTTAGAGGTTGGTAACTGGGTCTCAGAAAGATAAAGTCACATAGCTAAGAAGCTCCAGAGGCAGAATTAGAATGAAGGCAGTCCGATTCCAAAGCCTGGAACTACTGACTTCAATACCACAGTGCCTCCCTGAAAGGCAAGAGAGACAAGTCCCTGATGGGAGTTTCCCTGGACACTACTGTGAAATACCTTTGGGGAACTCCTGAGGAAACCTTTCCTGGAATGTGGAGGCTTCAGCTACCTCTCAAGTGCTGCCTAAATATAGTGACTTCAGTCTTAGGCATCTTTTGAATAGGACTGGCCTATCTCCCCCACAAGTTTTGTTAACTATACATATAGTGTATATTCAATTCTTTGTTGTATGGTCCATCTCAGGAAGGTCTTTAATAAGTTATCATTGATGGTTCTGGAAGAGATGGAATAGGGCTCTTCCACCCTATTCCTCTTGCTAGTTACAACTATTATAAAAATCCTGGGCAAAAGGTATAAAGCAACGACCAGAAGACTCTGAAAGGTAGAGAAAAGAAGGTAGACTGACTAAGGACCTTGGAACTCAAAGCACAGCTCAGCAGTGTGTTACCTGCTTATTCTCCCCTCCTATATATCCTGGTCTGGGCGCTACAGCAATCTGCCACCTACAACTGCAGAGCAAATTTTTTTAAAAAGAGAACTTGCTCAAGAAAAACCTAATGTCTGTAACTAAAGGATCTGAAACAGGAAGCCCTGTGAGGTGCAACCCCTTTGGCTATACCTGCCCTACTCCAGATGAACACCATGGAAGAAGCCACACCTCTCCTGATGGATTCTGGAGACTATGAGATGGCACCTGTTGATATGCCAACTTGCACTAAGCAAGGGACAAGAAAGAGTCAGTGCCTCTCCTCTATACCAGAGAATTGGGGAGGAAGGCAGAGAGGAGGGAGCTGGAGAAAAAGATTTTTAAGTCTGTGTATGAAGTCTTGAGTGTAGCTCTGAGTAACCCATGCATGAGACTGACTGGAATCAATACACACTGACTTGTATTTGAGAGTCCAACTATGGCGTGGAATGCTGCCCCTGTTTCATGTTGGCCTTCAGTTAACACACAAGCAGGGCAGACCAGAATAGCAGCACAAAGTCTCAGAAAACTACATAAGCATTGGGATGTGTGTTCTGAATCTGAATGGGTTGACTACCTGCTAAAATAGAATATATTAATTAAATAGGAACCAGAGTCATAACATAATACTTAAAATGTCTAGGTTACAATCCAAAATTGCTCACAATACCGAGAATCAGAAAGATTTCAACTTGAATGAGAAAAGGTAGTTGACAGACACCAATAACAAGATGATATCGATGTTGGAATTATCTGACAAGAATTTGAAAGTAGCCATCATAAAAATGCTTTGATAAGCTATATTAACACCCTTGAAATAAATGGGAAAATAGTCTCAGCAATAAAATAGAAAATATAAAAAGAACAAAATGGACACATCAGAACGGGAAAAATATAATAATTAAGAATAAAATACAAAAAACATTTTAAAAACTCATTATTGAGTGGACTCAATGAAAGAATGGAGATGACAGAGGAAAGCGTCAGCAAAATTAATAAATAGAAACAATCCAGTCTGGAAAATGGAGAGAAAATAGCTTTAAACAAAGCCTCATGGGCCTGTGGGACAATAATCAAAGGTCTAGAATCTGTGACACTGGAGCCTCAGAGGAGAGAAGAAAAGGTTCATGGTTGAGAAAAGATTGGAGGAAATAATGGTTAAAAACTTTCCAAATTTGGTAAAGGACATAAACCTACAGATTCAAAAAGCTTAGTATATCCCAAATAGGATAACTGCACCCCCATCCATCCCCACATACATCACAATCAAATTTCTCAAAACTAAAGACAAGAAAAAAATCTAGAAAACAGCCAGAGAGAAGTGATGCATTACTGACAGGGCAACAGCACTTCGAATGGCAGCAGATTCCTCACCAGAAACATGGATGCCAGCAGGCAGAGGCTCATTTTTCTAGCAATGAAAGAAAATAATAATCAAACAGAACTCCCTATCCATCAAAAATATCTTTGAGGAATAAAGGTGAAATATTCTTAGATCAAGTAAGACTAAGAATTTTTTAGCAGAACACCTACTTTAAAAGAATTACAGAAGTACACGTGCCTGGCTTCTTGCTGGGGTTCTGCTTTCCAGCCTGTTGGAATGGCTGCCCAACAGGCTGCTGCCCTTTATGAGAAATAAAGCTCTGCTTTTTCAAAATAAAATAAAATATGAAATAAGATAAAAATAGCTAAAGGAATTTCTTCAAACAGAAAGGATATGATTATGGAAGAAAACATGGAACACTGGGAATGAAGAAAGAACAATGAAAAGGGTAAATATCTGGGGAAACTATAATAGACTATGATCCTTCTCTATTTTTAAAATCGTTTGACAGTTTAAGAATGTTTAACAGTTGAATGGAGAAATAATAGCACTGTCTGATGTGCTTTTCAATGTATGCAGACATGGTTATATTATAAAGGGGAAGGGCAAAGGGACTTAAATGGTGTTAAGATTTCTAAATTTCTCTTGAGATAGTAAGCTACTGATACTAACTAGTAGATTGATAAGTATGTGCATGACAATCCCTAGAGCAACTACTAATAAAAGGTATAAAAAGAGATAAAGTGAAAAGCACTATGGGTAAAACAAAATGGAATATTACAGAATGGTTAAGTGACCCACAGGAAGGCAGGAAATAGAAAATGGGAACAAAAAACAGAAGGAGTGAACAAAAAGAAAACAATAAAATGGCAAACCTAAATCCTGACATCAATAATTACATTACATGTAAATGGTCTAAACAGAGATTAGACAAAGATAGTCAGAAGGGATTTTTAAAATGACCCAATTATAATGCAGTCTATAAGAAAATCACTTTGAATATAGTGCTATAGGTAGGTTAAAAGTAAAAGGATGAAAAAAGACATACCATTCTGAAATAAATTTTTAAAAGGCTTAAGTGGTTTCAGAGCAAAGAAAATGTTCTAGTGGTTCCCCTTTTCTGCATTTTGAGGGACAAAAAGAGATATTACATAATAATAAAGGTGTTAGTTCACCAAGAAGATATAACCACCCAAAATTTACCCAACAACAGAGCTTCAAAATGCATGGAGTAAAACTGACAGAACTTAAAGGAGAAATACACAAATTACTAATTATAGTTAGTACTTCAACATTCTTCTCTCAGTACTTGATATAACTACTAGACAGAAAACCAGCAAGGATATAGAAGAACTAAACAGCATCCTCAACCAACAGGACCTCCTTGACATTTATAGAACATTTTCTCCAACAGCAGATTACACATTTCTTTAAAAGTGCACATGGAACACTTTAAAACACTTTAGGGCAACAAAGCCCTAAAGGTGATTAGGCACCTTTGCCAAAGCAGCTGAATGTTCATGGACAAAAGCACAGAGCCAAGCTGACTGATCACTTTCCAAATGTATGACCACCTAGAAAGCTCTGTCATGCATGTTTACCATTCTCTACAACAACTAGTTCATGCTGTGTCTTTCCTCCTGAGCCTCTTCCAGCACCTCCCACCCTGACCCTCACCCCTCAGATGGTTACCTTGCCTCGTATGGAAACAGTAAGGGTCTCCATCTGTTAGGGTTTGAATGTCCTCTTCAAAACTCATGTTGAGATTTAATTGCCATTGTACCAATATTAAGAGGTGGGGCCTTTAAGAGGTGATTAGGTCCTGAGGGCTCCACCCTCATGAAGGGATTAATGCCATATCTAGGGAGTGGGTTTCTCATAAACAAGAGGAGTTTGGCCTACTTCTCTGTCTCGTGTGCTCACTTGCCGTTCTGACATCGGATGACCCTCACCAAATGCCAGCACCATGCTCTTGGACTTCCCAGCCTCTAGAACTATGAGCTGAATAAACTTCTTTTCTTTATAAATTACTCAGTCTGTGGTATCCTGGTATACCAGCAGAAAACAGACGCTGTCTGTCTTACCATCACCAAGTGTCCTAACCTCCTGACACTATTTCTGCCTTTCTCTTGTTGGGATGTTGGGGGTTCTGCCAGTGGACACCCTGCCTTATTTTTCTAGGACTTTACTCTGGTTGCTGGCCCCCACTGGACTATTCTTGTCAGCATGCCAACATGTTCCCTTTTCTACATTCTGGGAGTTATTAGAGAGCAAGATATGTTTTTATTCCTCTTTCTTTGGATTTCTGAAGCCTGGCAATAAGCCAGGGCAGTGTTTGGCTCCACTATAGAGGCCTATTAAATATTTGTATAATAGAATGAATGAAAGTATGTCCCATAGTATATGTTTAATAAGTGGTTTTGAATAAAAGAGTGCCAGTTGGGCCCCCATTAAAACTCCGTTGTTCCTGGAATACTACCTAAGTTACCGTAATGAACGAGGGTAATTTCTGCTTGATTTTTGCCGTGATCCTCCAGCCCTAAGTACGTGCTACTCCCCGTCTGTCGGGAGAGAAATGGAGAGAGGCGTCATGCCCGGTGGCTGCCACCAGGTGGCAGAAGAGAAGCATTGCTCCTGAGCCAAATCAGCGAGGGAGCGTCAAGATGTGTTCATGAAACGGACATAGGACAGAGGTGTCTACTCAGAGTGCAGACACTCACAGGACAAGGTGCCTTGTCATCTTCCCACTTCATGGTGAAAGAGCTGGCAGGGTTCACTGGCTAGGAACAGGGATTCAGCTTCCTAACTGTGGCACCTTGGGCAAGACACTGAACCACTCAGTTCCTGTTTCCCCATCAGTAAAGCAAGGATAAGGATGGTATATTTCTGAGGGCATGAAGAATAATGAGTTAATATGTGTACACTATCTAATACAGAGCTGAGCACATTGTAAGTTCCATGCAAGTACTTGATAAATAATTTACATTATTATTCAGCTTTTAATGTGCAAAGCATTTTTCTATCAGCTCTCCCATTTAATCCTATATACAGCCCTGTAAAGTAGGCATAATACCCAGTGTTACAGATGAGGAACCTGAGGCCTGAAGAGGCTAAGTGACTTATCTAAAATCATCCAGAACCAAGATTAAAACTTCTCAGGAGTTGATTTCCAAACCACTGGCCACCACAAGCTATACTACCACTCGCTCCACAGACTTGGATGGAGTGTGTGTGCGCATGTTTTAAACCAACCCCAAATATGGTTCTTGCAGAGCCTCTGGGCAAAGACCTCACTCCGAAGGTCCCCTTCCTTCTAGGTGTCCAATTCAATAAACTGTGTGGGCCTGCGGGTTGCCAGGGGCATGCTGGGTGCTGTGGGAGGTGAGCTGCCCCTCACGCAGGCTCTCTCAGGCTGCACCTCACTTGGTCTCCAGGGACCCTGTGCATATCCCTGATAAGGCAGTCAGCCCCTCCCCGTGGCTGTCCCATCACTCCAGACTATGTGTCCTTGAGGCTGGAACCATGGGTTGTTTCGGTTGGTATTAGAAAAATAAAACACATTCATTATAGGAATTTTAGGAAGTAAAATATCCTTTAAAAGTAGTCTTCCGTATTATCCTTCTAGGCTTTTTCTTGTAAGTACATATTATCTATTTTATAAAAAATGAGATCATACTGTACATACTATCCATAGCTTGATTTTTCCACCTAATTTTTTGTGACAATCTTTCCACGTTTTAAATATTGTTCTGTAACCTAGACTGAGGTCTATGCAGAGGGCTGAAGAAAGGTCCAACATCATTTGCCCAGTTCTGAGTACAGAGGCTGGCAGACATGAGCTGGTGATCTGTGTTTGATGCAAGAGTGAAAAGAGGCCCTGTGACATGGTGGTTTAAGACCAAATTGTCTGATTGACCCCTGGCTCTGACTGCACATGCACAAGCTGTGTAGTCTTGGGAGAGTTTACAAAACCTCCAGAGGTAAGCAGAGCATCCAGCAGGCCCTATCTCTTAGGGTGGTTGTGGAGATTAAATGAGTTTAAACACTCACTGAGAACACTGGCCCATCATAATCACCTAAATGTGCTACCCACAATTAGTTCTACGTAAGGCACAGTGGGGTGAGTGACAGCAGAGGCATTTACTTAAAATCTTCAGTGGCTCTTTATGTTCTTAGGATGAACTCAAATTTACTGCTGTGCTCCTGAGGCCATGAAGGTCTGGCCCGTTTCCCCGTTGATCAGGCTGCCTGCCCCTATTCTGGGAATGACATTTAGATGCAGACTCCTAGGCTGGGGGAGAGGGGTCTGTAAACTCCCACTGTCCTGTGGGTAGAAAGATCATCTGGTGGTTCCTGAAGTTCGCTGCACATTGGAGGCATCTGGGGACCTTCAGATGCTGCTGGCACTTGGCTCTCACCCCAGATGTTCTGACTTAGTTGATGGGGGTCAACCTGGGCATAGAAAGCAATTGCTTTTGAGAGTAGCTATGAATGGTGTCATCTCTTCTAGAATATTCCAGCTTCCTGGGAGGATCTTCTGTTTCCCTATGGCCTTTTTGAGAGTCTCCGTAGAGGGAGCACGTCACTGACAAGGGGTGCATGGGTCATCAGTGTACAGTACAACCTGGACCACGCTGGTCAGGACACCATCAGACCCCAGAAGTCCCTGTGCCACCAGTCACTCATATGCCCCCCAGGGTAACCACTAGTCTGGCTTCTAAAGAAAGATTATTTTTCTCTGTTTTTGTACTTTGTATAAATATGGGTACTCTCTATCGGGCTTCTTTTGATCAATACTGTGTCTGTGAGATTCATCTATGTTGTTATGTGCAGATCATTCATTGTCACTGCTGTTTAATATTCCATTTTTTGAATAGTCAACTTTTTTCTCATTTGTCTGTTGATGGGCATTTGGGCAGTGTCCAGTTTTTGGCTATTACAAATATTGCTGCTGTGATGATTCCCATGTATGTCTTTTGGTGAACAAATGCATGCCTTTCAGTTGTATATTCCCTGCTTCCCTGGCCACAGGGTGTGCCTGTGTTCAAACTCAGTAAGATACCAAAATGGCAGTGCCTGTTGATAGCCCAGAAAGTGTAAGAGCTCCACACCTGCTTGTACACTTGTTATGTTCCATCTTTCTCATTTTGGCACTTGGTGTGTGTGTAGTAGCATCTCAATGGCTTTGCTTTGTGTCTTCCTGATGATTAACAAACTTGAGCACCTCCTTATCTGCTTCCCAGCCACTCTGGGCTCCTCTCCTATACAGCATCTGTTAATCTTTTGCCCATTTTTCTAGCCTGTGAACACAGGATAGTCCTCTATTGCTGGTTTGTTGTTTTTAGTTTGTGCACATATTTGCCTTTACATTTTTTCCTAGGTATTTGTCATTTTTTCATCACCAAGGAGAAAGAATTACAAGGGCACATTTCTCAAACTAGCATCTTTAGAAACCATGGGTATTTGCAAAGGGCCTGTGGCAAGGCTAGGTATCTACAGAAATCAGTAGCACTCCTGAGGTAGAAACAGGTTTCCTTAGCCACAGGGAAGACAGCTGCCATGATCCCTGCTCACACGGCTATGGTGGACACTGTTAATCCCCTGTCCTGCTCTGTGTGCCCGCCCTGGTGTGGCATGCTTGGCTGTGGCCTGCGACCTTAGAGGGGTGCCTCAGCCCTTGGAGCCAGGTTCCCTCACAGAGACCAGGGAGAATCTGAGCCTGAGGCCTGGCTCCCCACCCGAGCCAATAGCCAATGAACGGGGCATGCGAATAGACGCCCAGCTCCTCTGTCAGAGGAGGGACAAACTCTGTGGTATATCTTACCCAATCATTTTTTTTAATGTTTTAAAAAATTATGGTAAAATATACATAATATAAAATTTACCATTTTTTAAGTGTACAATTCAGTGACCTTAAGTATATTCACACTGTTGTGCCACAATCACTACATCCATTTCCAGAATGTTTGTATCTTCCCAAATAGAACTCTGTATCTTCTTAAGCAATAGCTCCCCAGCTCCTGATATCCTGCATTCCACTTTTTGTCTCTATGAATTTGACTATTCTAGGTACCTTGTATAAGTGGAATCATACAATATTACATTTTGCCTATGGCTTATTTCACTTAGCATAGTATTTTCAAGGTTAATCCATGTTGTAGCATGTAACACAATTTCCTTCCTTTTTATGGGTGAATAATATTCTACTGTATGTCTATACCACATTTTGTTTATCCATTCATCTACTGATGCACACTTGGGTTGTTTCCACCTTTTGGCTGTAGTAAATAATGCTGCTGTGAACACTGTTGTACAATTATCTGTTTGAGTCTCTGCTTTCAATTCTTTTGGGTATTGATCTAGGAAAGGAATTGCTGGATCATATGTGTGTAGTTATCTCATGCTCCTGAGCTCACCCGGGCCTTAGGATGCATCTGGGGTTAACCTGAAATCAAATCATTGCCTGGCTTCTTCCCCTTTCCTTCTCCTGGGAGCATTTCCTTGGCAAATCACGTGCACCAATCATGTGCTTGGCTCAGAGTCTTTTGGAGAGCACCCAACCCAACCCAGCCCAAGAGGTCTCCCATGCAGATGTGAACAGGGTGTTTGCCCCAGCAGGATGATGAGTGATGATACCCATTTAACTTGGTGCCTTCCTCTTCTAGTCTCTAACAAAACTTGTACTTTGAGAAACAAACAAGACAGACAACCAAAACCATGGGTACTTTGGCAAAGTGCTTGAGTCACATCAGGGAACCCTCTGAAAGGGAACATCCAGGAGCAGATTTGTCTTTGCTTATTGGTTTTGAATTCTAAATATTTTCTTTTAATGAACAGTCTCCCACATTACAATCACTACACTTCATGGCACTTCTCCCTTTTTATCAGTTCCTGCTTTTTATAAGGAACGAACAGCCTTGTTTAAAAAAAAAAAGTACTCCAAGGACCAGAAAATAAGTTTCTGGCAACTCACTGGGCGGGCAGTAGTGATGTGCACAGTTGCCACTGCTGTTTTCCCTGTGTCTCTTTTCTTCACACCACCACCACCCCTGCCCCCCCTCACCCCGCTGCCGGCAACATACCATCATAGATGCTTTATCCCTTTTTTATTCAAGACAATCTGGAATTTATTATTAAGAAGAACTAAGAGAAACAAGGTAAAAAATACAGAATATGTTTGGCTTAACAATTTCCAAGCAAGTTTATAGAGCAAGGATTTTGTATCCTGGGTTTGGCTGCAGTGCCCTTGACTGGCACAGTTTACAGGTGCACAAGTCCTATATTGTCTTTCTCTCAGCTTCCAGTCAGGGAACACAAGCCTCTTTGCTTCTCAGGCAATTTCTCTTCCTTGCAGGGAGGGGTTTGAGCCTGAGTAAGAGCCACACCTGCTTCTCTAGTAGGCTTTGCTCACATACTCAGAGGCCAAGTTAACAAGGCTTGACGGAGTCCACGAGGGTGGGAACTAACATTGATAGAGCACCTGCAGCATGTCAAGGACATGCCAAGTGCTTTGCTGCTCCAAGGCAGATGTTATCTGTAGTTTACAAGTAAAGAAACAGAGCTCAATGTCACCCAGCTATTGGGCAATAAAGGCGGATTTCAAAGCCTGTCTCTTTGTCTCCAAAGCTTACTCTCTATTCTACAGTTCTCTGAGCTACCTCCACTTGGGGAAGACAGAGGCCAATCCCTCAAATTCCTTGAAGACTATTTTTAGTTGTAATGAGAAAAAACAAACTTTTAGGTAGATTTTGATGACCTACTCTGAGGTCATTCCTCTTGAACTTTCCAGATGGGTATTTCGTTGGACTCTGTTCGTCCTAAGAGCCGTGAAGGCAGAAACAGGACATAGCTGGTGTGTGCTCTTCCTGAAGTAGAGATCTGGTACATAGTCTCAGGTCCCCACAGATTCCCAAATTTTTTTAATTTGTTTTTTCAGATTAATAATGATTTAAAAATTAAATATAAGTGTGTTCTTAATTAGCACTTCTTAACTAAGTAGTGTTTGACACTTGCACTTACGATCAAGTGTACACTAAGTAAAAGGCAAGGGCTATCACGGGCAGTTGAAGGTTTTTCAATAGTTCAGTGAGTCAGGAAGGTGAAAACAGAGCTATTTGTTGGCACAGGCAACACAGGTGTGCCAAGCTCCAAAGAACCTGCCCCACAGCAGTCATAATGTATCGACATTATAAGCAGATGAACTGAGCCAGGTCCTGGCTTTTGACATAGGGACTTGCAACATATCATGAACAAAAAAAGTATAGAGTAAATATGCAATGAAATTTTTCCATTAAAGGGATTTTTTAAAAGAAATGTTTAAGAATTATATTTTGGAGTATGTTATTACATTATTTGGCACATGAAAGTAATGACTGATGATTAAAGATATAGTCATAGTTAAAAGGAAAAATATTGACAAGAATAGAAAGTTAATTGATGGTCCACCATGCTCAAAATTCTTTTAAATAGCCAGGCTGACACACACAGCGAGACTGTCTCAAAAAAGAAATTCTTTTAAATAAAGTTCGTAATAGTTGAGTAGAAAACACCCCCAAAACATCTTTCTATTATTAAACCCAACATTGGTGATTTGGGTACCACTTTAACTCTAGTAGCATTTATTTGCTGAAAGTTTACTTTTACTGTCTTTCTGTTTGTTCATATTTGCATGATATGTCATTATTTTACTTTCAGTCTTTTCTTATATTTTAAATTTTCTTTTGGAAACAGCATATGGTTGTTGTTTTTTAAAATCCAGCCTGACAATCTTGGCCTTTTAAATGGAATGTTTTTCTATTTACACTTCATATAATGTAGACTAGAGTTGGGTTTAAACCTACTATATTACTATTTGCTTTTCATTTGTCTTATTTTTTTCCCTGTTTCTTTATTCTTCTTTCTTGCCTTTTTTGGATTAATGAAGTATTTTTTCTTTGTTTTTCTATTTTTTCTCGATTAGCATATTAGTTTTACATTCTTTTAGTACAGTATTCTTTTACTGATTGCCTTAGTGATAAAAATATATATCCTTGTTGTATTACATTCTTCAAATTAGTATATTTATTCCGAAGTTATGGGCCTTGTTAAGAGAAAAACATAGATTAGTATATTTATCACTTGCTGAACATTGCAAGAATCTTTCAACACTTTAACTCCATTTACCTACTTTCCTCCTTTGTGCTATTATTGTCATATATCTTACTTTGACATATGTTGTAAACTCCACAAGTCAATTGTGTTGTTAATTTTTAATTTTTTTCTTCGTTTCCTTTCATGTTGAAGAGCTCCCTTTGGTATTTCTGGTAGTGTAGACGTGCTGTTGACATTATCTCTGAGCTTTTGCATGTGTAAAAACATCTTTATTTCACTTTCATCTCTGAAGGATATTTTCACTGAGTACAGAAATCTGGAAATCTAGGTTTGTATTTTCTTTCTTTTTAAAAAACTTTATTAATTTATTTTATTATGGTAAGAACACTTGAGATCTATGGTCTCAACACAATTTTAAGTGTACAATATAGTATCGTTGACTATAGGTATAATGTTGTACAACAGACCTCTAGAACTTATTTATCTTATGCTTGTTGTTCAGTAACTCTTCATTTTCCCCTCCCTTCAGTCCATGAAAACCACCCTTCCACTCTTTGAGTCTATGAATTTAACTATTTCAGATAACCACCTTGTAAGTGGATCATGCAATATTTGTTTTTCTGTGACTGGCTATTTCACTTAGCATAGTATCCTTAAGGTTCATCCATGTTGTTTCAGATCACAAAATTTCCTTTCTTAAAGGCTAAATAATATTCCATTGACTTCATTTTACGTATATGCCACATGTTTTATTCATACATCTGTCGATGGACATATAGGTTATTTCCACATCTTTATTATTATAAATAATGCTGCTATGAATATGGGGGGTGCTAATATCTCTTTGACATCTTGATTTCAATTTCCTTGGGATAAATACCCAGAGTGAGATTGCTGGATCATATGGTGGTTCTGTTTTTAATTTTTTGAGGAACTTCCATGCTGTTTTCCAGAGCAGCTGCACCAGTTTGCATTCCCACCAACAGTGTACAAGTGTTCCAATTTCTTGACATCCTCGCCAATTCCTTTTTTTAAATAATAGCCATCTCAAAAGATAAGAGGTGATCTTTCATTGTGGTTTTGATTTGTATTTCTCTATGGTTAGTGGCATTGAGCAATTCTTTTTTCGTGTACCTGCTGATCATTTGTATATCTTCTTTAGAGAAATGTCTATTCAAGTCCTTATCCCATTTTTAAATTGGGTTATTAGTTTTTTTGCTATTGAATTTTAGGCATTCCTTATATATTTTGGAGCTTCACTTCTTGTCAGATATGTGGTTTGCAAATATTGTCTCCTATTGGTTGCCTTTTCACTGTGTAAATTGTTTCCTTTGCCATGCAGAAGACTTTTAGTTTTATGTAGTCTCATGTCTCAATTTTTGCTTTTGTTGCCTGTGGTTTTGGTAATGTATCTATGAAATTATTGCCAAAACTAATGTCATGAAGCTTTTTCTTATGTTTTCTTCTAGAAGTTTCACAGTTTTAGGTCTTACATTTAAGTCTTTAATCTATTTTCAATTGGGTTTTGTGTAGGTTGTAAAGTAAGGGTCCAGTTTCATTCTCTTACTTGTGGATGTCCAGTTTTCCCAACACCATGTGTTGAAGAGACTGTCCTTTCCCCCATGTGTGTTCTTATCACTTTTGTCAAAGATCAATTGACCACGTATGTGTGGACTTATTTCTGGTTTCCTTATTCTGTTCCATTATTCTGTCTGTCTTTATGCTAGTTCCATACTGTTTTGATTACTGTAGCTTTTTAATGTGTCTTGAAATCAGGGAATCTAGACTAAGAAAAAAGAGAGAGCACTCAAATAAAATCAGAATGAAAGAGGAGACATTAAAGCTGATGCCATAGAAATAAAAATGACCATAAAAGACTAAAATGAATAATCATATGCCAACAAACTAAATAACTTAGAAGAAATGGATAAATTCCTAAAAGCTGCAACCTGCTAAGACTGAATCATGAAGAAATAGAAAGTCTGAACAGACCCTTAACTAATATAGAGATTGAATCAGTAATCAAACACCTCCCAATTAAAAAAAATCCCAGGACCATATGGCTTCACTGGTAAATTCAACCAAACATTTATAGAAGAATTATCACCAATCCTTCTCAAGCTTTTTCAAAAAATTGAAGAGAAGGGAGCACTTCCAAATTCATTTTATGACTATTACCCTGATACCAAAGCCAGACAAAGACACTACAAGAAAATAAAACTATAGGCTAATATTACTCTTTTTTTTTTTTTTTTGGCAACAGGGTCTCACTTTGTTGCCCAGGCATGAGGGCAGTGGCATGATCATAGCTCACTGCAACCTCAAATTCCTAGGCTCAAATGATCCTCTTTCCTCAGCCTCCTGAGTAGCTGGGACTATAGGTGTGCACCACCACACCTGGCTAATTTTTCTATTTTTTTGTAGAGATGGGGTCTCACTATATTGTTCAGGCTGGTCTCAAACTCTTCACCTCAAGCAATCCTCCTGCCTCAGCCTCCCAAAGTGTTAGGATTACAGGCATGAGCTACTGTGCCCAGCCCAATATTCCTGATGAATATAGATGCAAAAATCATCAACAAAATGCTAGCAAACCAAATGGAAAGGCACATTAAAAGGATCATACACCATGACCAGGTGGGATTTATCCCTCGGATGCAAGGATAGTTTGATACACAAAATTCAATTAATATGATATACCACATTAACAGAATAAAGGAGAGAAATCACTGATTGTATTGATAGATGTAGAAAAAGTATTTGACAAAATTCAACATCATTTCATGATAAAAATTCTCAACAAACTAGGAATAGTAGGAAAGTATTTCAACATAATAAAGGCAATCTATGAAATGTCCACAGCTGACATTATATTCAATAATGAAAAACAGAAAGCTTGTCCTCTAAGATCAGGAACAAGGCAAGGATGCCTGCTTTCACCACTTTTATCCAACATAGCACTGGAAGTCCCAGCCAGAGCAATTAGATAAGAAAAAGAGTGCTTTTCTTTTTCTTTTTTTTTTTTTTTTTAAAAAAAGGCATCCAAATAGGAATAGAAGAAGTAAAATTGTCTCTGTTTGCAGATGACATGATTTTATAGAGAGAAAACCTTAAAGACTACATAAAAACTTATTACTAATAAATGAGCTCAGTAAAGTTGCAGGATACAAAATCAACATAAAAAATCATTTCTATACACTAACAATGAACTATCTTAAAAGGAAATAAGGAAAAGAATCCCATTTACAATAACACCAAAAAGTATAAAATACTTAGGAATAGACTTAATGAAGGATGTGAAAGACCAGTTTGCTAAAACTACAGAACATTGATGAAAGAAATTAAAGAAGACACAAATAAAAAGAAAGATATCTTTTGTTCATGGATTAGAAGACTTAATATAGTTAAAATGTCCATACTATCCAATGTAATCTACAAATTCAATGCAATTGCCAGCAAAATTCTCATGATTTTTTTATAGAAATGAAAAATAATCCTAAAATTCATCTGGAACCACAGAAGACCACAAATAGCCAAATCAGTTTTGAGAAAGAAGAGCAGAGGAGGGGCAAGATGGCAGACGAGAAAAACCGCCAGCCAGAGTGTCTCTGCAAGAAAGACAGATTTTAGAAGAAAGTGAAAAAAAATAAACAGGCAGACAAACATAGATTAGACAAGGGTCAGAAGGAAGGGTGCCTGAAACTACAGGAGACTCCATGGGAAGAAGTTGCAGAGGAGAACTGGAAGCAGAAAGGCCCCTGAGAGGCTTGGAGACCAGCGACAACGGTAGGTGGAGAGGTTAAATTTCTCTTCCCTTGCATTGAAGACTGCTGGTGGGCTCCTGAGCAATTGGAGAGACCTGCCAACATCAGCCCACAGACGGCTACCACCAGTGAGCAGTGAGCCTCTTATGGACAGGGCACCAGGCTCCCAGCTCCCTCGGGACACCTTCTGGCCTGCAGACCCGAGCCAATCAGCAGGCGCCGTATTGCTTCATTCTCCCCTTCCCCTTCCCTACCCATGCTGCCAAGAGAGACAATTTAGCCACCACCTGGAGGCATTTGCAGGGAATGGGACCTTTTTTTGGGGCCCTATAGCAGACTGAGGGGTACTCAAAATGTGAGCTCCCTACCTGCCAGCCCTCCCAGGTGCTGCTTGTCTGGTGACTCTAGGAGAGCAGGGCAAATCCCAAGGAGAGACATTGATCCAGCTTGGGCACCCCATGGGTGACTTGAGACCAGCACTTCTCTCACTGGCGGGGTCAGGGATGGATCTCCAGGGCCTAGGGACAGGTCTGCAGATCAGATCGCATACACCAAGGTCTTGATCACAATGCCACGGGGCACAGAAGGGATATTTGTGAACAAGCCTACTGAGGTGTGTGTGCCTTCAGGGGCATATCAGCATGCTTGAGGGCCAACCCTCCTCCCACGAGAAGGCCGTGTGCCCAGCCCAGGCTGCAATCCTGGGCAGGGAAACTCCAGGCCCGCATCACAGCTAGGGGAGATCTGCTGGCTTGAGGTCTTGCCTGCTGGAAGAGGCCTGGGAGAAACTGCGGAATAGGGGAGGGTGGAAAGGAGCAAGGCATGCTCCAGACTACAGGTCTCAGACAGCCCACCCCTACATGCAGAGTTTTTGGCCAAGTGGGGCCATTTCAGCCCCTGCCTGGCAGCTTTGCCCAGAAGCGGAGAACAGACCTTTGACCCCCCGCTAACAGCATTTGTGGAGCTTGAGGGCAGGCTCACCCAACCCAGCTCTGCCCAGACTCATTCCCCCACCTCCCCCCACTGAGGTGGAGAATAAGGGCACACCTGGAAGTCCCAGGGCCACACCCACCACCTGAGGCACTAGAATGCCTCTCCAGAAGAATAAGAGCTGGTTACAGGACCCAAAAACCACACTGTGGCCTGCTCTTCCCAGAAAGTGCCACCTACTGACAGGGAGGTCATTCTGCACACCCTTTTACTGCATCTACTGACTCATCATAAGGGGTATGGTCGAATCTCACCCACAAATACCACCTACTGGCTCAGAGACTAAACAGGGCATGTCATTATCCAAATGAAAATCTAAAGGTAAGAAGCAATAGCTGATCCAGATGGGAAAGAATCAGCAAAAGAACTCTGGAAGTACAAAGAATCAAACGGAAAGCACACCCCAAGAGGGAAACACTGGCTCTCTAGCAATGGACATCAATCAAATTCAGAACACTAAAATGACAGAAGAATTTCAAACATGGATTGTAAGAAAACAAAATGATATGCAAGAAAAAGTGGATAACCAACACAAAGAAACCACACACACACAAAAAAATATCCAGGACTTCGAAGAAAAATTCACTAAAGAAATTGAAATACTAAAGAAAAATCAAACCAAACTCCTAGAAATGAAGAATTTATTCAAGGAATTATAAAACACAGTGGAAAGCCACAAGAATAGGGTAGATCAAACAGAAGAAAGAATCTCAGGGATTGAATATAACACCTTTCAATTAAATAAGTCAGTCACAGAGAGAGAGAAATAAGAGAAAAGAGCAAAGCCTACAAGAAATGTGGGATTATGTGAAGAAGCCTAACGTGAGAATTATAGGCATCCCTGAGGGTGAAGAAGAAAATACGCAAGGGTTGGATAAGCTATTTCAGGACATAATAGAGGAAAATTTCCCTGGCCTTGCTAAAAATCTAGATACAGGTACAAGAAGTTCAAAGGACTCCTGGGAGATTCATTGCAAACAAGAAGACACCATGACACACGGTGATCAGACTGACCAAAATAATGACCAAAGAGGCTATCCTACAAGCTGTAAGGTGAAAGAAGCAGGTAACCTACAAAGGAAAACCCATCTGATAACAGCAGACTTCTCAACTGAGACCTTACAAGCAAGAAGAGACTAGGGCCCCATTCTCACTTTTCTCAAACAGAATAATGCCCAGCCTAGAATCTTGTACCCCGCAAAACTATGTTTTGTATATGAAGGAGAAATAAAGACCTTCTCAGACAACCAAAGATTGAGTGAATTCATCAAGACAAGACCTGCCCTCCAGGAAGTACTCAAAACAGTTTTACACACGGAAAAATAAACACTCATGAATATAAAATCATCCAAAAGCTAAAGATCAAAAGCCAGATACCAGAATGGTTCAAGAGAGAAAACAAAGCAACGAAGTTCAACTCAACAGGATGAGCAGAAATCTACCCCACTTACCAATTCTCTCAATAACTGTGAATGGCTTGAACTGCCTACTAAAGAGACATAGGCTGGGCAAATGGATAAATACACACAAGCCAAGTATCTGCTGTCTTCGGGAAACACATCTAACCCACAAGGATACATTCAGACTCAAGGTGAAGGGATGGAAAACAATATTTCAAGCAAATGGAAGCCAAAAGAAAGCTGACGTGGTGATTCTGCTTTCAGATAACTTAGTCTTCAAATCAACAAAAGTGATGAAAGACAAGAGGGTCACTATATAATGGTGAAGGGTATAATTCAACAAGAAGACATAACAATTCTGAATATTTATGTATCTAACTCAGGTGCACCCAGATTCATAAAGCAAATCCTACTTGATCTAAACAAAATGATAAACAGAAACACCATAATAACCAGAGACTTCAACACTCCTCTGACAGAACAGGACAGATCCTCCAAACAGAAAATAAACAAAGAAACAATGGACTTAAACAAAACTCTAGAACAAATGAGTCTAACTGACATTTACAGAAAATTCTACCCCAAAACCACTGAATTTACATTTTTCTCATCAGCTCATGGGACATTCTCTAAGATTGACCATATCCTAGGCCACAAAGCATGTCTCGAAAAATTTTAAAAAATAGAAAT